>NW_024080771.1:53779-154038 GCF_003009895.1 Hyaena hyaena | reverse complement strand
CCCTCCCCTCCCCTCCCCTCCCCTCCCCTCCCCTTCTTTTCCCTCCCCTCCCTCCCCTCTCTCCCCTTTCCCTCCTGTCTTCCCTTCTCCTCCCTTCCCTTCCTCTCCTTTTCCTTTCCCTTCCACTTTCCCTTCCCCTCTCTTCTCCTCCCCTCCCTTCCCTTCCCTCCCCTTTTTCTCCCTCCACCTTCCTTCCTTGCTCTCTCCCCTCTCCCTCTCTCGTTTTCCTCTTCCCTCCTTTCTTTCTTTTTGTAAACTCATAAAAGTCTGATGTGTTAACGAACGGGAATTTGGAAAACAGAAAAATTACACCCACAGTGCCCATCAGAACAATTTAACTGCTAATATTATGGTGAAGTTTCTTCTAATTTTCCCTATAAATTAATCTTCTTCTCCATCTGTTTTCACCATCAGCTTAGATTATTTTGTAAACGTTTACATGTCATCAAATTCAACCTATAATAGCTTACATCTATTAAATAAATCCTTACCAGGTGCCAGTCACCATTGTATGCCCTTTTCATTTCATGCTCTGAACAAACTTACAAAGATACGTATTATTTCTTGAAGAAATTAAGAAATTTCAGTTCAAAGAGGTTAATTAACATAATTAACATAACTAATATGTGATATTCCCAGGATTCCAAACCAGAGTGGACAGCAGATGTGCTCAGAGCCACTGCGCTGCACAGCTTCTCATGACCGCATAATACATTCTATTATGAATCGTAGAGTTCTGTTAGAAAGGTGTCTGCTCAGGTGTCACTCTGGCAAGAGAGAACTTTCTGGACCACCCATTTAAAAAGCTACATTGGACTGTACCCTAACCTTATTTTTCTGTAAGGTGCTAATCACTATCCGATATAATAAATGTTCATTTTACTATTTCCTCCCTCTCCACTTTCTTACTAGAATGTAAGAGTCATGGGGCTCCTGGGTGGCTTAGTCGGTTAAGTGTCTGACTTCAGCTCAGGCCATGATCTCATAGTGGGTTCAAGCCCCGCGTCGGGCTCTGTGCTGACAGCTCAGAGCCTGGAGTCTGTTTCAGATTCTGTGTCTCCTTCACACTCTGTGTGTGTGTGTGTGTGTGTGTGTGTGTGTGTGTGTGTGTGTCAAAAAAAGAAAGGTAGTGGGTGTTATTTTCTATAATAGCTCTTGATACCTTTTAAAATTAACCAATTACTACTTCTGATTCTGTAGGAAAAGAAGGATTTTATGTTTGGAATGAAACTTCACATTCTTAGTGTGACAGAGAAAATTTCTAGCTGGTTTTGTTATGTCAATAATTTCATAATAAATTCAATAATAACCGTAGGACTTCATTTCCCTTCAGGGAGTAACTGCTTCTGAGCTGAGGCACGATTTCCCTTCTGCACTAGAATGTGAGCTTCAGGAGGACAGGGCCCTCGCTTTGTTCATGGCTCTGTTTCCAGTGTCTGCACAGTGCTTGCTGCATTAATTGGGTTTGGAATGGATAGACGAATGATTCTAAAGTAGGTATGTTTTTTTGTAGAAAGAAATGTTTTTGCATTTTGCAATAATACCATTAGATATTTAGCAAAAAGGAAAGTATTTCAAACTATGTATTGACTGGTAATCAGATTAAATTATAATATACTGCTTTCTACAGTATGTAATAATTTATGTTTCTCTCTTCAGTGAAAGTATTGAAATACAGGAACCTCACATGGCAGTGGTTAAGAAATGAGGAAGTCTTTGGATTTACTTATTAGTTCTAAAACTTCCTAACTGTGGCCTTGGTCAAGTTGCTTTATTTCTGTATCTCTGTTTCCTCATCTGGAAAATGGGGCTAACCATAGGTTGTTACAGGCCCTGAAGGGGTTCATATGTGTAAAGTACATAGAGCGTGCTTGCCAAGCTATACGTATTCAGTAAATAATTGTTATTACAATTATACCTGAGTTTGACTCCTGACCTGTCATTTATTATCTACGAGACTTGGGCAAATTTCTCATGGAAACCGGTCAGAGAGGTTAGATAATCTGTGAGGCAGAGAGTGTGTCTATACACATGTATATAAACATAAAAATGGGGATTTTTAAGCCAGAAAAAGTGTGCAAGTACTTGACTCATAATAAGTACTTCATAAATGTTAGTAAACACACACAACCCCCAATATACAACACTATGAGAGAGGACTTTCATTTGTTTAGTTAAAAATGGTTGGCACCTGGAATAATAAAAATACTCTATATAGAAAGAGATGATCTTGCCTTTGCCATTTTAGTAAGTTTTTCTCCCAAATTAAGTAAGTTTTTTTTTTTTAATTTCATAGAGAGATTTAAAATGGGTTTCAGAATTAAGAAAGATAAATGAATTTTAATCTGGACAAGTTACGAAACTCAAGCATAAGCACTGCGTTGTAGCTCTTGGTGCGATGACGTCTTTCCAGAACGCCGAGCCTTCAGTGGACACTGGCGTTAGGAGTCCCGACCGAGGGCGCGTGCCCGCTGCCGCGAGCAGGGACGCGCTTCCGAACGTTCTGCAGGCGGCGCGGCCTCCTCTGCCTGCCTTCAGGGCCAAGGCCGTCTTGCCGCCTGGCCTTGCTATTCCCGGCGGCGCGCGCTGCGGCGCTGGGTAGGGAAGCAGCCGGGGACTGGCTATATTAAGGAACTTAGCCTATGAGAATTCAGAAAGTAGAAACTGGCTTCTGCCGCTGATGTCAGACTAGACATTTTCCCCTGTGTCGGTAATGATAGTTTAGCGCAGCTCTCTGCTACTCACGTATCCTGCACCGGATTTTGCTAAGATAAGACTTGAAGAGAGGATTTTTCCGTTTTTAAGATATATGCGGATGATGGAAATGTTACAGCAAAATCTTTGTGTTATCGGCAAACGCGAACTTCGCCATTTATTTGTTCATTGCAGCATGTGTTAAAGAGCCGCGCCTGCCCATTTGCAGGCTAATGTGTTTATTCCAGTCTTCCCAGTGGCATCTTGAAGTGTCTTTCAGCTAAAAAATTCATGAGTATTATTGGCTTTCAGTCAGAAAATGGAATATGTCTTCTAGTTACTGTCTAATATACCACTTTAAGGCCATTATACAAAAGTAAATCTAGGAGCATATTGAAAAGGAAGGAGTTCTGTAGCTTAAACATTTGTTTTTACACTGTATTACTTTTCCGTGGAGTGAGAAACAGCCTAAGAGGAGGTAGGTGCTGAAGCCATTTTACTTGGAGAAGAGTAGTGCCGAGTTGTAGGCTCTGTTTTTCTTTTTAATACTCTCTTCAACTGTGAAGTGTTAGTGCGTCATCATTGAAAACTCAGATCCTGATAATAGTACTTTGTGTTTGGTGTGTTGCAGCTAATAAAAAAGTCAGGTGTGTCATAAGTTGCTCAAAACTAGTGAAGTTAAAATGAGAATTTGTTTCCAAAGAAGATGCCTTTTATTCTGTATTGGTATGAAGTGAGTTTCCTAAAATTCTACAGCTTAACTGTTGTCACTGTATGAATTAATGTGCAGTTTTACAAATTTGAAACTGTAGATATGTACTGTAATGTGTGAGGTAACTTAATATTGTATGAAAAGCTAGAAGCAATATGTCATGTTTGGTAAAGATGAAGGTAAAAGTGTTCTTATGATCTAGTAAAAATGGGTAATACATTCTGGGAAAAAGAATATGCCATTTGACTAGCTACAGTTTATTTTGGAAATAACTGGATAGCATCCTCTGCCACTGTGTTAAATGCACTAATTGTTTTGCCAGTGGAAACAAAAACTTTGATATTTCTCTGTGCTTTCATCCTTGCACTTTGTAAATCTACATAAGTCTACTTATATTTGCGGGTGTTTGTTTGCTTTTTTCTTTGTTCTTTTTTTCATATTTCTTATTTTGTTTGCTTATTTATAGGAAGCAACAGTATATCCTTGTATAATCTGTGTATTTACTGCCGAAGACATTTATTTAATTCTTGCCAAGAGTCGGGGTCTTGCTGGAATAAAGTTTGCTTTGGGTAATTCTGTCCACTTGACACTTTGGAAAGAGGTATTTCCCCTCCTCTGTCAATTAGATGTCTTTGTCTGTGTATGGGCCATTCAAGGTCTGGCCATTCTCTGCTTTCTGCCTTTCTCACGCATCTATCTACTCCAAAAGCACATTTTGCATCTTTAAGCATTAGATACTGTTTTCCCTTAGACTTATCAGGGACTGGCCTCGAAATTGTTCATTCTGAAGTAAAGAGATTCCCCCTGCCCCCAGAACACAGTATACTTTATAAGGGAAAAATTGTTTCGAGTTTGGAATGAGCAAATGTTTTCACTTGTGATAAAAGAATAGTGAATTCATCTTTAACTGCTGAGGTGGGCTTCTGACAGATGGAGGGCTGAGAAGACTATCCTTTCGTGATTTCATAGAATAGAAATAGGAAAGTTTTTCAGTGAAGATTTACGTACAGTTTCAGCATTGCTTGAGTATTTCTTAGTCTTACAGAGGGCATAAAGAATCAGACTGCAGATTATACCGCAAATGACATGTATCTCCTGTAAAGAGAGTTCAGAAAGAACTTGGAAGGCCTTGGAAGCTATGTCAGCCTCTCGAGTCTCATATCAAGAACTAGATGATTTATCAGGCATCTCTTCCTCTTGTGGGTGTTGATAAGAGTTGTTTCAACAGCGCTTTGTATGTCATTTCATTATAAATTTCATCTCAAAGTAAGGAATTTCAGAGAGGGTCTAACTTTTAAAAAAATATTTCTTGGAACTAGCAACAGAGAGATCTCAAGTTGATCACTTACTATGTTTGGATTTCACCAACAGTCTTATCCTTATTTATTCTTTAACTGAATTTGTTCCACATATAATAAATCTGACAGTTTTACAGGCCTTGTTTGGAAAATGGCCAGCCCTGATAAAAGATAAAATGCACATTATCGTTTGTATGAAGTGTGGATGATTAACTAGCTTTAATGGTATGAGACTATTGTGAGCAACAGCTTTGTGACCCTGTAAGTTACACTGATGAATTTGATGAAAGAAAAGTACAGGTTTTAATTGTGTTGAGACTCAACATTGCATTTGGCTTTCTGTCGTTATGCTAGGGCTATCGCTGGCATTGTTCACCGCTCCCAGAATCCCGTTACTTTGTAAAAAAGTAAGCCTGAATTGTGCTGGCTGTAACTCTGTGGTCTGGTTGATACAAGTTGGTATCAAAAGACGTAGGGGAGGAGGTCCTGCAGCAGTGAGAGCAGGACGATTGTTTGTTGTAGATAACGAGAGGGGACAAATTGAAACTCCTTTTCCAGACTTTTCCTTTCACAGCCCCCCGCATCTGGTAGAAACTGGCTTGTTCTCAATGACTGTAATTACCATCAGATACGACCCGAGAGTTTACTTGTGTCATTTTCAGTTTTTGTGATTTACATTGAACAGTTTCAGAACCGAGAGTGAAACGCTCAAGAATTTTAATTTCATGTGAATGTTGAAAATGTGCAGGAAGTTTAAGAAGCTATTAATTTAGGCCTGCTTACAAAATGAGATTTCTGAATCTTCAGTGCTGCCCTTCGCTGGTTTTTTCCCCTTACCCTTTTATTGGGAATTGACTTTTAACTTTGATCTACAAAACTGCATTAAAACTCAGCTATCCATATAGTTTATTTTAGATGACTTTTCTGTGCCTAAGCGCACACTGGTAGTCGTAAATCTGTTTATCGAATCTATCATTCCATCCATCCCTGGTTTTTATCTGTGTCACTGGAGGTGGGTGGGGATGAACTCGCCCAGCCCCAGCACGCGCTCTGGTGTGAAATCCTAACACTCGCAGCCCTGGCGGAGCCTCACCTCAGGCATTAAGGATATCAGTCAGTCACCCAGATTAGAGCAGCACACTTCTTCTCTTTGAGCGCCTCGTTAATGAGGCTCACCGTTATTTATTTGATTCATCCACTCAAGACCAGGGCATAAATCCACATGTCTGCTCCAGGATTTCGTCTCCTTCTGGCCCTGTGGAAGTCAAGAAAGAGGCGCCCTGGGGCAGGCCGGTGCCGTCAGCGCCTTCACCCTCCCACTCCTTTCCCAGCTTCACCCCTAGATTTGCTTCCTGCCCCCCCTTCTTTCCCCTTTTCTTCTGAGAGTCTTGTGGGTTTTTTCCCCCTGGTTGATGAGCAGTGGCTCAGAGGGATGACCGTGGCCCACAGAATGCATCCTCCTGTCCCTAATTATACAGACGCTCCTCCCCCCCCATCTTTTTTTTCCTTTGGTGGTTTACAGGTTGGTTGGCAGTGTGGACCGGGCATACAGAGCCCAGGAAAACTGCCCAGAATAGAGGACATATGGGTAGACACATAAAAATAAGAAACAAGTATGCTCACAAAGTTAAAATTTTTTTTTATTTTGAGGAAATGTGTTTAAGGTACCATCACATAATAATAAAAGGGAAAACCTGGCCTGTAAATAACTTAACTCAAGAGGAAATTAATGATGTTTCAGAGCTACAAATAGAGTGGTTTGTGAGCCAGTCTTGGGGAGACACAGTAATATATAAACCATCTGCTCAAATGGTTTTCTATACTTAGACCAGAAATTGTTAGGTCCTTGCTTTACTCCTTCTTGCCCCTTAGTTGAAGTGTATCAACTCTGCCCCTTCCTGCCATGTTACAAGTACTAGTTTATATATTTGGGGAAATTTAAGATGGATGATGGCTGAAGTTCATGCTAAATCCCAAAACAGGGGGTAGATTTTAAGTAAGGTAGTCATTTATATGGTCTTCTGAAGAGTACCCTGGTCTTGCTGCTATGCTGTTTGTAGTGTTCAGTGTATATGGTGAGACTTTGGGGGGCAAATGGCAATTTTCGCCAAGAAACTTAACACATATAGCTGCTATGTAGGGCATTTTGTTATATATTGAGTGTTATAGTTTGATGATAAAAATTTACGTGAGGGGCGCCTGGGTGGCTCAGTCAGTTAAGCATCTGACCTGATTTGGGCTCAGGTCATGGTCTCACAGTTCCTTAGATCGAGCCCCGCATTGGGCTCTGTGCTGACAGTGCAGAGCCTGCTTGGGATCCTCTCTCTCCCTTGCTCTCTGCAACCCCACTCTCTCTCTCTCTCAAAATAAATACACTTTTTAAGAAATTTACTTGAATGTTTATGATTTGCAGGACACTGCTTCCGGGGTGAAATCCTCAAGGTCATTTATTGAAAGCTTACTTAGGTTGGATGGGTAATGTTTCTCCTTACATGCTCATGAGTGAAACCATGAGAATTGTGGTTCCAAGAGAAATACTGAGGAGGAATGTTCATCGGTATCATCAGAGGGGTTTGCTGCGGTTTTGGCTTCACTCAACTGCCCTTCTGTACATCCTGCCACACGCGGGCTCCCTCCCCAACTGTTAGAATTCACAGGCCTTCCTCAAGGCCAGCTCTGTGCCTCCCTGTCCCAGTCCGCGAAGTGTTCTTTCTGGGGTCTTAGAGTATGCAGGAGCGAGTGCCAGTCCCGTAATATCTTCACCCATTTTACTTATTGCGGTTTTTCCTGTAAACAGACGCATTACCTCCCTTCCCTTGTTGTCTGTAGAGCAGCATGCCTCCTTGTGCTTCATGAGCACTGAGCCCAACTCCCTCTGGCAGGCGGGCATCTGTATGAATGAGGGATGTGGAGATGAGGGGAAGAGCCCAGCACAGAGCCACATGCGGTCCGTGTCTGGCTGCTGCTGCCTCCTGACCTGTGCCTGTATGAGTACTTCTAGATGGCTTATTTGATGAGGAGCTGCTTGCCGTCACATCTTAGTTAAGAGTAGGAATGTGTATGGGCTGCCTGGGTGGCTCAGTTGGTTAAGCATCTGACTCTGGCTCAGGTCATGATCTCACAATTCATGGGTTTGAGCCCCACGTTGGGCTCTGTGCTAACAGCTTAGAGCCTGGAGCCTGCTTCGGATTCTGTGTCTCCTTTCTCTCTCTGTCTCTCCCCTTCTTATGCTCTCTCTCTCTCTTACTCTTGCTTTCTCTCTCTCTCAAAAATAAATAAATAAACATTAAAAAAAAAGAGTTGGAATGTGTAAACCTATATACAAATAATCCCATTTCTACCATTGGCTCAGCTGCTCAGTTGTCCTGGGCTGGAGATGGTAATAACTATCCGCATTTTATAGACAAGGTAATTAAGGCATGAGAGGTAACTTCTTTTTTTTTTTTTTAATGTTTTTATTTATTTATGAGAAAGAGACAGCACAAGCAGGGAAGGGTCAGAGAGAAAGGGAGACACAGAATCTGAAGCAGGCTCCAGGCTCTGAGCTGTCAGCAGAGAGCCTGACGTGGGGCTCGAACCCACGAACTGTGAGATCATGACCTGAGCTGAAGTCAGACGCTCAACCAACTGAGCCACCCAGGCGCCCCATGAGAGAGAACTTCTTAAAGTCCCACAGCTAACCAAATGGTGGAGCTTGGACGTGGATACCAGCCATTAGCTTCTCTGCTCGATTGCCTCTCATAGTCTGTTTTGATGATTAAATCATGCCTGGGAATTGCTTGGTGCCTTGCAAATGCTAAATGAATAACTAAATACAGATTAAATTTGTTATCAGCCGCAAATTGTGACCACAGTACAGGACCTTGAGACTTGGTTACATTGCTCCCCCCAGCAGGAAGCTCAGGCATTAGCTTTCAGAATTGTCCCCTCCTGTGTGACTTCTTGAATATGATGTACAATTGGTGGAACCTCCCTCAAGTGATACAGTGTTTCTTCATCCTACTTACACGTAACTCTGAAAAAATTCCATTCCTCTGCCCTTGTGGGTCAGAGTTGTGCCCTGAAGCAGTGACTGGAGGGAGACGGAGCATCTCCGAGTACACGGAGGGAAAACTGGCAAGTTGATGGGTATTTGACAATGATCGGTCTTGGGGGGTGTTTTCTTACCCCTCCTCCTCTGTCTGCTTGCTCTCCATGAACCTGTTACTCTCTGGCATTTTTCTGAAGTCCTTTACCATTTACTGCCTGGCCCTTCCATCTGATTTTCCTAGTCTCGAAAGGAAGAAAAGCCACTATATAAAGTAAAGGAGGGTGAAAGTGACTTTAGAAGCCTGGGAGACGGAAGGAAGGAGGAAGTAGCATAGAACTGGAACTCTAAGAATGACTTAAGTGCTGACTTAATCTTTTCAGGCTGCCTTTTTTTTTTTTTTTTTTTAAAGCATCTTGTGCTTAAGTAACTCTTCTGTTTCCGCAGTATCTGTTCTTAGTCCCTTTAGTTCTTTTAGAACTTAAACCTCTATTATTATGTACCTCACATATTTAAATATTATTTTGATCTTGTTAATGATGACCAACACGAACACACTGATTCTCTTACTATATATGCTTTTCTTTTCTTATTGGAAGGAATCCAGGAAGCAGGAGCCAGTAACAGCCCTCCTTCATTGGGGTCAATAATATTCCCTGATTTTTTTAAAGTGCATTTTGAGACCTGTGGGGATAGCAGCTAGAATTAGCCGAGGGAAGGAACCTGGGAGCAGCAGGATGTGAGGGAGGAAACCGCGGAGGGGAGGTGTGCTCAGGAAGAAGAGCTGCTGGGGAGAGAGGGCTCCCGGCAGCGGCGGCAGCGAGGGAAGCAGGGAGGCAGCTGTTGCCGGGGTGGGTGGGGGGTGGAGGGTCGGGAGACTCCACGGGGAGGTGCAAACATCCTCTGTTTGGGGAGCATTGCTCATGGAGGCCTTGTGCAGGGCCAGGACAGGTGGGTCAGATCTAGCTGGTCGGATTTGGAGTCATTCAGCTTAGTGGTGGGACACTGCGTCTTCCCAGGGCTGTCTGTCATGGGTGAGCTGTTGCAGCACAGACTTCACATTGGCCAACCCAAAACAGAGACTGGGAGGAGCCCCTTACAACACCTGTAGTTTCCCCGTGGTGCAAGATCACTCCTGAAACTGAAGGCTGGCGGCCGAAACCCAGGGTAGCAGATTGTAGTTTACTGTGTCGCTGAAATACAATGCCTGTTTAAAGAGTATGGGCCTGGTGAGGTAGGCTTGTGTTTTTAAATGTTAACCTTTACATATGCTTAACTCTTAAAAATTGAGCCCTTTCGTTAGAAGTTACACACGCGTATTAATCAGAACAATATATTAATGATTGTTGTCAAATTTCTGATTGAAGTCAAAGTTTTTTTTACAGTTGGTAAATTGATCAGGCACGTTATCATCAGCTCTATTCTCTTTTTCCACCCCACCCCACCCCCGTCCCGTTTCTTGTTTTAGTTGCTGATATGTGTTCAAGATGAGTGGGATGGGAGAAAATACCTCTGACCCATCCAGGGCAGAGACAAGAAAGCGCAAGGAATGTCCTGACCAGCTTGGACCCAGGTTAGATTCTTGCTGAGAAACAGAATCAGTATTGGCCATGAAAGCCACATACCTGCTCTTTTGATATTTTAGCATTGATTTTACACCCAATCAAAATACTGTTTGGTTTTTCTCCTCAACTGTTAAACCTTTGAGTATGTATTGTTTAGCTTACATTTGGTTATGCTAATCAGTTACAGATTTTATTATTCTTTACAAGAAGAAAGCTACATACTTCTGATGTCCCCTGTGTACTTAACTATTAAAACAGGTTCATTATATAGTTTTGAGTCTTCCATATTTTCTTTTCTGTCAGATCACAGCATGTCATAAAGAGAAGAGATCCCATAGTAGAATTTACTGTCAATTCTATGCTGGCTTTTATTTTTTTTTATTAAATTTTTTTGAGTTGGTGACAAAGATTGTGGCCCTTCAGTGAGTAAAACAAATAACTTAAAGCAAATTCCATGTCACATATTATGGACGGAAGTGTGAGTTGTTATAATCTCCATGCAGGCTAATTTAGCATTATCTATTAAAATTATAAATGCATATTCTCTTCAAACTAGCAGTCTAATTCTAGAAATTTTCCAACAGTATATACTTTGACACATGCAAAATGACAACACTGAGGTTACTCATTGTTAAACAGCACTGTTTAATAATTGCAAAAGATTAGGAAAAACCTAAGTGTTTATAGGGAACTATTTAAACAGCTGTGATACATCCATTACGTGGAATACAATACAGCTATGAAAAAGAACAAAGCCACTTAATGGATTGCTATAAAAAGAATCTCTTAAGAACAGGTACAGAGAGCAACACGGTTTGGAGCACATTAATGTACTACCATTTGTATATACCATTTGTTGTAGGATAAGTAAGAAACACTTCAGAACCCATTGCGGGGGGTTAGAACTAGGCAAATAGGAAAAAAAGGTAGAAAAAGAGAGACTTCATTCTTTTGATGACTTAAATCATATAAATGATTTTAAGTGAAATAAAAACAGCAACCTCTGTAAAGTGGCCAGTAAAAAGGATGAGATGGAGAGCAAGAGGGAAGAGGACCAGGAAAAGTCATTAGGACAGAAAGAGAAGGAGAAAGAGCAAAATGCCAATATTTTATGTTCCCATTTCCCCTTTCAGGTGTCAACCAAAACAAGTCTATTGAATCGCCACTGTCCAGTCCCAGCCCCCACCCCTTAGCTGCAGTGTGTTACCTCTAGATTACCTAGCACCTCCTGGCTGTCCTCAGCTTCCTGGCTGTCAGATGTCTTTAATGCTCAGGAATGCGCTCGAGCAGGCAGATTGATAACACGGAGACTGTTCCAGCGAAGGGGCTCACGTTTCACCCGGTGCTGTGTTGGGGCCGCGGAAGTATATTACAGACAACAAAGTCTTATCACTGGGTATTAGATACAGATAATTATATATTAAAAATACAGAAAGCTGCTTCATTAAACAGCTTACTGATTTGTTGTGCTGTTTGAATGTCATTTACTGGGCCCTCGACTAAAAAAAAAAAAAAGTTGCACACTGTTAGTTTCCAAGGGAACTTGCTATCTCAAATGAGAAGATCTTACCAATTTTTATTTTTCCCTCCTTTCCGTTAACTTTTTAAAACTTTAGTTGAACTTAGACGGTTTGTTTATATTTCTTACATCATTCAGACTGGACAGTTAACAAACACCCTAGGTCAGTTTCGCTTTTGTTTCTGGCTGTCCTGTGGTTTTTTTCGCATTATCTAAAAAGACTGGTTTGATTACCAACATCCTAAAGAAGTCTGTGAAACGTTGAAGGTTTATTTTTATCTTTTTATGCTTTACCAAAAATCACTGTTATTTCTTCATTCCTATTATAACTAGGTTAAGTTCCCTTTCTTCTTCTTCTAATCTTACATAAATTTTTAAAACTATATAACATAATCTCCCTTACTTTTGTAACACATCCCCTTACGTATTCAACAATAAATTCGATGCCCACTCCTGCCAGGTGTTGTGTTGAGCACAGTGATAAGCAAGCCATCCTGACCCTTGTCACTGTGAGGCGTGTTGTCCAGTGCGAGACATTATGCACGGTGAACAAGTGATCACACAAGTAGACATAAAATCATGTGCTGGGGGAGGTTTGATTTCAACAAAACATGCAACATGCAGGGCAAATTCAGGTGTTTTCCCCCAAAGTACTTACATGTTTGTGTAAGTAACTTTTGTTTGCTGTCTTTTTACTAGAACTTATGGAACATGCTGATTTTTTTATCGTAGCTTTTTTTCAAATTCATCATAAAAACCATGTTTCTCGTTTGTAGTCCCAAGAGGAGCACTGAGAAACGTAACCGTGAGCAGGAAAATAAATATATCGAAGAACTTGCAGAGCTGATTTTTGCAAACTTTAATGACATAGACAACTTCAACTTCAAACCTGACAAATGTGCAATCTTAAAAGAAACTGTGAAGCAAATTCGTCAGATCAAAGAACAAGGTAAGAAGCCTGAATTAATCTTTTGGAGAGTTTAGCTGGTTTCTGTTTTTTCATGTGTGAGAAGTCCCTTCAGAGTCCCTTTAATCCATTTCTTAGGCTTAAATTATTGATGAGGAAATGATGTCACAGTGCAAGATAAATGCAAGTATCACTTGCAGTGGTTTATAAATAGGCTTTATATAAAATTCAACAATTCCCTGAAGACCGAGGAGACTGAGGTGAGGCAGGGTGATGTAACTTTTCATCTAGTGAAACTCAATTAGGTGCCCACTGATTCTCCTTCCCTACGTTGGAATTTTCATTGCTTGCACAGCAAGTGACTGTCATAATTTGCAAGTGAGAAGCCAGCTAAAGATGGAAGCCAGAAGTAAGGAAGTAAGTCACCTCCCATTTCAGTTAGTCAGCATATTTGATTAAGTCGAGGCCTCCACTGGCCACGCCACTAGATTCATATCCTGAATGACAAGAGATTTGAAAGGCTCAAGCCTCTAGTCAGAATTCTTTAGTGAAGTTGAAACACGGAACATGACAGCTTTCTTCCTGGGGTTTTCTTTCTCTCGGAGATCATTTTCTGCCTCTCTTCTTTGATATTTTTGCCTACTGAAAAAAAAAATTAAGAAAGTAATATTTTTAAAAACATTGGACTTTGTGGTGCCAAAAAAAATCAGTATTAAGCAAGTATGAACAGTGTCGTGGGTGCTCAGGGCCAATATCTGCTCTGAAAGTATTCATATACTGCTTTCCTTCAGGGCTGGGGAGATTATTATCTCTTGTAATGTGTTTTTGAATGCATCCTCTCAGAGTTCATTGTTTTTATTCTGCCTTTCTATGTGATATTCAAAAGAGGCAGATTTTAGAAAAATAATATCTTTGTGTAGCTATATGACCGGAAACTTCCCATCAATCATAAAATCCTAGCTTACCTCTTTGCATATTATCATCATAGCATTTTTAATTTTCATACATTTACTGTTAAGCTTAGGTTTTATATTAAAAATTTTTTACACATACAGCTTTCTTTTAAGAACTTAAAAATACACATAACATATACAACACCATTTCTAATGTCAACACAGCCTGAAAATCAGTCTTTATTTCCTGGTTTCTCCATCAAAATGATATCATTAAGCATTCAACGAGTGTCTGCTCTCAGTGTCTGCCTCTGTAGCCCTTGTCTCTTTTGTCTTCCTTCTTTTCCCTTTGAGAGCCACTAGTCATCAAAAACTCAGGTTAGTCTCCAAAAGAAAAAAGAAAAAGACTTCAGGGGCGCCTGGTTGGCTCAGTCAGGTGGGTGTCCGACTTCAGCTCTGGTCATGATCTCATGGTTCGTGAGTTCGAGCGCCATGTTGGGCCTTGTGCTGACAGCTCAGGGCCTGGAACCTGCTACCGATTCTGTGTCTCCCTCTCTCTCTCTGCCCCCTCCCCTGCTTGCACTCACTCACTCTCTCTCCCAAATATAAATAGACATTAAAACATTTTTTTTAAACCTCGTTTAACCTCAATTTTGTTTCTTCTTCATTTTTTGGTATCAGCAAATGGATAGAATAACATTTGTAGAGCTCTTAGGAGAAATAATTGGTTAAAGTTGTATAGTGCTTCCAAGTGGTTGTATTTCAACCTGCTGATACTGTGGTGGGTGGAGAAATTAAGCTACTTGTTTCCAGTTTTGAAGCTGAATGAGACAATTCTGTGAGCACTGCTCGGTAGGCAGTATTTTCACACTTTAAAACAGCTATGTATTTTTTTTTACTATCAAGGTCTTGCACAAGGTTTTAAAGTTTTGCAAAACCTTGGTAATTCCCCCTTTAAACCATAAAACACGTCAAGATATGTCACGCTGGGACTCTGCCATCCTTTTCCTGTAGGTTTAATCCTAAGACTGCATCCTACAACCACCCAAGAAGCAGCAACAATAAACACCCTGTCACGTCTTATTCTTATAATAACGTTCCTATTAATTAGAAAATTAATGTGTTTTGAAAGGGGAGGCAGAAGTTAAAAACCAAATGAAAAGCCCAGATACACTTTGATGGTCTCCATCTAATATTTTAAAAGTATTGTTTGCTTACTAAATTGTTTTGTAAAAGGCAGCAAGACTTTAGAATCAAATCAGACAGAAGCCAGGTCTGAATCCTGCTTCTTATAAGCTCTTTGAACCTGGGCAAATTATTTTCTGTCCCTGAAACCCTGTTTCCTTATACAGAATTTAGCAATCTCGATCTTGAGTTGCATGGTTGTTGAAGAAATAATGAGCTATGTAAATGCACTCAGCAAATACCTGGCCCAGTGAATATTTGGTAGGGAGTCGACAGCTCTCTTCCTCACAGTAAGCAGCAGAAAGTCACCTTCTTTTCTTCACATATGTTGAGGTCTTCAGACAGTGAGCTTTTCCTTCAGATAGAAAATGGGAAATGAAAAAGGTGGGGAAGTGGATCATGAATATCCTTTCCTCCAGTGTCATTTGAAGAAAGTAAAATTTTCTGATGGCAGAGAACTGTGCGTGGCCCATGCAGACCACTCCAGTGCCAGCTGTGTCGGGGCCAGCTGGACTTGTCTTAGCAGCTGAGAGCCTGCTGAGACCCAAGAGCAGCACCTAAGTCACACTTGAGCCCTTCTCCCTCGCTCTGTGTGCCCACCTGGCTGATGCCCCATCGGTCAATATAAATGCAGTCCAGCCATCATTATCTTTACAGTGTTTCCGAACTTAATTCATATTTCAGTCGCAGGTATCAGACTGAATAAAATCATAATTGTGCTAGGGAAGTTAAACTGGATTGTCTGACGTGCCACAGTGAAGATCACACATCAGAAAAGCCAGGCTTACGTTTACAGTACCACCTCCATTGTCAAAAGCTCAGGCAGACAAGCCAAGCGTGTTGAGCTTTTTCACTCAACTCTCCTCTGTCATCAGCTGTTCCCCAAGTTTCCATTTGCTTTGTAAATAGAGGAGAGAAGAAAGGATTATTAAATGGGCCTAAAGGATGAGACTTTGGAGAGAGAATGATCAGCTATTTAAATAAGTAAGCATTCTCTGTTTATAGCGCTTGCTGAGACCCGTGTTTGGCGGACGCCAGCCCTCCAAGGGCGTTCACACTGCCGTGGACCTTGTAGAAGCAGAACGAGTATACACATGTGTCTTGTCCTATGCCGATAGGCTTAGAACCTCAGCGGTCCATAAATAGTAAATAACCTTTTTTTGTAATCAGGGAGGGTCATATGGCTTCTATTCCACAGGAGAGGAATAAGTAGTTTGAAAAATACACATGTATAATTGTGAATTACTGTGTCCAGCTTCACACTTCTTAGCTGGAAAGTTAAATAAGCATTTCGATGGAAAATCCATGGCAATTCCTGTGCGCTTAAGAAGTAAAATTGAGGGCGCCTGGGTGGCTTAGTCGGTTAAGCATCTGACTTTCACTTAGGTCATGATCTCGCGGTTTGTGGGTTCGAGCCCCGCGTTGGGCTCTGTGCTGACTGCCAGCTCGGAGCCTGGAGCCTGTTTCAGTCTGTGACTCCCTCTCTCTCTGACCCTCCCCTGCTCACACTGTCTCTCTCTCTCTCTCTCCTAGAAATAAATAAAACATTAAAAAAAAAAGTTAAAAAAAAAAAAAGTAAAATTGAAGTATAAAGTGACAAACATTTAGGGGAGTACCAAAAATGAATGCATCTTTACTGCCCCACTTAAAGTAGCACCTCCTGTGTTACCCCAACTTAGGCACACCTTTCATTGTTTTTTAAATCTAAAATAATAATTTTAATTTTATTGTTTGGAAAACATTTGTCACTTCGTTTAAAGCCACTTTAGTGCAGAATATTTGAATACAGGGTGTATTGATAAGTCAATAGGGAATTGATTTCAGCCTTTCATTATTGGTTTTCTAAAAGTAGCTTTAATGAGAGAATAACAACAAGAATGCAAAGGTGCATTTCAAAAATCTCTGTTGGTACATGCTACCTTTGGGGGGATTTTTCTTGTTGAACCAGGCTACCGGGGTTTAAGAGAAGGTGAGGAACGTGGTGTGCTAGAGTCCCCTCCTATCAACCAATGAAAACCAGCTCTTCCATTTCAAGAATTTTATGAGCCAGTTGATGAGCACAGCATGATTAAAAATTACATAGACTTATGATTAAACTATATTTAAAAAGGCAAGGAAGACTAAAAGTCATCATTTTCTGATTATTCTGCATTTTGCCATTATCTTATGCACTAGAGGCTCTTCATGTCTTGTGTCTGCCTACGTGACAGACACCTAGTGGTGGTTACTCTGCAGCTCTAAGTCCATGTTCAGTCGTGTTACATGGAAGTCAGCCATGGTGAGACTATTGGTACCCAGGAAAGCTACAAATCGAGGCTTGATTTGTTTTGTTGGCTGTCACTTTAGACTTAAGAAAAAATAATGAAGATATTTTGGGGGAAAAAACATGTAATGGAGAAAATGTTAGTAATTGCCACCTGACGTTTTAACATTAAGTAGCCATTACATGCATACACAAAAGATAATATCCAGTTCAGCAAAAAAAGTCACTCACAGATTGACAGTTATATTTCTGCATATAGCATCTTCCTACATTTTCATTATTCCATCTTTGTCTTATTAACTTAAATGAAAATTTCAACCAATATTCATATTGGAACCATTTTTCATCAGTTGTAATCATAGGTTGGTTGTAATATAAGAATTTGGCAAAAATTAGCAGAAGCATTCTAGAAGAATCAGTTGGCTATTTGGAATTCACAGTAAAGAGTGTTGTATATTCTATTATCATTTATAGATTATATGCTACATATCCTCGATACTAGTAAAATTTGTAGTAAACATTATGATGCTTACTATTCCCCCCCCACCAAAAGAGCTGGGTTTTTAAAGCACTTCCCAGTATACCACTGGTAGGCATGGAAGTGAGCAAGTTGTATTATAAATATAAGTGAGTCAAATTCATAAACTAACAGAATTATTTAAAGATTCAAGAAACTAGTAATGGAAACAACCTAATTCTTGCCCCTAAAAGTAAATGTGGAGCCTATTAAGATTATGCTTTCCCTTCCCATTCTTTTTTCTCCCCATCTCGAATGCATGAAGTTCTTGTGATGGAAATTGTTATTCAAAGCTGAAGCCTAAGCGAGCTAATAGCTGTCACAAAGCAAAGTAAGCAAAAGGAGTCTGAGATCAGATGCCTTTTACTGATAGTATATCTATAAATCAGGCTTTTGGGTTGATGCTCCTCAGCCTTGTTTAGGGTCCACGTGGTGAAACCTTAGGGTGATGGCAGAGTAACCCTCCTCACTGGAAACTCAACATCACTAAGACCTGCCCTTGTAGATACTCCCATACTGAAGACAGGGCTTTGGTGTAGGTCAAGTATTCATGATAGTACAAACTCTCCATTATTTAGATAATGAATGGAAGACTGATAATGACATATACATATATATCTTAACTTTTTTTTTTTTAAACATTGGTCCCTTGTTCACCACATATAGTTTGAATTTAAGTTGCCAACTTCTTTTTTGCTTAAAGTACTAAGAAATTGGAGTCTGCTTGCGATTCTCTCTCTCCCTCTCTGCCCTTCCCTTTCATGTCTGCGTGTTCTCTCTCTCTCGCTCTCTCGCTCTGTCTGTCTCTCTCTGTCACTCTTTCTCTCCCCCCCTCAAATAAATAAACTTTTTAAAAAGTTACTACAATATTATTGACTCTATTCCCTATACTTTTCATTCGTGACTTACTTTATGACTGGAAGTTTGTACCTCTTAATCCCCTCACTTTTCTCCCATCCCCCTTCTCCTTTCTTTCTTCTGGCAACCACTAGTTTGTTCCTTGTGTTTATGGGTGTTTCTGTTTTTTTGTGTGTTTATTCATTTTGTTTTTCAGATTCCATACATAATTGAAATCATAAAGTATTTGTCTTTGTCTGCTTGACTTATTTCAGTTAGCATAGTACTCGCTAGGTCTATCCATGTTACTCCAAATGCAAAATTTCATTCTTTTTTATGGCTCAGTGATGTTATATTGTGTGTGGTTTGTGTATAGATACACACACACACACACACTCCACATGTTCTTTATCCACTCATCTGTCAATGGGACATTTGGGTTGCTTTCATATCTTGTCTATTGTAAATAATGTTGCAATAAACATAGGAGTGCATATAGCTTTTTGGATTAGTGTTTTTATTATTTTAGGGTAAATACCTAGCAGTGGAATTACTGGATTATATGGATTTTCTATTTTTAAGGTTTTGAGGAACCTCCATACTGTTTTCCACAGTGATTGTACCAATTTACTTTCCCTCCAGCAGTTCACACGGGTTCTGTTTTCTCCACCTCCTCACTAGCACTTGTTATTTCTTGTCTTTTTTGGTACTAGTTGTTCTGACTGGTGTGAGATGATAGCTCATTGTGGTTTTTTGATATGCATTCACCTGATGATGGGTGATATTGAACATCTTTTCATGTGTCTCTTGACCATCTGGATGTCTTCCTTGGAAAAACATCTGCTTAGGTCCTCCATACGTTTTTTAAATCGGATTTGTTGGTTTTGGTATTCAGTTGCATACGTGTTTTTTTAATATATTCTGGATATTAACCACTTGTCAGGTTTACAAAGGTCTTCTCCCTTTCAGTAGGTTGCTTTCTCATTGTGTTGATGGCTTCCTTCCCTGTGCAAAAGCTTTTTAGTTTGACATAGTCCCAGTTGTTTGTTTTTGCTTTTGTTGCCCTTGTCTAAAGAGACAGAGCCCCCTCAAAAATATTACTAAGACCAGGGTCCAAGAGTTGACTACTTAATGTTTTCATTTAGGATTTTTATGGCTTCAGGTCTTAACTTTAGGTCTTTAATCCATTTTGAGTTTATTTCTGTATATAGTATAAGCCAGTGGTCCAGTTTTATTCTTTTGCATGTAGGGGTCCAGTTTTCTCCATACCATTTGTTGAAGAGACTGTCTTTTCCAGCTTGATAGTCTTGCCTCCTTTGTCATAGATTAATTGGCCATACAGGCATGGGCTCTCTGTTCTGTTCCATTGATTTGTTTGTGTTTTTGTGCCAGTGCCATACTGTTTTTGATGACTGTAGCTCATAGCCTGAAATCTGGAGTGGTGATGCCTGAGAGCTTATCCCTCTTTCTCAAGGTTGCTGTGGCTAATATGGACATTTTAATAGTAATTCATTTAGTCCATGAGCATGGTGTAACTTTACATTTACTTGTGTTATCTTTAGTTTCTTTCATCAATATCTTACACTTTTCAGAGTGCAGTTCTTTTCACCTCTTTGGCTAAATGTATTCCTAGGTTTTTTTGTGGGTTTTTTTTTTTTTTTGAGGCAATTGTAAACTGGATTGTTTTCTCAGCTTCTCTTATTGCCATCTCATTATTATCATATAGAAATGCAACAGAATTTTGTATCCTGCACCTTTAGTGAATTTTTTCTTAGTTCTGATAGTGTTTTGGTGGAGTTTAGGGTTTTTTGTATGCTATAGTATCATGTCATTTGCAAATAGTGACCATTCTTCCTTACCAGCTTGGGTGGCTTTTTTCTTGTCTGCTTGCTGTGGCTAGAATTTCCAGTTCCACACTGAATAAGAGTGGTGAGAGTGGACATCTTTGTTTTGTTCCCAATATTAGAGGAAAGGCTGTCAGCTTTTCACCATTGAATATGATTTTAGCTGTGGGTTTGTCACATATGACCTTTATTATGTTGAGATATGTTCTTTCTAAACCCACTTTATTAAGATTTTTCATGGTATTTGTCTAGATTTAGTGTCAAGGCAATGCCTGCCTCATAGATTGGATTTGGAAAAATTCCTTCCTCTTCAATTTTTTTGGAATGAGTTGAGAAGAATAGCTTGAGAACTATTCTTTAAATATTTGGTAGAATTCACCTGTGAGGTCATCTGATCCTACGCTCTGGTTTATTAGGAATTTTTTGATAACTAGTTAAATTTCATTACTTGTAATTGGTCTGTTCAGATTTTCTATTTCTTTCTGATTCAGCTTTAGAAGATTGTAGGTTCTAGGAATTTATCCATATCCTCTAGGCAGTCTGATTTGTTGGCATATACATTTTCATTGTAGTCTTTTACAATTGTTTTGTATTTCTGTGGTGTCAGTTGCAATTTTTCCTCTTTATTTCTGATTTTGTCTGAGCCCTCCCCCCCTTTTTTTGAGGAGTGTGGCTAAACTTTTATCAATTTTATCTATTCAGAGAAGCAGCTCTTAGTTTCATTGATCTTTTTCATTGTTCTTTTAGTCTCTACTTAATTCATTTCCACTCTGATCTTTATTATTTCCTTTGTTCTGCTAACTCTGGGCTTTGTTCTTCTATTTCTGGTTCCATTAGGTGTAAGTTTAGAGCATTTATTTGAGATTTTTCTCATTTCTTGAGGTAGTCCTGTATCACTCTGTATTCTCTCTTAGAATTGCTCTTGCTGCATTCCAGAGTTTTTGAACCATTGTGTTTTCATTTGCATTGATCCCAAGGTAAATTTTTTATTTCCTCTTTGATTTCTTTTTTGACCCATTATTTTTTTTAGTAGCATGTTGTTTAGCCTGCACATATTTGTCTTTCTTCTCTTTTTTACCCTCCAGGTTTTTTGTTTTCTTGTAATTGATTTCTAGTGTTTTACCACTATTAGAAAAGATGCTTGATAAGACTACGATCGCCTTAAATTTTTTGATATTTGTTTTGTGACCTAACCTTTGTTTATCCTGGGGAATGTTCTCTGTGCACCTGAAAATAATGTGTACTCTGCTGATTGGGGATGGAATGTTCTGTGTATATCTCCATTAAGTCCATCTGGTCTAGCGTGTCATTTGGAGCCACTGTTAACTGTTGACTTTGGATGATCTATCCATTGATGTGAGCGGGGGGTTACAGCCTTTGACTTCATACTTCTGTCAGTTTCTCCATGTATGTCTTTTAATATTTGTTTCATACATTTAGGTGTTCCTATGATGGGCACAGAGATATTTACAGTTGTTATAGCCTCTTATTGAATTGATCATCCCCTTCTTTGTCTCTTGTTATAGTCTTTGTTTTAGAGTCTATTTTGTCTGATGTAAGTATTGCTACCTCGATTTTTTTTTTGCTTCCATTTACAAGGAATATCTTTTCCATCCTTTAATTTTTAGTTTGTATATGTCTTTAGATCTGAAGTGAGTCTCTTGTAGGCAGCACATAGATGGATTTTGTTTTTTTAATCCATCCAGTTGCTCTAGATCATTTGATTAGAGCATTTAGTCTATTTATATTTAAAAAAATCATAAGTAGGTTACTTACTGCCATTCTGTTAATCGTTTTGTAGTTGTTTTTATAGTTCTTCTCTGTTCCGGTCTTCTGGAAAAGTGAGATTATACAAGGTGAGAGCGTGAGGGTTGGGGGAGAGAGGCCTTCCAAACAGGCTGCAAAGGAGCCTGAGCAAAGGCACAGGGGCCCTCAAAGGCATACACTACGTGTTAAGTCAGATTGATTAGCTAGAGAACATGAGACTTTGAGGCTGAAAAGGACAGGTCAGAGTCAGATGGGACAGTAAGTAAAGTACCGTGAGCAATATTGAAATTTGGAGAAGGTGACATAAAATGAGAGACTCTTAGCAATCTTCACCAGAGTTAACTTGAAGTTGTCTACCATGGTTTCTAGATTCTAGAGACACTAGAAAATGGGAAACCTTTTTTTTTTTTACATGCGGCTGACTTCAGGAGGCTGGGGGGGCACACAACTAATAAAGCAACAACAAGAAACAACTACGTTAACACATGCTACAGAGTTACAAAATACCTTAGTCATCTTTAACAAGAAATATTTTATGTAGAACCTTTTATTCATTTAAAACATTTTTAATGTTTATTTATTTTGAGAGAGAGAGAGAGAGAACAAGCAGAGGAAAAGCAGAGAGAGGGAGAGGGTGAAAGAGAGAATCCCAAGCAGGCTCCGTGCTGTTAGCACAGAGCCCAACACAGGGGTCGATTCCATAAACCTTGAGATCATGATCTGAGCCGATATCAAGAGTTAGACGCTTAACTGACTGAGCCTTTTTATTCATTTTTATAGCTTGTTGAGGGGGCATAGAAGGAATAGGAGGAATGAAGAGGGGAAAGAACAAGATGCAAAGGTAGTAAGCAAGACCCACAAAGATAGACTAACAACAGCCTGACAAAGAGGATGGGCAGCATCCTCACAAGCATGCATGCTCATGTTTAAACACAAAGATAGAGAAATGTCTTTAATGGAAAATTTTATTTTGTCGCCTCTTATTACATTGTTACTAATGATTTAAAGCACAGTCTTCTTTGACACCTGTGAGCACTTAGGTAAGAGCCCTTGGCCTTAGTCTCCTAGGTGTCAGCCCTCATCTTCTGCTTAAGTCCCGCCCCATCCTTAGTGAAGAGTGCCCACTTGCTTCCTGGCCGCTCAGCCTTTCCCTGTCCTTGTCAACAGGAGGTGGATCAGTATGCCCCCCACCTCTATCTCTTCTGTGGCTTAGGAAGAGCCCTATCTGTCCCTGTGCCCAAGAGAGCAATACTGGGCCATTCTGCCACAAGAATCGGGTGAAGGTACTCTCTAGAGCCCCTTTGAGAGGGGGCCACGTTGATCCTTCTGCTTCAGCTTCAGCGACTGCTGTAGCCTCTGTGTCAGAGTCCAAGAGAAGGGCCCTCACCACAGCATACAAGTCCCTCTGTGACCCGTTTCCAGCCCTGTCCATTCTCCCGTGCTCCAGCCCACAGACTCCTTGAACTTGCATCCCCTCCTCCACAGCTGGCCCTGGCACAGGTCTGCACACACGCAGTTTCCTGCCTCTGTGTCTTCTGCCCAGAATGCCTCTCTTCTCTTCCTCCTCAGCTGGCGGAGTCTTCCCCAGCTTTAGCAGTCCACAAGGATAGAGCACAGTGACAGGGAATCTAGGCTGGGTGGCACGAGAACATCCAATGACGAGGTGCCCTCACCACCGCCCCACATCTGGCCGGGTTAGCCCATTGCCACATTCTGTCCCATATCGTCTGTGTGCCCCAAAGGCTACTCCCCTAGACCACATACCGCTGCTGGCACATACTTCTGGGGATTTGCTTTTGGATCATCATTTCTACTCTTTCCTCCCTATCTGGAGTCCCTCCTTATCTTTTTTCTGTCCATTCTCACTAGAGTCTTTGTGTTCATTCTTCAAGGTTCATCTCAGATACTGCCGTTTTAACAAAGAACTTTTTTTTTCTTTGTAAGTTTATTTATTTTGAGAGAGAGGGAGGGAGGGAAGGGGAGAGAAGGGGAGGGGGAGAGAGAAACAGAAAGGGAGAAAGAATCCCAACCAGGCTCCACACTATCAGCACGGAGCCTGACTTGGGGCTCAAACTCATGAACCGTGAGATCATGACTTGAGGCGAAGTCAAGAGTGGGATGCTAAATCCTCTGAGCCGTCTGGGCACCCCAACAAAGAACTCCTGAATTCCCAACCAGTGTAAAGTCTTTTCCTTTGAATCTCCATATCATATACTATCTAATCTTTTTCTGATTAGGTTTTTTGTGGGGTTTCTTTTTCTTCCCCTGTTGAATGACAAATTCTTTGATGGCAGAGATCATATCTACTCATCACTCACACTGTGGCATTTCTGAGCACAATGGTTGTTCTTAGTCTTTGCAAAATAAATGTCCCAAGTTTTTCTGATGCCTAGTTATTATCTAGCCTTGTTATAATGGTTTTATACTGGGAGAAAATAACACCCTGAATTTAAGAACTTGACATTTTTATTCTAATAATTCTGTTTCTTGTATGGAGATGGTAAGTTACAATCTCTTTTGTGATGGTATTTGTAACATTTTAGATTGTCTCCTGAAAGTGTATTTGTGTCTCCTTAAGTGCAGTTCATAACCTGTTACCTTTCTCAGCTCTGATAAGTTTAGTTCTTGAGACCATCTCAAAATAAGGATGACAGATCCACACAGCTTGTCAACTAGACTATATTTTGAAGACCCAGGGTAGGGGGGAGTATTTTACAGTTTTTTATGATGAGTTTTATTATGATCTTCAGTTTGGGATACTTTCTCTCATTTTAAATAGGCATACTGTGTTAGAGTAGATTATGTAGCAAACAGAAAGCGCGCTCACATTTTCTGTTTAGTGCTGGGCAGATGCTGGATGTATTGGTTTTGAAAGAACTCCTCTATGGAGATTCTGTCAGATAAGTTTAAATTTCCATGAGTTATAGTTACCTCTTTGTTTGAAGAATGATATAATTTTTGAGAGAATTAAATATTTGGGGTGTGGTAGGGAGAAGAGAACAAGAGTTTCCAATTGCCTTATAGTTTACTTATTATCCCAGTGTGTCTGTATATATGATTTTTTCACTACTGAAGATTAGAAATGGCTTATTACAATCAGATTTATGTACAGTAATTAACATTGGAATAAATAAAAGATACAGAGCACAAACACCACTATTCTTTTTATTGCTGTCATTCTCTGGTTGGTTTAGGCTTAAAGTACATTTTTCTGAGTCTTGTTTTTTGGGTTTTTTTTTTTTTAAATGAGTACGAACAAGCCTGTTTTCCCAACCTGTTGTACTAGTAGAACGAGGAAGAGGGAAATGTGACTGTTCTTGTAGTACTTTAGGCGAAGTTACTTTCCACCCTGGAATGGCTTATACAGCAGTAAATTACCATACATACAACTACCACAGTTGGTCTTTCCAAGAAGACTTTTTTCTGGGTTGACAACGGCTGCTTTTGGTTTTGAGTGTGTGTGCTGGTGGTCAAACAAACAAACAAACAAAAGCACACAACGACATAAATGTACCCTGTTAGCAATTTTAAGTGTCCATTATTGTGTTGTTAACTGTATGCACACTGTTGTTCAAGAGGCTTTGAGAGCTTTCTCGTCTCGCACGGTGGGAACTCTGTGCCCACTGAACAGTTGCCGTTTCCCCGACCCCCAACCCCGCCCCCACGTCTTGTTCCCAGGGCTCTGACCACTCTCGGTGCTGACTGTGAGTGCCGTCAGGCAGTGTCTGTCTCCTTGTGATTGGGTTACTTAACTTAGCCTGATGTCCTCAAGCTCCATCTCTGTTGTAGTGTGCATCAGGATTTTTTTTCTTCCTAAAGCTGAATAGTGTCCCATTGTATGTATGCCATATTTTGGACGTTAAAGTTGCTTTCGCATCCAATTATGAACAATGCTGCAATGAATGTGAGTATGCAGATATTTGAGACTTTATTTTAGATACTTTTGGATAAATACCCAGAAGTGGGATTGCTGTGTCATATGGTAGTTCTGTTTCTAATGTTTTGAGGAACCTGCATACTCCATATGTTTTCCGTAGTGTTTGCACCATTTTGCATTTCCACCACCAAGACACAAGGGTTCTAATGTTTCCACATCCTCACCACCACTTGTTATTTTCTGTTTTTTCATAGTGGCCCTCCTAATTGGTGTGAAGGGATAATATCTCACAGTGGTTTGGATTTACATTTTCCTAATGATTGGCAATGTTGAGTATCTTTTCTAAGGAAATATTTCGAAAAGAATAAGTAGCTAATACTATATTGGAGCATTGAATGCCTTCTGTGGTCACATACCTTAGTGTTGCACGTTGCTGAATCATTTAAGGCACCAAACATGACCCAAAACTAAGAAGATGGAGAGGAAGTTCTGAGGTGCAGAAAGATTTCTTGAGGCAAATCTGTAGGCTATAGGAAAATGAGAGAAAATCACAGTGACATTAAGATTTCTCTTCTGGATATTCTGCCTCATTTCAGCCATTTCTCATGTTCCCCTAAAGAAGGTTTCTTTCTCTGAAGCCTTGTACTACATTAGACTTCTTTCTGGGTTACAGGGAAGGAAGAAGTACAGACTTCGTAAATCATACTATTTGCCTGTGTATATACAGGGTGGGCAGATAAAGGCACTCACATACATCACTTCCCAATTCCCTTATTGCTGTTGTCCACTCTGAGTTATTTTATTTCATTTCTACTTAGAAAATACTCACTTTTTGCTAATTCCTGGGTCGTTCATCCCTGGTAAGAAATGCACTAGTCTGTTTTTGTTTGTTTGTTTAATCCTCTCTCATCTTTTCTGTTACCCTCAGTGTTAAGATAGTAATTCCAGGAAAACAGTGATCAGTTCTTCATCTCAGCTTTGTTGGTAAGAAGTGGAGACCTGTACAGTTGATGCTTTTCTGTCAGCACAAAGTCTGGTAAAAGTTGGCCTTCTGCAGTTTGGGATCTCATCAGAATTGTTAGTCTAGTTATTACTCTAGACTTGGTCATGTCAGGGTATCAGATCTCAAATCCTGTTTTGTTTTCTAAGAATGAGACAGTGAAAGAGAATTCACAGAATGTAATTGATGATAATACTTACTAATTAAAGATGATACCAGTTAACTTTAGAATTGACCTGAGAATTGATTTTAGTTTGACCTTTTTTATTTTGGTAAAATATATATAACATAAAATATATCATTTTTAAGTGTATAGTTACGTGACATTAAGTACGCCTTCACATTGCTGTGCAACTGTCACCAGTATCCATCTCCAGAACTTTGTCATCAGCCCGAACAGAAATCCTCTGTTAGATAACAGGTATTCACCCCTCCTCTCAGCAGCCCCTTACAACCACTCCTCTACTTTCTGTCTCTGAATTAGACTGTTCTTGGTACCTCATATACACGGAATTATACAGCTCATACTTTCTGTAATTGACTTCTTTCATTTGGCACAATGTTCTCAAGGTTCATCCATGTTCATACACACACGCACACACATATATATCAGAATTTATATATTATATATGTTATGTGTATGTGCATTTTCTTCCTTTTAGGGCTGAATCGTATTCCATTGTGTGTGTACAGTATATTTCGTTTATCCATTGATGGACATCTGGGTTGTTTCCACCTTGTAGCTGTTGTAAATAATGCTGTTATGCACATTGGTGTACAAATACCTGCTTACATCCCTGCTTTTATTTTTTGGGATTATATAGCCAGAAGTGGTTTTGCTGGATCATGTAGTAATTCTGTGTTTAATTTTTTGAGGAATTGTCGCACGGTTTTGTACAGAGGCTGTAATTTGACTTTTTAAAATATTTTGCTACCCAGATAGAAAATTTACCAAGAGTTAAAGCAGACCATTCTCTTACTTAGAAGTCTTAAAATATTAGTCGTCTTTAAGCAGGCTCCACATATCCCCTCCTTTTCTTACCAGTGGTCAGTTAAACCATCAGAAGACCTGGGGGGGCTGTCCTCATTCCTGCCGTAGTCATGAGATAGAGCAGTAAGGTGACAGTTACCCTCTCAGCTCTCAATTGGGAAACTTGGTTAAGAGTGGATCTTGGTGAGTCAAAACAAAAACAAAAACAAAAAAACCCACATCATTCTGTGAGTTGGAAAACACCTAGTGAGCGCCTTCTTTTTTACTGTGTTCTGTTACACAGCAGTGCGCAGGTGACATGGCCACCGCCTCGTGGAGCTTGGAGTCGAGTGACAGGCAGGCTGGCCATGCGCAGGTGCGCAGCAGTGCAAGTGAGGCCAGCGTCCTCTGGGCAGTGTCCTGTTCTCGCCTGGGGTTCACGGGACGTTCTCACTGGCATTTCAGCTAGAGATGAAAAGATAAGCCGGGGCCCAGAATCCTGAGTTCTTATAATATTTACTATACATCCTAACAGCAGTAAATGCGTACAATTTCTAAATAAATGTATATTTTGATGTTTATTTTTGAGAGAGAGCAAGACAAAGCATGAGCAGGGGAGGGGCAGAGAGAGAGGGAGACACAGAATCCGAAGGAAGCTCCAGGCTCTGAGCTGTCACCGCAGACCTGACATGGGTGGGGCTCAAACTCACAAAAGGTACGATCATGACCTGAGCCAAGTTGGTTGCTTAACTGACTGAGCCACCCAGGTGCCACTAAATAAATGTATATTTTGTATACATTGTACAGCAGAGCACAGATGCTGATAGAATGAGTTATCAAAGAAGTCTCTTCTAGAGAATCCTTGCCTAGTTGGCTTTCAGTGGATGCTGTCAGCCTTACAGCTAACAGAGGAGTGAGTCGAGAAACCTCAGAATATGGCCTGGGACCAAGAAAGATCTGAGCTTCTAAAGCCTTTTGATGATGGTTTCCTTCTGCCCATACTGCACTGTTCCATCATTCTTCGTCCCTTAGCGCCACATTTTTTACAGGTGAAGTAAGTTGCATGCTCCCATTTACTGTGTAGTTGCTGGAATCTGGCCTGTTTACCCCTTCACGTCAGACAGTGCTCCCTGGAGTAGCAGCAGTGACCTCCTGTCAACCACATCGGTGGCCTTTTCCTCGTCCCTAACCTGCTGAGTTTCTCTAGTAGCACTGTCCCTGTTAACCATCCTTCCTCAAAACACTACCTTGGGTCCGTGCTCTGTGCATACACGCTCACTGCCTTGTCTTCTTCATCAAACTCTGGGCCGCCTTTTTGTCCCCACCTACAATTCCTTAACCAGTTTAGGACTTTCCAACGTTGCTTGCTACCAGCATTAACTTTCTAAAAATGTGTGGATATGTAACTGCCATTCTCACAATGTTGTGAGTCTCCCCTGTAGGGATTAAGGTAAAATGCCCTCACCTGGCTTTTAAGGTACCATCTGTCCAAACATTCTTCTAGGTAGAGCCTGAAGCCTTAATTACTCTTTAACCTGTAGCTGCACAGCTTGTGGGCCATTGTTAGATAAAATCAGTATTTCATTTTGGTTTGTAATATAATAGTTCAAGCTTAAAAAAAATTCCCTGCTACCATTTAAACTGTAATGGGAGAACCATAGTTTATTCGTTTTTATATCCCTTCCCTAAGGCCTTGTATGTAAGAGATACTTATAAGTGTTTATGTAAATAATGGACAAGAATTAGGGCTTACAGGGAATGTGAAAGCAGCAAGAAATTCGTTATTTCCTTCAGATACTTGAAGAAGGTGTGACTAGAATGATGGGGGAAGAGAAATGATAGAAGGCATTTAAAGACCATCGTTAACTACTCTGTGAGTTTGAAATAGCGCATAAAATAAATTTCAGTGGTGTAGTCTGGAAATGACCAGCGTCCATATCATAATTATTTTTAAACGTGACGATTTCTCATTAATTCCTGCTTATATTCAGAATGCATGTACCAGATGCTCTTTCTGTGCCACACGCTGTGCATCAGAGAGACAGAAGCAGAGCACTGTCCCTCCTATCCAGGGGCTCATTAATAAGGAAACATTAAAGTCTTTTCAGAGTACCTCATGTACATCCTTCTCCCTGATTTGAGAACTTACCCTACAGGGAGGCCTGTGGTCATTCAGCTTGGCCTGTGATAAAGCTGGTATTTGGATCGAAGAAAAAGAAGAAATATAACAAGTCACGAAGTGCTATGATAGTTGAATGAATATCGACAGACACACAGACAGACAGACAGATAGATAGATGTAGGTATAAGGCAAACTGTGATAACGGAAGAGGTAGGAAATAAAGACTTTTGGCCTCCAAAAATACATTGAAGTTTACCATGTGGGTAATGTCTCGATAAAATCTATAAGTATATGTATGTATGTATGTATACACACCGTGTTTAGCCACTTTCACACCCCCTGTGGAAGCCTGCTCTGTTATGTGTCACCACTGAGTGCCAGGCTCCTTCAGGGACTCTCGAGACTCTTGTCTGTTTCACAGATGAAGAAACACGTGCAAAAGCACTGTGTTGAGGCCTTGAGTTTAGTAAATGGCAAACTAGACTTCAAACCCCGCACTCTGCTAGTAATTCCAAAGCCTGTGAACTTTCAGGTGCTCCATCTCCCCTCCCTCTGACAATGGTGGTCAGGTGTTCAACTTTGCCTTTGTTTATTAGGAGAAAATGTTGATCTCCAGAGAAATTCCAAAAGTAACATACTTAAAACCAAAATAAAGATTTGTAATAGTTATTGCTGTGTTATTAGGGATGGTTTTAACACATCTTATGAGAAGAGATTTTGAAGATACAGAATTGGGTGTGATTTCATTAAACATCTTAAATCTCATGGAGACCACAGTTAAGGGCTGTGAAGCATTGTAGCAGGTAGCTCCTCTGAGTTATAACTGCCTCTAATCCGGTTGCTGTGTGTTCTACACACCTGTGCATTTCTTTTTTGTATGTGTGTTTATTTTGGAAAAGAGTGCACGTGCGGGGAGGAGCAGAGACAGAATCCCAAGCAGAGACTCCATACTGTCAACACAGAGCCCGACAAAGGGCTCAAACTCACAAACCATGAGATTGTGACTGGAGCTGAAATCAAGAGTTTGATGGCTAACCCACTGAGCCACCCAGACGCCCCCCACACGTATACGTTTCCTAACGAGGCTTCTTTGATTACTGATGAATGTCTCCCAAGATTGTCTTTTTCTAGTTATCTCAGTATCAAAGAACAAAAAGGAAAAGATGCTAAGGTGGTGTTGATCAGTGAAAAGAATTTCTCATAGACATGAAACTGTTGCTCTGTATTCGGAGCATTCACTTTTCTCCCAGGAGCCAGATAACTGAAAAAGTTAATAAGGGAAATAATTTATGGATTTACATTGTATACTTTCAGAGGCAGAATTGCCACTAAGCAGGTGAAGGCTAAGATTCAAGGCCTCTTACTTGTGCTGGCCCCTGTGAATGCTGGGAGTGTAGCATGTACTGAGACGGGACGATCAGGAGGCACTTCTTCAGAAGTACTATTTCAGATGATTATCTTAAGAGATCTCAGAAGACGAAATTTGAATTTGTTTGAAGCCCTAGTGTTTTTGCTACTGTTTCTTCTCTTATTCTCTATAAATAAGAATGAGAACTACGCTTAATTTTGTGTTCTTTTTTAAAAATTTTTTAATGTTTATTTTTAAGAGAGAGAGAGAGAGAGCAAGCAGGGGAGAGGCAGAGAGAGAGGGAAACAGAATCCAAAGCAGGTTCCAGGCTCCGAGCTGTCAACACAGAGCCTGACGCAAGGCTCAAACTCCTGAACCATGAGACCATGACCTGAGCCAAATTCAGATGCTTAACCAACCGTACCCCCTAGGTGCCCCTAATTTTGTGTTCTTGAAGTGAGCCTCCTCATATTGTATAAGCTTCAGTCCTTATAAAACATAGATCCATCCCTGTATACTAGCAAAGTTCAGAATATATACTAGGTCAAAAGCAAAGGGCTCCTCAGTAGCTCGGTTGAGCGTCCGACTCTTGATTTCAGCTCAAGTCATGATCTCACAGTCATAAGATCCAGCCCTACATCAGGCTCTGCACGGGGTGTGGAGACTGCTTAAGATTCTCGCTCTTCTCCTCCTGCTCAGGCTTTCCTGTGCGTATTCATTCATTCTCTCTCTCTCTCTCTCTCTCTCTCTCTCCCCCCCCCCCCCCCCCCCCAAAAAAAAAAAAAAAAAAAAGGCAGAAGGACTGGCTTCCACAGTGAAAATGAGACCTTACGCATACAAAGGGCTTACTTTCTACCAGGCACTGCTGTTTACATCCATGATCTCATTTCATCCATGCAGCACCCCTGTAGGGCAGGTTTAGTTATTAACTCCATTTTACAGACATGGAACCTAGGGGTTAAGCCCCCGTCTAGAGTCACACAGCTAGAAGGTGGTGGGACTGGAATTCAAATCCAGATTCCTACCTTGCCGCAAAGCCAGTGTCTCCAAAACGTGGCACCCAGCTGTTCTTGCTCTCGCCTGCCATGTGAAAGAAGTTGTTCCAAGTGTATCGGGTAAGCACGTTATCGGCCGGACTTTAGATCTACTGAGACACTGGTTAGTTACTGGGAAGAATATTTTTTACACATCCTTATTTCAGAGGGTGATGTACACTTTTAAGGCAGCTCAGCTTTTCCTCTTGGGAAGAAAAGATGATAAAAGATCCCAAGAAAATAGAAGGTTACTGTCCAGGCCAAAAAAGACTTCTTGGTATTTAGCCATAAAACTGGCTACCAGTCTTGTTTTAGAACATTCATTTTGTACCCTGATATGAACAGATGAGGAATTGTTCTGTCAGAGTGAATGTCTCATCATTTTATCTGTCCATCTTTCTGTGCAGTATAACCTCCACATAAACAACATTTGTGGCCTGATTAAGGTATTCTCTCCCATTCAGGAAATATATTGGGAGTTAAACAGACTTTACCCACAATCACTGTGACCACCCCAGTATTTATTGCATAATTGACCAGAAGTTAAAGTAGAGGAACGGAAGCTGAGATCTCAGTTTCACACAAGAGTGCTGAGACTTATCAAGTGTGTGTTTTAACTTGTTGCTGAAAAGGACGTGTGTAAAAGGCAGACTTCCATCTGTAAAATGGATTTATTAGATTTCAAATACTTAGACTTAGAATTTTAGATATCCATAGCTCCCCATAGCAAAGGGGTACTTTGGCCTTCCTTTTCTCATTTCTGTCATTTTGAACAAAAGAACGCTCTAGGTCAACATGGTCACATATCAAAAAATACATTGATTTTACCCAAGAGAGAAAAGTCGTTCATTAAAATGGACTTGGATTCCGCTCTTACAGTGTTAGAACCTTGGTCATCTTTAATAGATTTAGAGTCCTTTTGGGCCCATCAATCTTAGAAATAAGACATTTTGTCTGGTAGAAGAAAAGAAAAGTGAAATAAATAAATAATGCCAGTCCTCAGCTTGGTGTTGCTTCCCATATGTTCATTACTGAGATACCTTTTCAGTCTCATTGAGGCCAGACAGTGGACAGTATAGAGAATTCCTGGGCCATTTGGAGGAGTCTATATCTTCCATTTCTTTAGACATCAAATGCTTCTCAATAGAGTTGGGGTTCCTTATTGAAGCTTGTCTGCATTAAACAGGCATAGATGTACCACCATTTTGTAAAATTCCAAGTGTTCTATTTATGATAGCTGATGCAGGGGAGAGGAAAGGAAAAAACAGCAAGTCCCATTGGAATTGACATGATTATTCTTTACCACCCCTAAATTTTTTTAAAACATTTTAACATTTATTTATTTTTGAGAGACACAGAGAGACAGCACAAATGGGGGAGAAGCAGGGACAGAGGGAGACACAGAATCCGAAGCAGGCGCCGGGCTCTGCCCTAGCTGTCAGCACAGAACCCAATGAGGGGCTCGAACCCACGAACCGTGAGATCATGACCTGAGCCGAAGTCAGACACTTACCTGACTGTGCCACCCAGGCGCGTCTACCACCCCTAAATTAAGTTCACCTTAAAAGCTTTTTTCTTTTGATAGATCATCTTCAGTTTGTAGGTCTTTTATGTCAGATTAGAAAACAGTAACATATTATATGGAAACCAACTTGACAATAAACTATTTGTAAAAGAGAAAAGAAAATAATAACATACAGGGGCACCTGGGTGACACATTCAGTTGAGCATCTGACTCTTGATTTCTGCTAAGGTCATGATCTCATGATCATGGGATCAAGCCCTGTGTTGGGCTGCACCCTGAGTTTGGAGCCTGCTTAAGATTCTCTCTTTGTCTCTCCTGCCCCCTCTCCCACTCATGCTCTCTCTAAAAATAAAAATAAAAAATAAAAAAATAACATACAGTATACTTTATTTGGAATATTGTTAAAGAACTGAAATTGTCAAAGGTGAAATTATTTTTGTTTCTTTTATTATATGGATATATATTTTTAGTGACTGAATGAATTAGTGAATTCATTTTTTTCCTACTACCAAACTTTCTTTATTTGCTTTATTCTATTTGTTTTCATCATGTAAGTGTCCTCTTTAATCTCCATCACCTATTTCACCCATCCTGCCATCAGTTTGTTCTCTGTAATTGAGGGTCTCTTTCTTGGTTTGTCTCCCTTTTTCTTTCCTTTGTTTGTTTTTTTTTTCTTAAGTTTCACATATGAGTGAGATACGGTATTTGTCTCACTGATTGACTTGTTTCGCTTAACATTATACTCTTCTAGTTTCATCTGTGTTGTTGCAAATAGCAAGATTTCATTCCTTTTTGTGACTAATATTGCATTATATACATATATACATTCTTTATTCATTCATCGGTTGATGGATGCTTGGGCTGTTTCCATAAGCTGGCTATTATAGATAACGCTGCTATAAACATAGGGGTACATGTGTCCCTTTGAGTTAGTATTTTTTTATCCTTTGGGTAAATAGTAGTACCGTAGAGGGTAGTTCAGGTTTTAACTTTTTAAGGAACCTCCATACTGGTTCCCAGAGTGGCTGCACCAGTTTGCATTCCCACCAGCAGTGGAGGTTCCCTTTTTTCCACATCCTCACCAACACCTGTTGTTCTTGTGCTGTTGATGTCAACCATTCTGCCAGGTGTGCGGTAATATCTCATTGTAGTTTTGACTTGCATTTCCCTGATGATGAGTGACGTTGAGCATCTTTGCATGTGTCTGTTGGCCATCTGTATGTCTTGTTTGGAGAAATTTCTGTTCATGTCTTCTGGCCATTTTTTATTTGGATTATTTGTTTTGGGGTATTGAGTTATATCAGTTCCTTACATATGTTAGATACTAACTGTTTATCAGATTTGTCGTTTGTAAATAGTTTCTCCCGTTCAGCAGGTTGCCTTTTAATTTTGTTGATTGTCTCCTTCACTGTGCAGAAGCTTTTTATTTTGATGAAATCCCAATAGTTTATTTTTGCTTTTATTTCCCTTGCCTCAGGAGGCATACCTAGAAAATGTTGCTACAGCTGATGTCAGAGAGATTACTGCCTGTGCTCTCTTTGAGAATTTTTACGATTTCAAGTCTCCCATTTAGGTTTAATCCATTTTTAGTTTGTGTGTGTGGTGTAAGAAAGTGGTCCGGTTTCATTCATTTGCCTGTGGCTGTCCAGTTTTTCCGGCACCATTTTCTGAAGAGACCTACTGCCATCCTTTCTTAAGAAACACAGAGTGTCCAACTTTTTAAACCATTTTTCCCTTAAGATTTGTATGTAAGTTAATTGTTTGGAATGGAGGATATTTTCCATCAAAACAGTGCAATTTCAGTGACTAGATTCCTGGACCTGTTCCATAAAGCCTATTGTAACCAATAATGCTTCTAATTACAATAGTTGTTAATATATGAGGTATGTACAGCTGTGTTTCCAATATAGAGGGTTGATGTAGAGATAAATAAGATACAAATTCTTTTAGAATCATTATTAAATGTAACCTTTTCTTTCTTTTATATGTTATTTCAGGTCTAGGTAGAGAGGGCCTCCATGCACGTTACTGATATTGAAAAAGCCTTCTTGGAGCGCCTGGGCGGCACAGTCAGTTGAGTGTCCGACTCTTGGTTTCAGCTCAGGTCATGATCCCAGGTTCGTGGGATCAAGCCCCGTGTTGGGCTCCATGCTGATCATGGAGCCTACTTGAGATTCTCTCTCTCTCTCTCTCTCTCTCTCTCTCTCTCTCTCTCCCTCCCTCCCTCCCTCCTCCTCCTCTTCCTCCCTCTGCTCCTCTCCTCCACTCATGCTCACTCTCTAAATTTAAAAAAAAAAAATTTTTTTTAAGCCATCTTATTCCAAAAGGAACCACTGACCTGACGTTTACTACAGGGTAACAGGTACTATAGAAGCTGATCAGTCAGCACGTCCTTCTCTTTCCTGGGAAGACCTGTTTTCAGAGACACCTGGAGCTGGTTTCTTTTTCGTCCCATTCTGCCCCAGTAGGTTGTCCTGGACTCCCACCCCTCCAGGCCTCCAGTTGCTAGGTAACCCCAGTCACCTGTCAACACCCGTATGGACAGGGGTGGAGCTCCAGAGGGCAGCTCCGTGGGTACTGAGGTCCGGGCACGGGCGCTCCTGTGGTCTCGAGCCAGTAGAGTGAAGCTTCACAGACTCGGGACCCAGGTTGTCTTTCTTCTTCATGGTTCCCCTGCTTCCCTTGCGCTGTGTCCGGCTGCCGCCCCCTGTATTTCTCCTGAGGTTTGTCTTCTCCCCTGGTTGACGGCAGCGCAACACATCCCAGTTTTTATGTGCTCTTCTTGTTTCTGCAGCAAATGTTCAATTCTGGAATTGTTCAGCCAGTGAAACAAAGAAGGTAAAAATAACACAGGGAAGGTCACAAACTCTCAGGAAGTCTTTAAACTCATAATAATATCATGTTCCAGATATTCTTTGAAATATAAATGAGGCTGTTTCAATCTTTGTATCTCAGTTTTATCTTCAGTCTTTAGAAACCCTTAAACTTCCCTCTTTTGATCCCAGAAGAGGTGCCCCCTTACTTTTATACGTATCCCTTATGTATTTTTCTCCCTCTTTCTCTCTTTATACTCTGTTGAGTCAAAGACCGTATATAAATAATGGGCCTTAGATTATATGAAGAACTAAAGTATGGCTCAACATGTGTTTTGGAGGAAATATTCTAGGTGGGGCTGCTGAGAAGTAGGAGTGAGCCTATCTTTGCACGTGGATTGTGGGTACGAATCTGCTCTGCCTCTCTTGACTGGCCTTATGTCAGCACTAAAGTCACTGGACATCACCTAACTGACCAAGTGGACATTTGAGTTTTTGGCCCCTACTTACTGGCTTTGAAGCAATAGCAATTTTATCTTTGATATCCATCTTCTCAGAATTTAAGATTATGCTTATTGCTCATCCTTTGCCTGTAGAACACAATAAAACTATTTTCATGTTTACAACACACACAAATTAACAAAACAATTTAATTTTGTCCAAAAGACTCTTGGGGGAAGGCAGGATGGTCATCATGAACCTTAAAGATTATAGATCCAATGCCCAGAGTTGTAAAGACCAACAGTACTAAATACTCTCGTACAAAGTCACAGCTACTGTGTTGCCTCAGTTTTTCTGTTAGGTTCACACCTTAGCTCTCTTACCAAGGTATCCTCCCAAAGTAAACCTTGACTTTCAGAAGCATCTTACCCCTTCCCAGTTGTTCTCTTTCATAAAATAGTCACTTTGGGTTTGGGGGGTGGGGGCTGTTTTGATTTTACTGTATTTTAGAAAGGGAGAGTGAGAATGCAAAGGGGCCAAGAGAGAGAGAGAGAGAGAGAGAGAGAAAATCTTAAGCAGGCTCCATGCTGAGCATGGAGCCCAACATGGAGCTCTATCCCACAGCCCTGGGATCATGACCTGAGCCAAAATCAAGAATCAGATGCTCAACTGACTGAGCCACCCAAGGGCCCCTAAAATAGTCACTGTGAATATTCACCTTCTCCCAACTTTCTTTCACTTTCCTTATAAGAAGTTGATTGTGACATTTCCCCTGTATACTAATGTGAGGAGCCCTCTAGGTTCTTTCCACGCACTGAAGGAAATCCTACTCCTTTGGAACTAAGGTTTTAAGATAATGCTCCTGGGACACTTGGGTGGCTCAGTCATTTGGGCATCCGACTTTGGCTCAAGTCATGATCTCATAGTTCATGAGTTTGAGCCCCACATCGGGTTCTGTGCTGACAGGCTGGAGCCTGCTTCGGATTCTGTGTCTTCCTCTCTCTCTACACCTCCCCCACTAGCACTCTGTCTCCTTCTCTCTTGAAATAAATAAACATTAAAAAATAAAATAAAATTGAGCTCCTGATTTTCATATTAACTGAAAGAAAAGATTGACACTTGTGTGTTTTAGCTCCACTCCTGATTCATCGTTTTCTTAGAAAGGACACAAACAGGGGCGCCTGGGTGGCTCAGTCGGTTGAGCATCTGACTTCAGCTCAGGTCACGATCTCGCAGTTTGTGGGTTTGAACCCCTCGTCAGGCTCTGTGCTGACAGCTCAGGGCCTGGAGCCTGCTTTGGATTCTGTGTCTCCCTCTCTCCCTGCCCTTCCCCCATTCATGCTCTGTCTCTCTCTGTCTCTCAAAAATAAGTTTTCAAAAAAATGTTTTTAATTAAAAAACAAAAAAAAAAAAGGACACATACATGGTCCATCTTGTAGGCACTTCTTTAGTTAAGTGATTATAGGTTTTTCTCTTTTAAGTTCACCAGTGGTGTAACTTTGAAAAATTGACAAATTATTTTTATGCCTGTAGAGTTTGCTCTCAGCCTGAATTTTTGAGACCTATAAGTCTAATTTCCTTGGCAATTGGTTTCATCTTGAGGGGATAATACAAAAGATCATTAACCTTCACATTTTTATTTTCCAAAATTCCTTTGAGCTGCTACACTTCAGAGAACTAATTAGGCCCTGTTAGCATCCTGAGGTGTAGGCATTGTTCCTGGTGTGTTGATGGAAGTTTATTTTGAGTTAAGTAATCAGCTCTTGCCATGTTCAGTCTCTGATGAAAGCATTCTTAGTGAAATCTTAGATAATTAGAGTCTCTCTTCATTCAGCATCTGGATCAATGCTGTTTCCTGAACTTAGCTCTCCAAAGAAGCTGAGTCTTCCAACTAAATAAATTTTAAAAAACCTTCTAATGCTTACAAATTTATAAATTTCATTTTTCTTTTATTGCATAAATCCACAACACTTTACAAAGAAAATGTGCTAACTCCATTTCGGGACATGGCTTACGCATTGCAGTGTGCCTGTCTTTCTCACCCGTACGGCCTCCCATCTAATACTGGATCTATGTTTTCTTTACAAACGTACAGTGCTGTCTTTCTGCAGACATAATTACAAGTAAAGATCAGAAAGTGAAGTTACTTGTTCCATGTGTGTGCTTGCAGTTGACCCTCCACAACACACCCAGACCACTGGAGAGACCCCTCCGTCGCTGTCACCAGAGCGGCGGTCACTCCAGCTCACTTTTATTGAGTATCTACCCAGGTCAGTAGTGGCGCTGGAGAACGGCAATGCAAAAATGAAAAACACAACTTGCGGCCAGCAGCCTCGGCAGTCTGAGCAGGTCCGGGTCAACTCAGATGGTTTCCAGAGGATGTAGGAAGTGATGTTAGGACAGTGTTCTGGAGGGAGGGGGGTAAAAAAATTGGATCCTCCGAGATTTCTGGGAGATGCCTGAAGGAAATGACACTAGGCACCTAAAAAGGCCCCGTCACCATCCAGTGAAGGGAGTGGCCCTGGCGGCCCCAGCAGTGCCAGTGCGGCCCAGCCTGCTCTTGTGGACATACTTGCATTAAAGTGGACTTTTCATGGGTTGTGTTCTTCTGCCTGCACTTGTCTGGAGGAATAGGAAGCAGGTGTTTGCCAGCCGGGAGGCCATTGCCACGAGGCGGGGAGGAGAGCTGCGTGGTTTTAATATTTTAAGAAGAAAGAGATTTACGTTGGTAAAATACTCACATGTTATCCCAATGAGAGTTAAAATTTATATTTTCAGTGTTACCATTCATAACTGAAGAAATTAATCACTATTAACACTGACTTTGATTTTTAAAAATTAAATTTATTGGCAGAAAACCTTAGAAATGATACTAAATTTAATTCATTAATAGCCATGTCTGAAGATGACTTCAGTAAAATATACTCTTCTAAGTTTCTGATTCAATTTGTTTTATCACAATGTAATTTTCTTTTAGTAGAAACGTGTCTAGTTCTATTTTTTTCATTTTGACTTAGCCTTGTGAAGTACGTCCATTCCACTTTTTAAACATGAGTGATTTCACATTTCCTTTGTTACACAATTATTTATGTTAAATTATTTAAAGTAGTTTTTACTTGTAATTTGTGGACAAGTTTATTGGATTCTTTGTGAGACTGCTTGTGATTATAAATGCAGAATATTATTACTTAGCGCCTTTCTTCTCCGGAGCTCAGAGTGCTTCATATGCATTATCTTATTAAGCTTCATAACATCCCTGTGAGGCAGGGGCATTTTGCAAGTGATTATAGATTGCTTTGCTGAATCAGCACAGCCTTCCAGCATTATGATAAGCTTGGAAAAGATTGAGGTCATGTACTAACTTGCTCTCGGGAAGCCCTATATGCAGCCAAATATTTTCCTTGACGATACAGAGCTAACAAGTGCCACCATTCTAGTATCTGGGAAGCCCACTGTCCATTGATACAATAACAAATAACAAACCGTACATTTTGAGGAAGCAGATCTCAGACCATATGCCTGAGAGACGCTAAATCACAGATGGCTGAGAACAACAGCATTTTCTAGTCCAGTCTTCACGTCTGCAGAGGAAAAGCCACCTCTGTTCTTGCCACGGCTCCCAAAACCAGACTGTTCCGGCATTCTGCCTCACATTTTCATCTGCTTTATCTGCCCCACCTCTGAGCCATCACCAGGCAGGCAGGATTTCCAAAAACAGGGCTCTGGAATCAACCCATGCATCTGTGTTAGAGCTAAACGCATTTATTTATTTATTTTTAATTTTTTTTTTTTTAATTTCTGAGAGAGAGAGAGACAGCGTGAGCAGGGGAGGGTCAGAGAGGGAGCTACAGAATCCGAAACAGGCTCCAGGCTCTGAGCTAGCTGTCAGCACAGAGCCTGACGCAGGGCTCGAACCCACGAATCCATGAGATAATGACCTGAGCCAAAGTCGGACACTTAACCGACTGAGCCACCCAGCCGCCCCGCTAAATGCATTTCAAAATGCCATTGGGTAGAACTTCCTCTGAAGTCTTGATGACAGCATAATACTAAATCATTTAGCATTTGGAAGGGATATAATTAACATTGGAAAGAGGAAGAATACATTTTATGAAGATTTTATTTCATTATTTGAATGGTTGTAGAATGGTGGGGAAACTTACCTCTTGGCTAGTATATGTAAAACAAAACTATAATCGTAAGCTAATTTAAACCAGTTAATTTGATAGGAAGTAACTTAATTATTATGTCTTTTTTTTATACAAAATTAGATAGTTAATTTTTATATATTTCGTGGCCTATATGGAGGATCAAAATTAATCCCCTATGGATTATTCTTCTTGATTTATCCATCAGATAGCCATGGCACTCATTTGTAAGTCTTTCAGTTGTGGCTTAAACTTTTTAGCTTTTATGGGAGAACAAAATTGTCAAGACTTTAAATAATTTCTTGCAAGTGGATTTGACTCCTTCAAAAGTCTTTGTATCTGAGGGCACATAACAGATACAAAATCCAAGAGAATCCTGGAATTGCTGTGGAGGTATCACGATATTTTTCTCCTTAACTCAGAAAATTTGCTGGAGAATTATGGGACCATATGGAAAAGAGAAGATTCCTTTGTAGGAAAGGTAGTTAGGACACCAAATTTCGGGGTCTTTGTAAATGTCAGCCTTTATTAATTTCACTTTAACTTCCTCATGCCAATTGTGATCAACTCTAGTCCATACTTTCGCTGGGTTTTGAAATGCATAGGCTCTCATGTCAGTTCCTACTGCCCAGTGAGGCATGTCAGGTCTGAATGAAGCTGACCCCTGTTTTGTTTTTAATTGCCTACTGCTTTAAATAGTTGCGGAAGGCTGGTTGATGATTTACTGCCCCTCCTGCTCAACCTGGAGAATTTTCATGCCATAGGGTACTGAAAGGGTCATGTTAAAGATGTATTTAAATTTACTCCTATCGTCATTATGAAGCACAGTATTGGATGGATATTTGACAGGAACTCTTCCTCTAGAATGTCTTTTGAACTTAGGATACTCTGATGACAATAATGAAACTTTGTATTTTAGACATTAGGAAGATCTACTTCAGAATTATTTCCCAGATGTCTCCAGTCTTTCTTTTCTTTTCACCTGATCTCTTACTCTAAGTACGATGATCATTCACTACCATCAGACAAAGCTTGGGTATGTGTATTGAAAATGTACAAATACAAGTCAAGTATCTCTGTTGTAAAGGAAAACCTTGCTTTAAAAAATTCTGAAGCAGCATATATTTGGCCTTCAAAACAAGTCAGACCCTTTATTTTACCAGGCTTTACTTGAAATTTGGTCAGGACAGTTTTAGGTGCCATCCTAAGGTGACAGCTCTTGCCTGTAAGAGGGCCCTGGTGATGTTAGCACAGAACATGAGTCACTTGTAACAACTGTGTCCCTCCCTGTACCTTATTCTACATACTCAGCCCTGATCACTGCACCACCTTGGTATATAGCCCAAGTTCATGAGACCAGGACCAATTTGAGATCCCTGAGGAAGGGGGTACTCACACTTTTATATGTAAAAATGTGAGTTCAAATCAAAACTGGTTCAAGCATTTGAATATAGTAGATTAATCTTCTGCTTCTGTGTGATGTAAGAGTGATACTTTGTATAGTTCCTCCCACAAGAGTTCCATTTTAGAGAACATAGACCTTCGGACAGTGAAGTTCATCTCAGAACCATGACTGTACGCTTTTCTCTTTTCTCCTTCCTTCCTGCCTAAAGCCCTGAGGAATAAATCTCGTCACTTTCCCAAGCTGCCTTTCTCTGGAATAAACATATAAATGTTTTTTAGGTTTTGTGTTTACGATGTGTATTTTTTTGAACTGTTAGGTAGCCAGCCTCACTTCCATGTGTGGTTCCTAATAGGTTAAAAAAAGAAAATAAAAGAACCTAAAGCATAAAACAATCCCTTTGAACCAGGAAGGTCGTAAGCAAACATAGAGAAGGATTATTGAAACAGCCAACAACCAGTGGTGATGGCTGCAGGTTCACAAGAAATGGTCGGCTTTGCCCGTAGTGACGGTTCAGAATGCCTGAAACGCCGGGGACTACACCTGCTCTCTCCATCGTCGCTTCAGTCCCCCTCTCAACTTTCACATAGGAACTACCTTGTTTACGGCTTAGTAACTAACCTGGCGAGTTGATCTAGGAAGCACCTCCTCTTTAGCTGCTAGAGATTTTTGCCCACAGGAGATTTTGGTCGTCACGGAGGGTGAGATCTCCCGGAGCCCGCCTCTGGAGTTGGGCCTCCACACGCCTCGTGGCCCTGGGAGTGGGCCCTGGGTGCGTGGGCCCCGTCGGGTCGCTGTCCACAGAGCACTCTTGCCGGGGACACTGCGTTTACCATACAGACCTCGGGAATCCTGGTGGCCTGGTCCCTCCCCTCAGCTCTGTTTCCCCCCACCCTCTGTGACTGGCCAGAGCCATAGCTCCACACACATTTATGCAGAGTTCTCATTGTTATCAGTGCTTTGCTTGCTCTTCTAGGATGATATGATTTAGCATAATTTAATGTTTTAGGTCTCTAAATTGGATGATTCTATGTTCTATTATCAGCTTCTTGCATTAGGTGCTTGAAATTGGGAACACCTGCTTTTTAAAAAGCTCACTGGTGAGGCCTTCTCGTGCTTGCCGAGGCAGACGCTGCCAGCGAGGGGCCCAGGGAGAGATGGCGGCGGCCTGGAACCGGGATTCGTGGCCTCCCTGTCGTCCTGCTAGCAGCACGGTCAGGGTCAAGGAGAATATCCGTGCAGCTAGCTGTCGCGGTCTCTTTAGGAGGCAGAGGCGTCAGGTCCTGTGTCTGCGGGGAAGAGCTGGAGGGAACAAACACCCGATGGGAGCAAAGCACGCGAAGAGTAGGACCAGCAGGTCTCTCAAGTAGAACATAACGTGAACCAGAGAGCAAGACACATGTCCGGGAAGGGCAGTGGGGGCACAGAGGACCCCTCGCTGTGGAAGAATGCCCCCCAGGAACAGATGAAGGTCAGGTCCTGGGAGGGTTTTTAGTCCCTGAACATCCATCACTGAGGTAAAGCAGAGGCTTGAGGTTGAAGCCCTGGGAGCCGTCAGAGGGCAGTGCGGGTGCACGGCAGAGGTAGTGGGGAGGAGAGGAACCCACCTCCTTCCCTTCCTGCAGCCCCCCCCCCCGCTCGCCACCTCCTTCCCTTCCTGCAGCCCCCCTCCCCCCTGCTCGCCACCTCCTTCCCTTCCTGCAGCCCCCCTCCCCCCTGCTCGCCACCTCCTTCCCTTCCTGCAGCCCCCCTCCCCCCCCGGCGCCCCCCCCCTCCCCTCCCGGCACCCCTCCCCCCCNCTTCCCTTCCTGCAGCCCCCCCCCCCCCGCTCGCCCCTTCTCCCCTGTGCTTCGACTGGACATCGTTACGGTGGTAATAAGCTCTGTGTTAGCCGTGGGGTGAACACATTGATTAAGAAAAGAACGTTGCAGGCCTCTCCAGGGATTTTAGCCCTTCCTCTTTCTGGATAGCTCTCCTGGCTTACCCTTAGAGGCTTCTCCCAGCCCAGTGTGTAGAAAGAACAAGAAACCTGATGAAATACCCAGGCAGGTGGGTACTTTGTAGGACTCCCATGGGTAGCTCTCTTCTCTTAAGAGCTAAGAGCGGCTGCGGAAATCCTAAAGTCTGATTAAAAATTCTCATGATGCCCAAACTACTGTTTTTTTATGAAGCAAGTTAGAACTTTCCTAATGATGATCTGGATTAAAAAAGTGGATCCGTTTTTGTTTTCTTTCATCATCAGGTATAGAAAGAGCCTTGATGACTTCCCCTACAACCACCACCAAATGGTTTCCCAGTTGGCCAGACCACCATAGAAATAATCTTGACACCCTTCGCCCATAGAGCCTGACCGCCTGACCTTTTTTCTCCTCCCTTTTCTACCAGATTCATTAACTCCCAAAATCAGAGTCTTAAAATAAATCTCCAATGTTAAGTACACAGTAAGGTTCTTCAGAACAGATCCCTCTGAAGAGGTATTGGTGAATTTTAGATCCTTGCTATCCTGAATTTTCAGCTACAGCTGTGGAACTGTTCAGTATTACCTGCCTTCCCCCCCGCCCCCACAATGTTATTGAGCACCCACTACATGCCAGGCAATGAATAAGAATATCTTTCTTTTTTTAATGTTTGTTTATTTTTGAGAGAAAGAGACAGTGCAAGCAGAGGAGTGGCAGAGAGGGAGACAGAGAATCCGAAGCAGGCTCCAAGCTGTCAGCACAGAGCCCAACGCAGGCCTCAAACCCATGAACTGTGAGATCATGACCTGAGCTGAAGTCAGACACTCAACTTACTGAGCCACCCAGGGATCTCAGGAAATCTTTCTGATAAGCAAGGGGCCAAGAATGCAGTGAAGGCGCAGATGTGAAAATAACAAACATTTCGAAATACTAGGATGAGTGTAGACTGTTATGGGAATAGACACAGCATTGCAGAAACACAGAGGAAGGTGCCTAACTTGATTGTAATGAGCTTCTGGAACAGTGATGGGGTCTTAAAAGAGAACCGTTGGAAGGGCAGCTGCAAATGGAACAGTCTGAGAAAATGCCTAGAATCTTGAAACAGTATGATGTATTTGGAGAGATAAATAATAACTATTGCTGGAGTGTAAGGTAGGAATATTTGGACGTGGTGCTAGCTATGCCAATAAACAGAATGATTTAGGAGATAAAATATGGGCACCTCCTAGACCAAAGTCCTTCTAAAGAATTTTAGAGACAACTTTTTCTGTCATTACCATATTTTATCAGAAACTTTATTAAGTGCTCCTGTAATGTAATTTTGTTGACCTTGCTTGCGTTAACATATGTATGGAAAGAAAGAAAACATTTGTGTAGTTTGGTCTTTTGAGAATGCCACCTTTGAGTATTCTGATGTAGTGCTGAATTAGAACTTCACCTCACTTCTCATTTCTTTCACACCCATTGATTTTTTTTTCCTGCCTTCATCTAGCCTCAGTCTCACCGTTCAGCCTCTGAACAAATCATGATTCCTCCATTTCCTTATTCGGATAACTCCTAAAACTTTAGCTAGCAGAGCCTGGTGAATTAGAATGAACTCTGAATAAGCACTTTCCGTATTTTATTGTGCCTTCATCTCACAGAGCTCCACGGCAGTAGACAATTCAGGTGGAGACATACCACGACCACACTGGGGATGAATGAATGCTTGCATAGTAACTTAGTGACGTGTACTTGTTGCCTTCCAGCTAATGAACTTGCAGTATTTCTGAAGTCGTGTTCCCACGGATGTACACAGGCTTCTTTCACTGTGCGACTCCCTGTGTGTCTGATTTTGTTTCACCTTCTGTGACCTGTCAGTTTAAGGTCCCACAGCACGGGCGTATTTAGATTATGTAAAAGAGAGGTTTTCGACAAATTGTTATGTACTCACATGGCTTACTACAAAAGACTATCCAGAGCCTGTTTTACCTACCAGTGCATTCCGTAGTGCTAGGTAATGTGTGAAGGGGGGAACTAAATGGAATTCCACACTGGTGATAGCAGATTCAATGATAGTGTTCTTACGGGCAAAAGGATTTTCTAGCCAGTTAATACCTAGAGTCTATTCTGGTTACTATCTTCTCTCTTGATATGTGCAGTACGTTACTTTTAAAAGTAGGGCCTTTACATGTCAAACTTGGGGCATGATTGCCGGTTTTTAAGTAGTCATGCCTTACCTTTGATGAAAACAAAAACCAAATATGTTGCTTTCTCCAAAGCAGAGTGTGGAGGCTGAGGGCTGGGGGTTTGCCCGGTGGAGATAGCCTTGAGATTGGTTGATTCCGCTGTTTCTTCATGCTGAAGGGAGGCCGTGGTATGTTAACAAGAAGCTCAGCGTGGAAAGAGGGAGGCAACTTGGGGCTTGGGTTCCTCCCACTACTAAAGAAAGTGCAGCTGCGCGGTTTTAATATGCACGGCAGGAGATTTCACCAGCTTGATGATATATAGTGCATTAATGTTGAAAAGATAAACACATTTGGAGAGCACAGGAAGGGCCTTGTGTTTTTATGTTAGCAGAATGCTTCCTAATGAATAAGAATGTGCTGCTGGCTTCACAGAGCCATATGGCAGCTTTTCTAATTTTAGTTGGTGCAGATGCATAATTCTCTGGTTTTACCTTCTAGAACCTTAGAGATACTACATAACTTTTCCTGTAATAGTTAATCTGTGGTGCTCAGCCAGAAATCGCCTGTCGTGTGGTCTCTGTGACTTCGCCCCTCGTGCGTCTCTCTGCCGCTAGGTTTGATGACCACTTCACCTGAAGTCAGCCAGCTCCTAAATGCAAGAAAAGACGAAAATTATGGATCTATTCCCTCTAGAGTCTTAAAAATTTGTGTGGAGGTGATTAGACTTGTGTTTGACGTCAATCTACTGAAAAATTGATAGTTTCTGGGTGAGTGATTTTACTCATTTGGAAGCAGTGGAATTAATTATAAAACCTGCATAAAGTATCAGGTTCCGTTTTAGTCAAAGATTCTAATACTTGAAGTAGCACCGCTTCAGTAAAAGCAACTATCCTTATATTTGACCAAACATAAAAATAACTTTTAAACTCCTCCTGGGCTTCACATGTCAGGGGCATCCAAACATAGGCAGTGCTAAAACTTTTCTGTATATGTGTAAAGACCCTGTGGATTATCTTTCAACTGACGTATTTTAACAGAATGAATCATTGATATTTGTTTGAATTCTGCCTTTTTAAAGATGGACTAATTTCCACAACTTTTCCACAGTCTCTGCAGATGATATTTGAAAGATAAAGAAGAGTAAGTTCTTCTCATTTTCTTTCATAATGGCTGCATCACCCTGTCCCCCTCATGGGCAGATGTTAAGCAGCATTTAGGGTTCTAGGTCATCAGTGCTGAAGTTACAGCAGTTATGTGGCTGTCCCTTGAGCCATGACCACCATCCCTGAGAGGAGATAGGACTCTGTTCTGGTAATGGTTTGTGGAAGGAACCTTTGAATGTATGTGTGTGTATGTTCTCAGTTCAGTTGCCTAATAAACAAATGGACCAGACTCCTCTAACATTGTAAGATTGGGTAAGTTAAGAAAAATCAATAAGGGATGTTTTAAAAGAACATGTAAAGATCTTTAAAAAAAAAAAAAAAAAAAAAAGATACCTCTCCATAATTTGAAAATAGCTAACTGTAGTTTTTTTTTAAGATAAATACATTTTTTTGCGAAGATCACAGCGTCTGATTTGTTGCTCTTCTCACCAGAAACTTAAATTTTACTTTCAAATTTATGCCTGGTAGATGCCAGTGATAAGGGGCAATTTAATCCAGCTGCTTCAAAAAATACCTGTATTTTAAAAATCATTTGTGTGTCTAGAGATCAAATGCTTCCCTGTTCACTTTTCCTTTTGTTCTAAGAGAAAACATGAACAATAATTACTTGTAAAGACAAGCATATGGAATATAATAGTAATGATTTCCCCCCAGTTTGTGGTATGACCCATCTTACCACAGTCCCTGAAGAGATGGGGTTTTGTTCTTTGCTTTGAAACTGGAAATCTAATTAATTGGTATTGGATTTCTGGAGTGCAGGCAAATGGAGGAAGGAGCCTGACAGGATTGCGCCCAGAGCAGCCACCCAGGAGGGAAGGGACACTCGGGGGAGGATGACAGAGGCATCCTTGGACAGCCTCTAATCAGGGTTTTGCATTTGTAAAACTGTGTTATTAAAGAGATCATAGCTGTTTTATGATATTTTGATCTTTTGGGAGAGTGAGGAAGAAAGGGATGGAATTATTTTCATTGTTACTCTCTTAGGTCATTTTTTTTTTTATCTAAAAAGAATACCTTTAATGGTTAAAGTACCACAAGAAAAAATAGAACTCAAAGCATGAAGGAGAAATCTTTTCATAGGCTCTGAAAACTAAATTTTATCAGCTCTTTTTCCAATTTAAGAATTCCACCTATAATGGATTTCATAAGGTTTTGACCATATGAAACTCTCGAAACATCTTTCTACTCTTGCGTTTATGGAAGGATATTTTTGTAACGGAATATATTTTTATGGTTAATGGATGCAAAATATAGAAAAGTAAATATAATTTGTGATCACTGAGAAAACTGCCTAATTTAAAAATATTAAGTAGTGTATTTTAGTATAGTAATGCTGTACTTACAGAAGTATAAATATATCTAAGTATTTTGGCTTATTTATATCTGGCACATAAAAATAGCATACTCATTACTGAACGGCTCCATCAAGATACCAGTATATGTCCGGTTATCATAATAATGTATCTCTCACTGGAGCTTTTCTTCCTCCTATTTAATTTCAAGGCTCAGCTGAACATTGAACAGAGGTAGTAATTACTTCATGAAAAGTACTCAGAAACATAAATTCGTGGCCATTTTAATTTAGATTTCAGTTGCATTAGTAAAGCCCTACTTCTGGGTGTTTTCTCTCATTTCATGGTATTGATTTTATTCTCTTTAATACTGAGAAATGATCAAAGCACAAACTCTGTACAGAACTGAATACTAGATGACAAGTTAGTTGGAAATGCACACATACAAACATCTGGCGGGGACAGGAGTGAAAAGCCCTAACTTCTTGACCCTTCGTCTCATATATCTACTCTACAAAGAGTGAAAATTTCCCATTCTCTTAGCTACATGAAGAGTATTGTGTAAGTATTGCAACATTTTGAAAGTTCTTTTGCAAATAATCGATACTCTCATTTATAGTTTTCTTTCAAAGCACATGTACCACTAATACAATTTCCGGTTGATCTTGTGAAAATGGTGCTCTTTTCATTTTTAGTCAGGGATCTCTCGAGTTCCAGCTTAGGTAGACTTTTGGCCGGTGTTCATTAGCGTTGGTCTCCAGAGGCCTGGTGGGGGCTTCCTCAAGGCCACATGCCACGTGCCCGCCGCACTGGCTTCCGTGTCAGCCTCTCTTCTGCCATCCACTTGCTTTATCCTGCTGGCTCCAACTCAGTTACTACGTATGTGAAATATTTTCAGCTGTGTCCAACGATTTTTATCTCTTCTTTGAACTTTAACTTAGTTCCTTGCAATTATCCCTAAATTGCCCTCATTTAGTTCAGTTGTAATTGTTTTGCCCTCCCAGCTAGATTTCATCTCTCAGCTGACAAGGATTATTCATTCCACTTGCACCCCAGGCAGAGCGAGACACTGAGACACAGAGATGGAGAGACTGCTGAACAGATCCCATTGTTACTGGTGGTTTCCTCGCGGTGGCCACTCGCTCTCTGTGACTTCCTGTGAGCTTGTTTTCTCCTTTGAAAGACTGAGCACTTGGATATTAGAAAGGGAAAAAAATGACATACCTTACTATTACAAGTGATTTTTCAGGCGGGTGATCATTTTTATACAGGCTTCTGGTAGAGCCCAAACACAAGCTTTTGTCAGATCTAAATTATCTCCTACTTTAAATTTTAGGCCCTTGTCCTACGTTTGATTTGATCTTTAGATCTCTAGAATAAAATGCTTTGCAGATATGATCCTCATTCTACATATTTTCTGATAAAAGTTCAAAACGCAGTGTGTGAGCATGTTGCCAGAATATTCAGGATACCCTTAGCGTGAAAGTGTTTAGGGACTTGCCTGATTAAGCTTTCTTGAAGTGTTCTTTAAATTCTACAGAATATTAATGGGTGAATTTAGGAAAACTTGGGTCTTCAGAATATGATCAGACCCTCGAAATGTCAATATCTCACAAGGTAGATTGATGGTCTTTAAAAGCTTAGAAGTGGATTGTCACAGAGACTCTTATTTTCTATTTATTTTGCCCTACAAACAGCATTATTATAGACCCCCAGAAAACAATAGCTTCTTACTTTCTTGCCATTGGAATCTCATACGACAAGCAGCCTGCTGTTCTGGTGGTCAGCAGTAGGCACGGACTTGCCCTTGGGATTCGTAGCTTGTGCTTTATGTCCCACTTTCCCCCAGCATTAATCTGAATTAATCAATTCATTCTTTAAAAAGGATAAAACCTCCAGTTTTAACAATGGAAGGATAAGAGAAATGGGGACCTGAGACCATATTAGATGCCTTACAACTTACTGAGTAAGGCAACGTAAGAGGATTTGTTTTATTTCCTCAGGAAACCCTTTCTCTCATATGTCTGACCCTGCCTACCTGTTCATTCCTCCCCCTGCACCCTGGAGGGCCCTTCGGCCTAAAGGGGAAAATCTACTCCTTTTTCCACCCCTAGTTGCCTCCTGCGTTTCTGGGAATAAGTGCCCCTGGTGGATCTAGTCTTGTTAGCCACCAAATATCTAGTGAAAACATGCCCTGGAATAGGGACAGCGCCCAATAAGGGTGCAGACAGAGCGCCCCCTTCATGAAACCTGCCTTCTGATGGGGTCGCGTGCTTTTTATTTCCCAGACTGTGATTCTCCCTGAAGGAAGTGGGGAGGGCAAGACACCTTCCTAGGAAGACGTATCAGAACATCATGCCAAGAAAACCTTTTCTGTCTGTAAATTCTGATAGGTCCTCTCCGGGGAGGTTGCCTTCTCGTGTCCACCATTCTGGTTTGAGAATCATGGCTGCTCCTGGAAGAGGTTACTGAGGGGGCTTGAGGCTCCTGTAAACAGTGAGGAGAGAGAGCGAAGGCTTCGAATCACTCTCTCTGCAGGATGATGGCACGTTGCTTTCATGCTGCCACAACACCAAAGACAAAAAATGAATTAGAGTGCACTGGGACCACATAAATATATAATATCCATTTTATGAGTTCTAAAATTTAGTATTAATGAAACTCAGGGTCCTTAGGCCCGAAGCCTGCTGGGACCTCCACAGTACCGGCTGCTAAATTAGATGAAGCAGCAGGTGATGGGGTCAGTCCTATTCTTGGACTGGTGGGCAGGAAAATGAGTGGAAACTGTAGAGAAATCTGTAGCCTTACAGAGTGAACTAACAAAAAAATTATATACCCCAGTATGCATTTCCTGGGGGTATGTTTGGCAATGAAAAAGAATCTAGGAAAATGGGGATGGTGGGGGAGTGTCCTATGCAGTGATTGTCTGGAGAGCTTGAGGTATGTCCTGTCCCAGTTGAGGCTGAGGCTTTGGGGGCTGAGACCAAGCCTACAGATAGAGCAAGGGGTAAGGTCCCTAACAGTCAAGAGCTAGGGATGGCAGCAAGTAAAAAACCAAAACGAAGACTGACAGATCCTCACAATATTGACCAAGAAAGGCTACCAGATAAAATCTAGGATCTAAGATCTATTAAGGTCTAAGGAGGTGAACCAGGAGTATAGTAATTGAAAAAGCAGATACAGTTTGCATATGATAAGCTCTGCAGAGAAGTCACTACATTTGGAATTCAGTAAGGAAGATCTAATACACATAGATATGCCAGTAGTAAGTTACATTTGTAAACTGCTTTATAGTTTTTAATTTTTTTCATGTTTATTTTTGAGACAGAGAGCACAGTAGGGGAGGAACAGAGAGAGGGAGACACAGAATCTGAAGTAGGCTCCAGGCTCTGCGCTGTCAGCACAGAGCCTGATGCAGGACTCAGACTCCTGAACCTTGAGATCATGGCCTGACCCAAAGTTGGACACTTAACTGACTGATCCACCCAGGTACCCCACTGCTTTATAGTTTTTAGAGTGTGTTTTACGTGTCATCCTTTTTACTCCTGGCACAGCCCATGATGCATGGAAGGCATGTACTAAGGCCTTAAAAGTTGGGAGTTGAACTGACACTTGAACCACACGGGTCATCTTCCCTTCTCCCCTGATAGATATACATGCGGAAGCACTCCATCATGGGAGTGGCAAGATTTGGAGGACTCCAATTCCCAATTATTTTCTAGGTTCTCAGGCACAAATTAAGCTTTCCAGAGTTTTAGAAAACTGTGTAAAAACGTTTTTGTCAAAAAAAAAAAAGCCACAGCAGCAGCCATAAAACTTATCAAGGTCATGAAAGCAGGTTGATTTTGAGTACTAAATTGATTTACAGTTTTATTTGCATTTAATTACAATGATAACATGCAGTGTAAACAAGGATATAATTTATTCAGGTGCAAATAATTGGCACATTGTTTTGTGTTGTTTCCTAGCAAGTTGATGATACGTATCTGTTATGCTTTAAACTTTTTTTTGGCATTCTTGAAATAACTAGTTTGCATATGTATTGATGACTGTGAATCTATTTCTTCTCTGAGAATTATCCATGAGGGGCATTTCCGCTGCCTCGCACATTGTGCACATTGTCACCCGGGAGCGTAGATTGTGCCTCCTGTCCTAATAGGGCACCCGCTGAACTCTGGCAACTCAAGAAGCTGCCTCTTCTCTCTGCCTTAAATCTTGAAGCGCCTTCGACAGGACAGGGACCGCAGCTTTCAGGCCACTGTGACTGTGAACATGACGGGAGGTGGAGCAGTAGGAGAGCCCACAGGGCACCTGGTACAGCCTGTCACTGGGGGGCAGCGGGAGCAGGTTAGGACTCCTGTCATTCCTTCAAACACCTGCAGATGTATCTCCGATTATGCCCCTGAATTCTGAATAAGAGGCCCTCCCTTATCCTAGTTTGCAGAGTCCCCTGAGTAGAGACTAATTGTGCCACAGTACTTGCAGTTTGTAATCTAGAAAAAAAGACTTGTCGGGGACTAGCGTGAGACCACTGAACTCCTGTTACCCGCTGCCCGCAGGGAGCTCCAAGCCGCAGGCTCTGGAGGTGAAAAGGTAGCGTCCTGCTTCCTGTTGCCAGCAGTTTCTCCCGTTGAGCAGCAGTGGGGATGTGCTCTAACTCTTTTATAGCCATGTCTGATTCCACTAGAGATTTAAAACATCATTACAATAAAAATGTTTCCGGGTCATTCTGTCCTTGAAAAATCACTGCCGTTGAACTCATGCTTCTGTTTGTTGCAGAGAAAGCAGCAGCTGCCAACATAGATGAAGTTCAGAAGTCAGATGTGTCGTCTACGGGGCAGGGCGTCATCGACAAGGACGCGCTGGGGCCCATGATGCTTGAGGTAGCGCCGTCGTTCTCGCCCTGCGCTCCGCGCTCTTGTGATCTTCACATTACTGCGTTTCCTTTCCAGGCGAATGTGATTTAAGGACAGCCTCTACGTAATTTTCACTCTTAAGGTTGGAGTACTGCTGGCCTCTTGAGCTTGCTAATTATCTAGCTCCTGATGTCGGCATATATACATTTGAGGGTAATAATAGAGAATCAAATGAACTAGATTCTCATATAAGTTGGCCGACTTTGACTGCCAGTTGAGCGTTCATTTTGGAAAACGACGTCCACAAGTCCTATTAATTCTGTGATAGAATCTTCGTTGGAAATGTCCCCCCAGTTTTTAGATGTTATATATGCCATGTACGCGGGTTAAAATTTGAGGACCGAATAGAGGTTTGTGCTTTTTCCTTAGGCTGCTTCAAACTAGTTTCTCTGCTAAAGATGAGAACTGAAGCCACAGGCAGAACTACTAAGGGAAGCGTCACAAACGCAGTGGTTGGTCTTAACTCCCTGTTTCTGATAAACTTTTGAAAGTTTTATGACCAAAATACCGTCCAGAATTTGTAGAGTCTGGCTCTCCTATTTTATTAACTAGTACAGAATTAAACACCGAGTGCTTTGCTGTATCTGTTCCAAAATTAAAATTCAAGATGTGGGCTATGGTAAGATGAGGGGAAAAAATGTCAGCAAATATATAACAAGAAGCAGCAGAGCCCTGCGACATAAATTATGTCAGTTCTCAGGATAATTTACTCCACTGACGACAGGACGAGACTGAACAGGGGCTTGGCACCGTTGCCGCTGCGGGAGCAGGGACGTGCAGCCGCAGCCATACATATATGAGGAATTAGGAGTTTTAAAGCAAAGATAACCAGTAATTGCCCCCCTATATTTTAGCTGGTGCATATGATCGTTTTTATTTTGAGAAAATCTAATTCTGTGAAAATTGATCATACAGTTGGAAGGGGGTGGGGACATACAGAGAAAGTCTAAAGACCGCCTGACCTGGTCTTTGTATTTAGAAATGACAGGGTTCCTGGAGCTGGACCTCCTAGCCAGAAGACTGTAAGTGACCTCGGGTGGCCCCTTGCTTCGTTCTCTTGAATCACTGGCTTGATGGTATCCAACTGCAATTTTCAGGGAAAAAGCATGAATACACTTAACCTGATTTTCCAGAGTCAACAAGGAAGGCCAGAGAGTGCTACTTCCTGCTTGGTTCTTAGAAGCAGATAAGACAACTCAAACAGGGTGGATTATTTAGAATTAGATGAAAGCAGATATGTTCCTGTGACAATTTTTTGAATTATAAACAAAACTGATTTGAAAATTATGATAATCTAAATTATTAGCTTTTTATTGGATTATTAAGAAATTCCCATATATCTGTATTTATTCCTAATACGGGGGAAGATTGAAGTAAGGTAGAAACTCCGGGGAAGATTTTTGAGGCTCCAGAAAAGAAATGTTTGGAGTAACCCCAAGGCTATGATGCAAGCCCTCGGAGAGCTTATAAAATCAAACCAACATTTTTGCTGTTTTAAGCAGTCTTCAGAGAATTCATTGTACTCCCTTGAGCATTTGTGCAGCAGGACCTTGGTGCTGAATATGTTAGAGAGCTAATGCCTGAACCCAGTGACTTAAGGTTTGAATTTAAGTCTTTATCCCTTGTTTACATGGAATAATTTGAACAGGGAAAACTTGTTCTTGTTGAGCGGTTCCTCGGCATAGATGCACACTCATGCTTACATCATAGCATAGTGGCTGCTAGGCAACAAAAACCAAATGTCAGCTTTTTTCATCAGAGCATATCATAGTGTGCTTTTAAAAAACACAGTCTCATAAGATGAAACACTTTCATCTTTCAGTCATACTATGCTGCAAATCAGTCTTTTTGTCAGGGTACAGAACATGTGGGAAGCTATTTGCACTTTCAAAAGTGAACTATAGGTAATACAATTATGAAAACCCCTATGAATGTGTACCTAAAGCACTTAGTTTAAAGGGATACGTGGCGCATAACTAATCAGCTGACTTGCTTCCTTTCACCCTACCAGATGTACACCTGCGCACACATACTCACTGACACAAGGCTTTTAGGGGTTGATGCCAGCTATTACGGGAGGCCCTTTCCTCACAGTCTTTCTTTGCTCTGCATATTGTTTAAACAATTGGTAAAAACCTGACAGAATATTTAAGAAAAACTCGAAACCGAATGGCGTTATATTTAAAAAAAGAAAAAGAAAGAGCTTTTCACTGGTGCCTTATGGTCATTTCTAATTTGAGAGAGCACTTAGTTTTGTGATGAAAATAGAATTAAAGATGGAATATATTCCCAAAAAGCTCACAAAATAGGAACCTGTTAAATAATAAGGGAAAAGCAAACTGGGATAAAAGTAAACACTTCATGCCCCGCCCATACACATTGTTGTATCAATATGTGCACGTAACATTCATGTTAAAGACAGTAGTAAACACATAGCATGCGGAACCTGAGTGCCATAACTAGGTAGACCATGTGGCCCTGTTTTGAGGTATGCCTGATCAGTATCAAGCCTAGTTCTGATCACTCACCTAATCCATAAAACAGGACCCTGACAAGCAAGGATCAAAAAACAGAAAGAGAAAACTAAGAGAAACTCCCTGAACTCTCAGCTTTTGCACCACCAAGGTGAACATGGTAGGGAAAGACTGGGGTAAATATCAAAATAAAGCACTCTGCCGCACAGCGATCACAGGCATGAGCTGTAGAGTCAGGTCCACGTGGATTCAGATTTTCCAGCTCTGCCACTGACGAGTTGCAAGGGCTTACGCAAGCCACTTAACCTCTTTGAATCTCGGTTTCTTCCTCTGTAAATTGGAGAAGACATTCCTTCCAGAGTTGCAAATATTAAGATGACACGATGTGTTTAAAGCACAGTGAACACGCTCAGTAATTATTCTTATAATGATTATTTCCTGAAATGGTCCTAAAGCCTTTCTGTCCTTTCCTCATCTGGATTGGCATGACAACAAGGCGTGAGGCCAGGCACACGTTATGGGAAAGCGCTAATGTTATCTGGGTGACTAGGGACCTGCATCTAGATGACCTGGAGAACAAGCAGTAAAGAAGGGCACAGTCAGTTCACTCTCCGGTTCTCACTGTCAGAATCCAAAACGTCAAGTCCCCTTCCAGCCTTCGGGCAGTGCTGGCCACGTCTCCGAGGCCTGCGCTCCCCGTTGCCATATCAGAGAGACTCTTCCCAGACCCCTTCCCCAGACAATAAAGGACTGGTATTTGAGATCATCTGCAGTTCTTTCCATTTAAACTCTGGCAGCTTAAAAGGTAATAAAATTTGGGGAGTTGTTTAATTTTTTTTTCACCTTAAACTGAGGGAAAATTATCAATGACCCCTTCCTCTCGTTGTATTACATGAGAAACTGTACAACGTAATCACTTTGTTTTGGGTTGGTAACATAAATGTTGTTGTTGGCCATGTGGAGCCCAATATAATTTTGAAAATACAGATAAATGCCTGTACTTACTCGGCAGTAATTATCTTCTGATAAAATAACAGAGTTAATGTTTGTCATTTAGTGTGCGGTAAGAAGCCCTGATCTAGGCCCTCTCCCACTTACTAAGGTGGAATAATTTCACCAAGAGAATATGTGCTAATTGTCCCTAAAAACTAGGAGAGGGACCAGAGAGAAAATCTCTTCTATCCACACGTGAATGATACATTTCCCTTAAAGCATCAGCCCTTCTTAACAACTGCATATGACTTTCTATTGTATCATTTCTAACACAGTCTGTGCCTTTTCCCTTAGGCCCTCGATGGGTTCTTCTTTGTAGTGAACCTGGAAGGCAACGTTGTATTTGTTTCAGAGAACGTGACGCAGTACCTAAGGTATAACCAAGAAGAGCTGATGAACAAAAGCGTATACAGCATCCTGCACGTTGGGGACCATACTGAATTTGTCAAAAACCTGCTGCCAAAGTCTATAGGTAAACAATGATCTGCTCGCTCCCGCCTCCTACACACGCGGTCTTGGTTGGATGGGGAGAAGTAGAACTAGATGTGTCGGTTTGGGTAAGAGTGACTGGGTAGTTGTTTAGAGATGCCGAGATTAAGTATTTAAACTTAAAAGTCCTGGAGAAAAGGGCATCTACAGATAGTGATCTTGAACGAACGTTTGTTCTGATACTATGTTTTAAAGTGCATCAAAAGAATCCAGATGGAAAGTACTCCTGTACTTAACTATTTTTGTGGGGTTTGTTTTGTTGTTTTTTAAGAGGGCGCCACATGCCAGCCAACTCTGTTTTGTGCTTTTTCTCCATGACTAAGAAGTAGGAGGTCATGAGAAGTTTGAGATTTGACTTCAAAAACACAAAGTTCTGAATCCTTATGAAGGGAGTATGTGTGTGGTGCATACATTACTCTAACAATAAAATATGGAGGAGCAAGTGGTATATAGAGGTTCAAAGGCTATCAGCCTGGAAGCCCTAAATGGTCCCATTCACTTCCAAGATGTCCCCTCAGACGTTTCCTCCTTACCCCGTGTCACATCCCTGACTCCGTCCCATCTTGAAGATGCTGTCGGGGAGCATCCGTGATGGTTGAGGGCCACATGGGAACGTGGGTGGTCACGGTGTGGCCCACCTTAGCCGCTGCCCCGGGGCATTGCCGTTCCCACCGCCTGAGTGGTTCTTTTTTTAATATTCTCACTTAGACTGATGCTGTGAAGAACATCTTCACAGATAAAAGGAAGTGCATATTTCAGTACAGAATGAGGTCAGGTCCTGAGTTAGCAAGTATTTCTGTTCTTTTTTTTTTTTCCCCAACTTGTTTAGATTAGCTGGTCTTATTGTTAACCACAGTAAATAGAAGAAGGCCCTTTTAAATTCCATTATGGCTCGCTTTTCCTTGGTTATGATAACCCTTTGTTCAAAGTGACTGCAACAGTAATACAAAACATGAATATTCGTGTGAGATTCTTTCATTATATTCTTTAGTAAATGAACAAGAAAATAGGATTTCTTATTTCCAGTCGCTAATACTTTCAAGTCTCTTCAGTAATTTTATGGCTTCCTCAAAGGACCTATGCTTATTAATTCAGTATTATTAATCCTCTTGTCTAAAGAGCTCTTTTCCTTCACATTGTACTTTTTTTATATTTTAAAATTGCTTATTAACCTGAGGTAGCAAGAACTCTTTTTTCTTTCCTTGATTTCTCTGTGTAAGTCTCCATTTTGTACGTGAGACTGTGGAAATGCTGCCGGAGACACAGACCCCCCACCTGTCTGCCCAGGCGCAGAAAGCTAGCTGTGCTTCCTCCTGTAATTCTAGAACAGCTTCTTGCAGTTAACTTGAAATTGCCTTTTTTCTTTCTAGAATGTGTTCTTTTTTTTATTTCTTTACAGCCCAGCGGCCATGGGCTTAGCCTTGCATTCGCCAGAACACCTAGCTGTCCTTTTAAGTGTGCGCCCGCTAGCGAGTTTTGAGTGTATGTTTGCTGACCTTCCCACTGGCCCTTTTTGTGATTCCTCCCCCCCCCCCCCACTGTCATTGCCCTACCAGCCTTCATATTTTTTAGATTAAAGCATAAGGAAGAATAAAGAAAAGATGCCGGCTCTTCCAGTAGTTGAGCATCTTTCTCATCAGCTTTCTCCTCTGTAGAATGAGAAAGTGGATCTGGTGAACCATAAACATTCTAATTCTCAAAATCAGTCATTCTTTTGTTTCTCTTGATTCTCTAATGCATTTCCCCAAAAGTAGTCTTTCTCTGTCATTACTTCTCTCTTGAATTAATACACACATTTCTGAGTATTGACACTAAAGCAGAAGACCTGTGAAGTACTCTTTCATTTGATAATAAATGACATTAGCATTGCATCTGCAAGGACTTTTCAGTCTAATTGAGGAAATGTACATGAAACCAAAAAAAAAAAAGCTACAATAGAGTAATTCAGCAATGGTCAAGTTACAGAATATACACTAAAACTTCTGTAAATTCAGGGCTCCTGGGTGGCTCCATCAGTTGAGCGTCCAGCTCTTGGTTTCGGCTCAGGTCATGATCTCACAGTTTGTGGGTTCAAGTCCCTGTCAGGCTCTGCTCTGACAGTGTGGAGCCTGCTTGGGATTCTCTCTCTCTCCCTCTCTTTCTCTGCCCTCCTCCGCTGCTACTTGCTTTTTCTCTCTTTCAAAATAAATAAACTTAAAAAAAATTTTTTTCTGTAAAATTCTATAAAAGAAAGATCTGTGAGAGGAAGCAGTCTGGGGATCTTGGCCTTAGAGTGGGGTACATTTGGGTGGGAGAATTAGAGGCAGCTGGACACTTTAGAGAAGGTCACAGGAGCAAAGGTGTCCCGTGCAGGACGGAGTAGGGCGGACGGTGGGGGGCTCAGGCTTGCTGCTGTGGGAGGTGTGCTCAAATGGATAAGGTGCGGCTGGGGAGTGAGGTCCAGTGTATCAGTTTGCATTGCCTTCCTATTCCTGACCTTTTAAAAGAACTTTTATCCATGTAAGGTCCAAATCCTTTTAAAGAGCTTAATGCATACTACAGTTGGTGCCAGTCACAGATTTTTGAGCAGGGGGTAACATATCTAACACTGAAATACAGGTAGGTCGAACTAAATTCCCAAGACACCAAATCAAGGGAAACACAAAAAGATCTATATGCTAGTGATAAATAACCAAGCCTGCTCTTGGAAGGAAGGAGTCAGGGTGAAGGCTAAGAAGCGTAAAGGTTATTTTGAAAAATCCCAAGAATATTCCCAAGTTGTTAAAACATTAGCATCATTCTGACAGTTTGGCAGCGGTGAGTCTGATGTTAGCTCCTTGGTAATTCTCGGCCTGCTCTTGCCTCGCTCAGTGAACGGCGGACCCTGGTCTGGCGAGCCTCCTAGGCGGAACAGCCATACCTTTAATTGCCGGATGCTGGTAAAACCTTTGCCTGATTCAGAAGAGGAAGGTCATGATAACCAGGAAGCACATCAGAAATATGAAACTATGCAGTGCTTTGCCGTCTCTCAACCAAAGTCCATCAAAGAAGAAGGAGAAGGTAGGGCAAAATCTGAGGATACTTCATGTGTATCTGTGTATTTATTCCTGTGCTCCTCTTTTCACTCTTCGTTATCTAGAATTAGTCGCCACACAAAGAAAGATTTAGACATGGTTTCTTTATTCTTTTTCATCTACTTAATTTTTGTGGCAAATTCAATTTTTAAGCCTGTGAAACAGCACTATCCAATAGAATGTTCTGCAGTGATGGCAGTGTGATATGTCATTACCTAATAGCTGCATGTGGCGGTTGAGCATTTGATATTTCAATAATCCAAATGGGGAACCGACTTTTCTACTTTATCAAGTCTACATTTACATAGGCACATGTGACTAGCCGCTGCCTCACTTAGAGAAGCTCTGTCTGTGGTTAAACCTCCCAGCGATCCTAAGTTCTTCTGAATGTCTCCTGCAGAGTATGAGCCCCAGCCTTAGGAAAATGCATCCATGCAAACAACATTGTTCATATACTTTCCAGGCGTAATGGATTCCATCTAGTTTACCCATGGATGCAGGGTCCAGAATATGGTGTAATAGAACAATACTTGAGAGAGGCTAGAGATGGGAGTGGGCGGTGGAGAGGATTTCAAGCTCTTAAGCCCATCCCCCTAAAGATATGCTGATTAGCATCCAACCCCATGCCCTCCGCAAGCCACTCTATGCCGCCATGTTGCTCTCTACCATGAGGCAGTGCCAAGGAATGCAGACTGCGTGCATAGCAGGAGAGGAAGCACAGAGGAGCACTGGCGAATGGAAACCTTGTGGGCTTTGTGATCAGACAGGCCAGTTCAGCCACTTACCAACTCTGTGACTTTGGGCAAGTTGTTTCACCTCTCTGGCCACCAGTTTACTCTCTCAGCAAGTGCAGTCAACAGTCTCAGTAGCGGAATGTAGTGAGGATTAAACGAATATGCCTGAATCATGAGTGGCATTAAATACCACAGAATGTCTTCGACTTACGGTGGTTTGACTTTTTTTTTTCCCCCTTTACAATGGTGCGAGAGCGATACACATTCAGTAGAACCCATACTTTAAAGGTTTGAATTTGGCTCTTTTCCCAGGCTAGCGATAGGGAACCCTTTCTCAGGATGCTGACAGCGACAGCACACCACGGCCCCCAGTCAGCCCCGTGGTCACCAGGGTTAACAGCCAGTACGCCCACACCCGTTCTGTACCCATGCATCCACTCTGCTGCTCACTTGCAGGATAGTGTTTAATAGATTTCATGAGATGGTCAACGCTATATTAAAACATGGGCTTTGCGTTGGATGATTTTGCCCGACCATAGACTCGCGTATTTGAGCACATATAAGGTAGACTACCCTAAGTTATGGTGCTTGGTAGTTTAGATGTTTTAAGCGCCTCTTTAATTTACAGTATTTTCATCATAAAATGGGTTTGTCAGGACATAACTCCATTGTAAGTTGAGGAAGATCTGTAGTTATTTCTTTTTTAAAAATATGGAAGTAATTTGTAATTGAAATTTTATTGAAAAGTGATGGAGCTCTCATAGATGACATAATTTTTCAAAATTAAGTTTTTCCTTAAGTATGCAATGTTGAGGGAATTTTTTTTTTCTTTTCATGCAACAAAGTGCTGCTGATTCACCCACCTAGGATACTGTTCTAAAGGGTTATGTATAAAGGTGTAACTGACCGAATTTGTGATTTTGTGCTGTATATTTAAACACTTTTGTACATTTAAAGTCTGGTTCTAGATAATTAACACATTATGGCCTAAGAGTAGGGCTTCTGAGCCATGCTGTGCTCAGATTAGAATCGTAGCTTCACTGGTTTTGTATGGTGTTGGGCAAACCTTACGCTTTGGTTTCTCCTCTGTTAAATGGAGATGAGACCACTACCTGCCTCATAGAATTCTCACAAGGACTGAATGATGTGATGGCCTCTAAAGCAGCTACCAAGACGTCTAGCCCAGAGTAGGTGCTCAAAGATCAAAAATGTAGCTTTTCTTATGTTGAGAATGAGAATTACATTTATATCTGTGATACCCGCCATTAGTAGATAGATGTAGAAAAATTGTTTCCCAGATTTAAAGATGAATAATCATAGATCAATGACATAAGATATGAAGACTATTATTTTAACCTTTTATCCAGCATTTTCGAAATTGAAAGAGCTACACAATGTGCTCTGGGTGTTACAAAGATAAATAAAACATCTCCCTGTTCTCTAGAAGTGGACACAGATGCATAAAACCATCGAAGTGGGTGAGGAATAAAGGCCTTGCATCGGCTGCGTGAGGAACCAGCTGAGGCCAAGATTCCAGCCTGTGATGCGGCCACCCTGGCACATGCCACACTTTCTAGGATTTGCTCGCATTCACATCTTGACTCCATTTATGTTCTTTGTTATAAATCGCTTGCTGGGTAGAAGGTCTGTCTAGCTTTCCTGTGTCTTGGTGAACCCAAACTCAAGGAGCAAACCCTGGACAGAGCAGAGTATCAGATTTTAGTTTTCACCGCTTGTGTACCTTATGTTGAATTAAGCTGTTTGTGTCCATCAGCCATTCAGTAAGAAAGGATCACATGCTCTTCCATCCATCGCCGGGGAGGTCGTTTCAGGGTGGGAATGCTGGCGTGCTGGGTGTACTGTTGCATCGCGGGTCTGTGGCTTCAGTAGTTTAGCCAGACCTCCCCCAGCGCACCCTACACGGCACCCCTACCCTGTCCCCCAGCCGCTTCCCATTCAGATGAGGAGAGCACAAAGCCAGTGAGCGGCAGGGGCACACAGCGTTTAGGCATTCCCTCCTTCGTTGATTTACAAGGTCGTGGTGTCATCGAGACATTTGAGTTTGTTCGAGTCACTGAAAAAAGCCCAAGATAATAACCATAAATGTGTCTGATTGAAGATTTGCAGTCCTGCTTGATTTGTGTGGCAAGAAGAGTTCCCATGAAGGAAAGACCAGGCCTTCCATCATCAGAGAGTTTTACTACTCGCCAAGATCTCCAAGGTAAGTGTTCTTTCCAGTGAAGACCAGGGACTCTGGGTGGCTCAGTTGGTTAAACATCAGACTCGTGATTTCGGCCCAGGTCAAAATCTCAAGGTTTGTGAGTTCGAGCACCGCATCAGGCTCTCAGCACAGAGCTGCTTGGGATTCTGTGTCTCCCTCCCTCTCTGCCCCACCACTGCTCACACCATCTCTCTCTAAATAAATAGACAAACTTAAAAAAAAAAAAAAAAAGAAATCATCTTAGAATCTACGTATTTGTAACACAAAGAATGTACATTTAGAAGGAGAAGCTGGGAGTAGTTACTGCCACCGGGGCAGAAGCATTGAGGAGCCGGAGGAGGTGGAAGGGGGACACTTATTTTCACTGTCTACCCGCTGGGCCAAGTCCTTGTGCTACCTGTTCTAAGTAAATAAGTTTTTGTCTTTTAAAGTGTAATCATTTCCATAAACAGTAGATCAGTATGTAGGTACAGTGCTTGCTGTTATTTACTAGGCAAGATCACGTCGCTGGACACCAGCACCATGCGCGCGGCCATGAAGCCGGGCTGGGAGGACCTGGTGAGAAGGTGCATTCAGAAGTTCCATGCACAGCACGAAGGGGAGTCTGTGTCCTACGCTAAGAGACACCATCACGAAGGTGAGCGTCTCTCTCCGCATGGTATTTTTCTTGACGTTGATTTTGCTGTATTACTACTTCCTGTGGAAGCTTTCTCTGAAAACAGTAGTTCTGAAGTTCACCTTAGGAAACTTGAGCCTGTTGACTTTTTGCGTTCATATGTACTGTGCATCGTCTGGCCCAGAAAATGCTGCCATCTAAAGGAAAATTTAATAGAATCTGTGGGGCAGAAAAATGAGATAACTAGAAGATAATTTCATAAAAACAGAAGAAAAGGAAGGGAAAGAGGTCATGTTCGCTGATCCTGAGGCTTCCGTCTATATAAGACTACATAATAAGATACCATTTGAGATCAAAAGAAAATATCTGACTCACAAGGAAAATTTGGAAGTAAGAATGAAATGAAATGTGCAAGAGCCGCTGAATTCGTGATAGAGGTATCCCCAGCCCTCCTTCCACATGATGACCACAGAAGACTGCTCAGTGTTTCTAGAAGGCTCCAGAAAATGAGGTGACCTGTCTGAGGTCACAGGGCAGCTAGTCTAGACCGTTAATTAACAGGACAGCTAGAACTAAACCCAAGACTTCAAAGTCCTATGTCAGTGATAATAGCAGCCCTCACCGAGCACCTGCTCTTCGTGTGACAGTGTCCTTCTCTGTGGTCTCCTGTTGATGGTCTGCACACCTGGGGGGGCGTTAGGCACTCAGGCTGTCAATGGGAAGGCAGAAGCACATGAGGTGACCGGCTCGTGAGCATCCAGTTACTAATTGTCAGCACTGGGGTGTAATCTGAGGTGCCTCTTGGCACTCGCTCTGCCATGCCCCTCCCAGAGTTCTTTGCACAGAATCCTATTTCCTCAAGTGCATTCTGGTTTTTTGTCATACTGGTGAGAACAAGCAAAACATGCCGTTTCCTTCGCTACTCTCTCTTAAGAACTACGTGGGGTGGAGGGAGAGAGACCTCTTCTTCCCCTAGTCTCTTGATCGCCTCTCATGGATACTTATGTCCTCGCACAGTGCACCCAGTTAGCAGGCCTGGACTCCCCAGGGACCGCCAGGGAGCGTCCACCGTGCCTCTGAGGGCCGAGGGGCAGTGCAGGGTGCCTGCAGTGCGGTTTGGCAGATGGCTGCATTTTGGAAGAAAGAAAATCCTCCTCATTGAAAACAGAGTTTTAGTTTGTCATCTTCCACTTAATGTACATCTGTTACCTTAGCATCTTACCAGTAGTGTTTGTGTAAACTCTGTTTTAAGATTGCTTATAAAAAAGTACAAATCGTAAATGACCTCTCTCCCCAGTCCCTTATTTTTCTGCTCACATTACTCATCTTTCCCATCTCCGTTATCCTCCTTAGCAATAAGCACATAATCCAGAACCTGTGTCTTTCAGCATTTTTCTTAAAGTTGGAAAGAATAAGAGGAAGTAAAGATTCTACATTGGGCAGAAATCAGTATTTAACCTACTATTTCACTAGATCTGGTTTAAAATTTTTAAAAACTAGAAACAACAAAGAATAAGAAATCACCATGAGCAAACATGTTCAGTGTCCCTGAGCCCTGAGTAGCAGTACCCTACACTGAATTCTGTGTCTTCCCGAGTCCTTACAAAAGGGTTTACACAAATGTCCCGGGCACCGTGGTGGGTTTAAACAAGCGGAACCCACTGAAAGGAAACTCCAAAATGTATGAAATAGGTAAGCTCAAAGGTAATCAATCCCATTGAGTAAAAATCTCCTAAAACGTTGTGTGGAAATGGAAGAGCTTCCTAAGCAAATCCAGGTGCATGCTTAAACATATCTACTTTAGTACAGATGTTTGATATATTTCCAGATGGAAATAGAAAACCTTAAGGGATCACAGCCAGGTCAAATAAAATTCTGAAATTATAAGCCATTCGAAATATGAATCCCATTATAAAGATTGTATTCATTCTGCCTTTTCGGAACATACTCACTGCAAAAGCAAGATCCCCATAAGTACAGGAGCTCATTTCCAGCACCGCCACTTCAGGTGGCTTCATGCGGCAGTTGATGGCAGAGAGTAGTAACCTATGTACTGCGTGTCACTGAAACCGCGGAGCGGGTTCGTTAGGGAAACTGCTCAAAGTGAGATTCTGCCAAGAAAAATCAGAATCCACATTGTGTGTCCGTGACTCTCTCGCTCCCTCACTCCGCTCACTCGCTCGTGGCAGTTTTGTGGAGTCGTGAAAGGCTGCTTCCGGTGTGCTTGGGGCTGGCTGTCCAGCCCACAAAGTCTGTGAAGAAGAGAATGCGAGGAGACACGACAGTCTTCTTATAATGTTTTAAGAGGGTAACCAAATTATATGGCTACTTTTTTTTTCTGAGTCGAAATGTTCTTTTTTAATATGTGGTATTTGACAGTTTAAAATACAGTTGTTTTAAAAGATGAATCAAATTTAATTGTAAGCGAAATTATTTTAACCTAATTGATTTATACATTTTCTTCTGTTGTCTTGGAAATGGAAACAGATTCTTTATCCAGAATTAAGCCATAAACCAATTCCACTTTTGTTGTTTTAGTTTTCCATTTACCCTTTTCTTCCTCTGAAAAGATTTTTCTGGTAGTTTATCTTTTACTTCCGGTTGTCCCATCCCCAGCAGTAATATTCCTTACACCCTGAGAAACAGACTCGGGGAATATTGTGAGATGGTGAACAGTACGTCACTTCAGGATGGATCTTCAGAGGATATGTTTAATGTCATAAATTTTACTGTAATATTTTTATTAGTTTAAAAGGAAATTAAAGGTAGCTTTTACACTTTAAAGATATCCTGTCTGTGCATTGTATTGTTTTCTAATCTTTTAAACAAATCATTGTGAAGCTTGCTTTGGGCTAATAAATGGTTTACACTCTTTTTCGCCATGGTCCTGAAGATTTTGAAAAGAACACAGCTGGAGGGTGTAATAAGCCTTATTAAAACAAAATACACACACAATATATTGAATTTATTAGTGTTTTGAGTACAAAAAATGTGCTTTTAAAATGCTGTAATGTTTTAATATCATAAATTATTACTTACAACTTTTTAACATGCTGGTCGGAAAATCTTAAACTTAGCAAAGTGTGTTACTGTTATTATATCGTACCGTGCCCCTACTCTGATTTTTCTTTTCTAAACATGCGTTCTGTTTCCTTACCTGCCTACAGTGCTGAGACAAGGATTGGCGTTCAGTCAAATCTATCGTTTTTCCTTGTCCGATGGCACTCTTGTTGCTGCACAAACGAAGAGCAAACTCATCCGTTCTCAGACTACTAATGAACCTCAGCTTGTAATATCGTTACACATGCTTCACAGGTAATCCTAGTTATAAGCAATCACCGTTTTCCCTTCCTGAGTCCAGACAAGTGTTAAGGGAGCAACCGACCCCCCTAGAGCTTTCCAGCCTTGTTAGACATTGCTGTTAATCAGCCCCAGGCATGTGAAACGTAAAATTAAGTTGCTATTAACGGGTGACCAAAAGACAGCTTATGATGCCAGCGAAGTAGAGCTACACCTCTGAGTTTTTGTCTGAATACTAGCGAATTTTACAAGCCAGCCGCAAGAATGCAGGCTAGCACCACCTCTGCTCCGGCATGGCTGCCGGGTGCATCGGAGGAGGGCGATCGATCGTTCCCAGCGGTGACCCATGCGGTGGGGAGTATTGAAGCATGATTGCTGGTCCTGTGTTTAAATCTAAAACTTTCAAGTATACTTAGAGGGAATAGTTTAGATTTTTATTCTCAGGAGCTTCTTGACCTTAGCCTTTAAATTGAAAGGTAATGAACATTTCCATAAAAAAACGAAGGTACAGAAAATTGAATGTTGATTTTAAAATAAATTTGTCATAAACTGTATTGTAGAGCACAAATTTAGGAAAATGATTACATCTCAAGTTCTATAAATACTTATGGATGTGCTGTATAAAACTTTATGAGCTACTATCAGAAGATATATAAAGTTGCTGTGGTTAGAGAGTCCCCTTTTATTACATTTCTTGATTATGTACTTTCTTATTTAGGGATTAAAAAAAAAATAGGCAGCCCTGTTTGCCAACTGTTAATAAATCTGACCTCAAACTGAAACAATTTGAAAGTGATTACAGATGTGCCAAATTTCACCCGCCTAAGTGAAAGCTGATGTTTGACAATTTGTGAAACCTGTTTTGTTTGGATTTGTGAACACATGTGGTAACTCACAAGTGACTGCCAAGGCTGTAAATTAAAGCTCGTAGGGCTTGGAAAATCATCTAGCTCAGAAAACTTGCTTTTAGTCACTAGTAAGGGAGTGGATGGGAGCCGTCTAGGTGTTTGGAAAGTAAGATCACAGACCAAGGTCACCCGAAGTTCTGTCCCATGTTGTCTGTTGGGGGCTCTCGCTTTGACCTTCAGAGGGATCTGTTAGACCAGGTGATTAATTCTAAATACTCTGGGAAACTTTATTGGCTCTAGAGCTTGTAGGGTTAGGGATGAGTCCCCAGCCCCACCCTCCCCCCACACTCCCCAAGTTTGCTGTTCGTCTTGAGCCAAGCGGCATACCTCAGAGTTCTCTGGGCTTCCAGGTATGACTACTGTTAGGAGTTATAATCTGGCAAGTTACTGAAGACAGCTCTATTTGCTTGGGTCATTCCTTTAAGACAGCATAAGTTCTCCATTATTCGTGGTTATACACCATTTAATGAGAAAGATAATAATATGTAAGTGGAACCCCTCTAATGTCTTGTCTAGTAATTACAATTTTGATACAGTAGTAGTCAAATTTGAAGACAGCCCCTCTGTAAAACCGCAGACATCTTAATGTGTTGACTGAAAAACATCCCTCTTGGTCCAGAAACTACACGTGTTCAGTCTTGTCCGTAATTGCATATTGTTTCATCAAAGTATTATCTATCCTTTAAATGTAGTCTGTTCTTTTAAAGAAAAGAGGCCATCTCTTTTTTTAAAATTAATAACTTGCTAAGTATTTTTTCTTGTATATTTCTTTCCTCATTACACAGAGAGCAGAATGTGTGTGTCATGAATCCGGATCTGACTGGACAAGCGATGGGGAAGCCATTGAATCCAATTAGCTCTAGCAGCCCTGCCCATCAGGCCATGTGCAGTGGGAACCCAGGTCAGGACATGACCCTCAGTAGCAATATAAATTTTCCCATCAATGGCCCGAAGGAACAGATGGGCATGCCCATGGGCAGGTTCGGTGGTTCTGGGGGAATGAACCATGTGTCAAGCATGCAAGCAACCACTCCTCAGGGTAGTAACTATGCACTCAAAATGAACAGCCCCTCACAGAGCAGCCCTGGCATGAATCCGGGACAGCCCAGCTCCATGCTTTCACCACGGCATCGCATGAGCCCCGGAGTGGCTGGAAGCCCTCGAATCCCACCCAGTCAATTTTCCCCTGCAGGAAGCTTGCATTCCCCTGTGGGAGTTTGCAGCAGCACAGGAAATAGCCATAGCTACACCAACAGTTCCCTCAACGCACTTCAGGCCCTCAGCGAGGGGCACGGGGTCTCCCTGGGGTCATCGTTGGCTTCACCAGACCTAAAAATGGGCAATTTGCAAAACTCCCCCGTTAATATGAATCCTCCCCCACTCAGCAAGATGGGAAGCTTAGACTCCAAAGACTGTTTTGGACTTTACGGGGAGCCATCTGAAGGTACAACTGGTCAAGCCGAGAGCAGCTGCCATCCCGGAGAGCAGAAGGAAGCCAACGATTCCAACATGCCCCAGGCTGTGAGCAGCGACAGGTCTGATGGACAGAACAGACTGCATGACAGCAAAGGACAGACCAAACTCCTACAGCTGTTGACCACCAAATCTGACCAGATGGAGCCTTCGCCCTTATCCAGCTCTTTGTCGGACACAAACAAGGACTCCGCAGGCAGCTTGCCTGGTTCTGGGTCGACACATGGAACCTCGCTCAAGGAGAAGCATAAGATTTTGCACAGACTCTTGCAGGACAGCAGTTCCCCTGTGGACTTGGCCAAGTTGACGGCAGAAGCCACAGGCAAAGAGCTGAGCCAGGAGGCCGGCAGCACGGCTCCCGGCTCAGAAGTGACTATTAAACAAGAGCCCGCGAGCCCCAAGAAGAAAGAGAATGCACTACTTCGCTACTTGCTAGATAAAGATGATACTAAAGATATCGGTCTACCAGAAATAACCCCCAAACTTGAGCGACTGGACAGTAAGACGGACCCTGCCAGTAACACAAAATTAATAGCTATGAAAACTGAGAAGGAGGAGATGAGCTTTGAGCCTAGTGACCAGGTGAGTTCTGTAACGTGCTCGCTCAGGTACACTAATCCATGGCCATTGCGGCTTCCCGTAGGGCCGTTTGGAGGCCTCGGCTGACTGGATAAAACTAAGCCTTCTCCTTTGTTGTTCTTACTTTGAAACAGATTTAATTCTCACTTAAGCTGCCTCTTCCAAATATTCTGGTCTAGCAAAGAGTGACATTGTTGTAGAGCAGGGGTAGGCTGACTTCTTTTCTTTTTTTCTTTTCTTTCCCCTTTCCTTTCTCCTTTCCTTCCCCCCTCCTCCTTCCCTTCCTCCTTCCTTTCCTCTTTCCCTTCCTCTTTCTCTTCCCCCTTCCTTTCCCCTTCCCTTCCCTTCCCTTTCTTTTCCTTTACATAAAGGGTCAAGTGGTAAATATTTTAGGCTTTACAGACCACACTGTCTCGGCGACAACTCAGTCCTGTCACTGGTGCAAAGACAGCCACAGACCCACACACTGTGTAGACAAATGAGTGCACGGTGTTCCAGTAAAACTTTACATACAGATGCTGATATTTGGATTTTACAGTTTTCATGTGTCACAAAATATTCTTCTTTGGATTTTTTCTTCAATTATTAAAAAATGTAAATCCATTCTTAGCTCAGGGGCCATCCAAAACCAGGTAGTGGGCAGGGTTTACCCCCAGGCCAGCTGTAGTTTGCTGACCCTGTTACTAGAAGATGCCCGAGTTAGAGATCATCACTTCCTTGAAACTGGGCTTTGTCAGGACAGACTTAATTCAATGACTTCCCATCTACCTTTCTCTTTTTAAGATCAGAGTTTGGTTTTCAAACCTAATGAAGATCACTGTGCCCCTCTTTATTGCCAACTACAACTTCTGATTAATGCTAAAGAATCATTTAAAAGGAAAAAAAAAAGAATCATTTAAAAGAAAAAAGTTCTTCCTGACATAATGACTTGGCATAAGCTGTTTCCTGGGGACTCAGTGACGTCTGGGTTAATGACCCCAGGACTTCACCCTTCATGATCGGCTCTCTGTCCAATCCCTGGGTGCCGCCCCGCACGTCACAGCTCTTGGGTCCTGGCTGGTTAACGAGTGCAGAAGCTGCATAGGCCTTTCTGCTTAAAGTGGTTCACTAATTTGTCTTGAAATTTGTTTTTCAAGGGGATGTTTTGTGTGTCCTGGGGGACCAGGTATGGATGGGGAGAGAAGAGAGCTACACTCACTCCCCTGTTAGAATCTTAGACTCTGCTGAGTCAGCAGAGGCGGGCCCAGGGGCGGGCCGAGGGTGGAAAGCAAGAATCAGGAAAGCCTAGGCGTCCACCTCTCATAGCTGGGGTCACACCACGCTTCTCAGCAGCTAGTTTCCTCTCTTTCTTTCTTTCACTTAGATGACGTGGTGGCGGCTGCCATTCCTATAAAACACATGGGATTTTCTAAACTTTTGTGTCCTTCACAAGGGAAACCGCCTAATTCTGTAATCATCTTTGATAATTAATCCTTAAACTTCGATGTTAGCGCAGGGTTCTATAATGCAGCTATTCTGTAATCACTGTAAAATCAGTAAATTGGGGAAACTGCACTTTTCAGCAGAAAGGTAATAGCCATACCTTGGATAAAGTGCAGTGTGAAACTATATTGACAACTGTAAATGTTTTCATCTTTTGAGGTTTACTAGATTAGGATATTGGCAGAGCTAGTGGCAGTCCAGAGTGGCAGGCACAGATCTGTCACTCAGGTCTCCCTAACACATGCTAGAGGGCAAGATGGTGACTCATGTCGGCCACCTTTAGGGGCTGGCCCCTCCCTCCACACACAGGATTTATTTCTATCTCAGGCCTGAGGCCCTAGGGACTTAGAGGGTCAGGGAAGGGGGACACTGTTTGGCATTTCTATATTTAGTATATGATTATACTTACTTCAGAAAAGAAACGGGGGGGGGGGGGATTTTTTTTTTAAGTTCTTGAGTCACTTGCCATTTCTAATTGTTTAGGAGAAACATTTTTCTAATCAGAATTATCTTACCTAGGGTACATAAAGCCCAGGGTGTAATCAGCAGACATCTGTTATTTTGGATGAACCAAAAAGCAGTGTAGACACACGCACATACCCCACGGTATTTTTTCTTAATGAGACCTGGTCCCTGGTCTCACCCTCCATTCACTCCCATTTAAAAATAAAACTCCACCAAAAAATACTGCTTCAGAGCAAATTTAACATTGAAAACAGTGCAGCTTGAAAAGAAGTTACCACAGGAAGTATGCATTACCTAAATTTAGATCAAACTTAGAACGACTTACTTTAAGGAAAAAACAGTAATTCTTTTGCCTCCTGCTCTCCTTCACTATTCCCAAAACAGATTGATTGTATCTCCTTTTAACTGCTGGACCAGTTTGTTGAAGTTTTTTCTTTCATTTCTAGGGACTATAAGTTTTTTATTTAATAAGATAAACTGTTAAGGAGCCTGAATTGTACACTTAACTGTCTTGTTATTTTGACTCTGAAAAGTTTGTGTTTAACCTACCACTAACTTATTAAGGGCAGGAAGTACTTCAGTCATGCTATTATACCTAAAATAGAGTTCTTTACTGGGTAGAGTATTTAAACAACATTTGTTTCTACGTCATTTCGTCACCAACAGGAAGCAGTGACAGAAAAATTTCCAGTATGTTTACCGACTTTTTTTTTTTAATGTTTACTTATTTTTGAGAGAGAGAAAGAGAATAAATACGAGTGGAAGAGGGGCAGACAGGGAGGGACACACAGAATCTAAAGCAGTCTCCAGGCTCCTACTTGTCATCACAGAGCCCCATGTGGGGCTCGAACTCACGAACTGCAAGATCATGACCTGAGCCAAAGTCTGACGTTTAACTGAGTAAGCCACCCAGGAACCCCCCAACTTTTCAGTTATATACTTATTTACCTAGTGGAGTGTGTTGATACTCTTATGTTCTCTCTGATGCTATTGGGCCAGTTATAATGAAGGCTTGGAATTAATCTAAAAGGAATTTCTTATTTGGCTCCCCTAGCAAGGCAAACCATATTTTAAACTGGTAATGTCCTGAAAATGTCCCTCCAAATGTGGCAGAATTGTATTACCATTTTTTAACACTTTTACCATTTTTAACAATTTTATGTTAGGCGAATGTGGTAAAATTGCACTTTTTATTTAAATTTTTGAAAAGATGTTTTGTAACTTATCAAAATACTTGTTATTAAAATGCATGTGCTCTTTATATTTCCTTCAGAGAACAAGTTGATTTGACACATGAAAAATTCATAAAACCAGAAAAATGAAAAATTAAAGAAATCAAGTCCAATTTTCATTTTGTAGAACTTTTATAAAAATCTTTCTGACTCATTTTCTGCCTGAAATAGTTTAAACTAACTATTCAAATTGATGTGGCTAATTTGAGCATTCGAATAGATGCCTAAGCAAAACTTGGAAGTATCTTGGCAAAGCATTTTAAAGGAAGGCATTCATCTTTTTGTCTTGTGAAGAAATCAGGCCTAACAAAGTAGACACGGACTGGAAGAACTTTTGATCAGAATTAAAGCTTAAAAAATTTAGGGAAGAGGGGGAAATACTTGATCAGAAACTGATGTGGTCAAATCTATCCCTTCCATAACTTACATGACTACGGAAGAAAATGCCATAGTTGTCAGATTTTATTGCCAAACAGCCAAAGAGGTTATAGTAGACATTCTGAATTTTGTCTCTTTGATGAAGAACATTTAAAGTATACTTAAGACAATTAGATGAATGTTAGATGTGTACTCCAGAAATTAACAAGAAATAAACACAAGCACAACAATATTATCTCTAGTGGGGAAAATTGCATAATGCATTCTTCTGATGTAAGCCGAATGAATTCAGTGTTTGCCCATAGTTACGGAGATCCAAAAACACAATTTCTTTTGAATATGAAACCAAGAAGTTCCTGCAAGGCTTTCTAAAGACAAAAAAGCATTTAGTCACTTGTTACAAGTAGGCTGACCCACAGTTGCATTTGGTCAGCTCTTAAAATGGCAAGGATTAAAATTTCAAAGTCAACTTGAATATATTCCTTTTAAAAATAAAAATCAACCGCGGCTCCTGGGTGGCTGTTGGTGAAGCAACCAACTTCGGCTCAAGTCATGATCTCGCGGCTTGCGGGTTCGAGCCCAGCATCGAGCCCAGCGTCCGCTCAGAGACTGGAGCCTATTTCGGATTCTGTGTCTCCCTCTCTCTCCCTTCCCCTCTCCTGCTCGTGTTCTGTCTCAGTCTTTCAAAAATAAACATGGGGCACCTGGGTGGCTCAGTCAGTTAAGCATCTGACTTCGGCTCAGGTCATGATCTCACGGTTCGTGGGTTCGAACCCTGTGTCAGGCTCTGTGCTGACAGCAAGCTCAGAGCCTGGAGCCTGTTTCAGATTCTGTGTCTCCCTCTCTCTCTGATCCTCCCCTGCTCACGCTGTCTCTCTCTTTCTCAGAAATAAATAAAATATTTTTAAAATAAATAAACATTAAAAAAATAAAGTATAATTTCATTTGCACGAAAAAAGTAAAGGTAAAAAGGAAAGGTAGGAGTCTAGACACAGGCTACTGCAAATCTACACCGTAAAAGACTTTGTTTTACACATACCTGAGATTGGGGGCAAATAGAAGATCATCCATTAAGGATAATATACTTTATATTTATTATTGTTTATCTGAACCTATTTATTTTGGCTGTTTCTCATCAGAGACAATGTGTGAAGCCTTCTCAAGAAGCATCATTTTCCTTATTTCAGTCCACCTCCTTTAACCCCTACCCCCACGCCCGCCACACAATGAGCTTCAAAAAAACCACTCCACCCAAGGCAGCAGCGTCATGGGGAAACTTGCTCTCATAGGCCAGCAGTAAACTTCAGTTTATTAGACCCTCTTTGTTATCTCTATAGTTTAATAGCACAGTTATAAGGACATTTATCACACATTTTTATGAAATCTTTTTCTGAGCGGCTCAGTTGTTTAAGCATCTGACTCTTAATTTTGGCTCAGGTCATGACCTCATGGTGGGTTTAAGCCTGGGACTCTCTATCTCCTCCTCTCTCTGCCCTTCCTGCAGACACTCTCACTCTCTTAAAATAAATAAACTTTTTAAAAAATTTTCCTGAGAAATTCATGGAAATTATAGGAATTTCTATGAGAAATTTAATTGATCCTGGGAAATTTTCTTAAATTCCAGGGTAAAGGAATTCATCTGATTGAGTGTCCATTACTATATTCCAGGCACTATCCTTGGAGGGCATTAAATGTGCACACTGATGTTTATACCTTTTGTATTCAGCAAAAACACGATATAGATTTACAGTGGGGTCACTTTACATGTCCTTTAATTTACACAAAATCATCTGTACAGTTTCAGAAGAGGTGGCCATGAAATGGTTAAGTAGTGTGAACAGTTTTGCCTATCGTTTTACCCAATAAGTATGTACCCTACAGAGTGATCATGAGTTGGGTGACAGAGTTTCCTAGGTTTGGGTTCTCATGTGGCTCCAACAGTGTGAAATCACGTAGCCGCATGTTTGTTAGATGCAGCACAGCCCCTACTCTGTTATTTAGGACGCAGCGTGCTTTCACTCTGGAGGAAACACTGGCCCTGTGGCCCTCGGAGGGGACATGGTTATGCACTGAGGTGTCTTCCTGAGGAGTTTTAAGGATCATTTTGTCTGTGTCTGTCTATACTTTAGGATGCTAACTTTGGAACAAAACCCTTACCTAAGATGTATCTTTCCCGTGTTTGATGCCTCCATCTTTTGTTAGAAATGGGTGGCCAAACTAATTAGAAAATGGTCTTGTAATTGCTCCAGCCAACACACTGGGAATTTTCTGGAAAGTGGATCTCCAAGCTAGTGCTAAGCTAGTTGACTCTGAACAAGGAATCAAATGAAATGTCACTTGGATTTATCCTTCCTAACTTGAGAAATATGTCCAGTAAGACTTCCCATACAAATATTATGAATGTCATAAATTGCAAAAACCTTAGCAAATCCAGCCTCTGTGTGGGGAATAGAGGTTATACATAGAATAAAACTGGGAGCCATTTTGTTTCAAGAGTGCCTCATATCAGATGTAAACAATTTCACTTGACTTGCCGGTGTTTAGTCATGGTGAAGGATTCGAGGTCCACCCAGTGACTTTGGAGAAATTGCCTAACTTCTGTGTTTCTACCTACACATCCAAGAAATCCTTCTTACCACTTTTTCTTCATTAGAAACTACTTCTAACATTTAACTTATCCATTTTCATGTGTAATTGGTACTGCCTGATAGATTCTACTTACAAGGACATAAAATAACTTGAGCTTCCTGGAAGAAAAGTAGTAGGTATGAGATAGTGGTAATATTTACCTTATTATTTTGATGTTAGTAATTGAAATGAAATTATTTCAGCAAAAATAAAAGCCCTAAGAAACGTTTTTTCTGCCTTCTGTGAAGTCAGGTTTAATAGATGCTATGTTTGGAGACACCGTGTTTTATCCTGCTTTCCTACATTTTGTCACCTAGACTGGTGAGTGGCTGAGAAAGCCAGTGTCCTTTGAAACTGAAAGTACAAGCAGGAAAAAAAAAAAAAAAAAAGCAACGCCAGTCAAATTGAAAAGGCAGCGGCTTAACTGTTCATGATTTACTTTGAGCTTATTTTGTGCTTATATTGTGTCACACCCCTGCTCTGAAAAAAAGAAGTCCAAAAAGGAAGTGACCATTTACAAAATACTGATTTACTGTAAATTTAGATGACATTTTTTTTTTTTTTTTTACCAGTTTTTTGTTGTTATTTCCTAGGCAGAGTTAACCACAAAACCTAGACCTGGACCGTAAGTCATAGCACACTCAAAGTTAATTAGAAATCTACATACTCATGATTAATTGAATTATCAGCATAAAATAAAGGGGAAATTAAAATTGCCAATGAATCACAATGCTAGAAGGGAGCTTTCTAATCCAGTCACCTTTCTTTTTCTAGATGAGGGGGTTTAGGACTAAGAGATTAAGTTATTTGGCCTTTGTCAATTTAATTTTTTAAGAGATGACGGATGAACTTTTAGGCCCGAGGGATGCGTCTGAGTCTGCATCTTCAGCCGTGGCGGTGCCATACCCCGGCTGGGTCTGTAATTGCTGACGGGCCCACGGTGCCCACTCTTGAGTAGGACTGGATAAACTCTTCTGTTTGTTAACTGCAGCCTGGCAGTGAGCTGGACAACCTGGAAGAGATTTTGGATGATTTGCAGAATAGTCAATTACCACAGCTTTTCCCAGACACGAGGCCGGGCGCCCCTGCTGGATCAGTTGACAAGCAAGCCATCATCAATGACCTCATGCAACTCACAGCTGAGAACAGTCCTGTTACACCTGTTGGAACCCAGAAAACAGCATTGCGAATTTCACAGAGCAGTGAGTATGAGATATTGATGGTTATGCCAAGAAATTCCCATATAATCACCATTAGAAACAGTGATTATTAAAATCGGATACAAACAGCTTAGTCACTTCAAGGTTTTTGTGGTCAAATAGCACCATCTACTGTCCTGGTTCTTCAAAACACCATTCAAAATGGATTCTAGTGAACATGGCTTTCCAGCATTTTTGTGTGGTTAATTGAATCAACACGGAGGGAGACTGACCTACATAGATAAAGTTCTTTAGGTGATTGTCATATTTTCCTTTATTTTAGCTACTGCCTTCAGAAATGGAGTTTAAGATAGACTTTATCTGGCTTTAATATATAACTCGATACTGTAAATATAGAAAATTAGAAAGTTATGCTGACTTTTTTGGAGTGATGTGCTATTAAAAATTCTTACTATTTAGGGGCGCCTGGGTGGCTTAGTCGGTTAAGCGTCCGACTTTCGCTTAGGTCATGATCTCGCGGTTTGTGGGTTCGAGCCCCGCGTCGGGCTCTGTGCTGACTGCCAGCTCAGAGCCTGGAGCCTATTTCGGAGTCTATATCTCCCTCTCTCTCTGACCCTCCCCTGTTCACTCTGTCTCTCTCTCTCCTAGAAATAAAATATTTAAAAAAAAATTCTTACTATTTAATCATGATACGTGAATGGGCGACATATATTAAAAATATCCTATCTCTTAGAAATCATCCTATAAAGATCAGTTTAAATGGAACTTTATCAGAAATGCTTTCTAAGTGCATTTTAAGTTGACTGATTTGATATAAACCTTGAAGACCTTAGACTACTTTATAAAATACATTTTATTTTAGACTTTTGTAAGTTTAAGACGAATTCTTTATTCACCATGATCACTTAGTTTACAAACTCAGTAGTTACCTAAAGTCTAACAGTTTGAATGGGAAAAAGGATCTTTCCTTTACACAGAGACCTAATTTCTAAAAAGATAGATGACCTCTTCAGTGTTAATTTGGTGAAAAGAATGGTTTTTCCCTCATCAAGTACAGTCCGAGTCATTGCTCAGCATTTGTTCTCAAACCAGAAATGGCAGCCATCAAACAAATTGCAAAATATCTTTCATTACTAGATCTTTTCTCAAGTGATTCTTGATATTCTGTTATAAAACAAAATAGTTTTTGCTTGTTATCTCTGAAACCTGTCTGTTTCCTGGGGAATGAAAGGTTCTTAGGGACCGTGGGAGATCACAAAGTCAGAGAGTTGGGAGTGGGTAAGAAGCACACTGGAGTTTATGCTCATTAATGAAGGGCAGTGTGGGAACTCCTGTTTTCTCCTCTGTTTGTACCTACTAATGGAAATCAGATTATTGAGTGGTAACCAGATGGCAAAACCTGAGGGAGTCATGATTAAGCATGTACATAATTTCCATTCCAAGCCCTAATTCTTGAGTATTTTATTTCTGTTATTGTTAGGAGCCTATTTCTTTATTTTGAATATTGTTTCATACTATGTTTATGTAACTCAGTGGAAATACTTGATATTATTTAATAAAGTAGTAATAAACTGTCATAACATCTATATCCTTGTAAAACTGAATAATGTTCTTATCAAACTGTCGGTTGTCTGTGTGATTGTATAGTGCACACTGCACAGTGGATTCTTGTCGGTCAACTGTAAGAATCATTTCAAATCTAAACATGTCCAGAATTTAAAGCTGTATTTAGAAGATTAAACAGGGCTCTAAAGCTTTAATACTGACTTCAGGTAGTGGAGTTCACACTTAAAAGATTTTAATTTCCAATGCGAATAGATACTTTTAAGCTAATTCTACTCCTAGGAAAGTCCAGTTAAGAAATGATCTGTCCAAACCATCCGTGTCTGGGTTTGGGATTGTATGCAGGAGATGTTTATAGCTTCGTAGCTGTGACAGAACAATACTCCTGAGTTCAAATAATGTAACATATGGACAATACCATATGAGTGGTCTGCTCAGCAAATACAACTGAATGTTAGAAATTAGTAGTGGGGAGGAAATATATAGTAAATAATAGACACTTTTTTTCTCTCTTTTTGCAAGATTGTTAAGAGTTAAATTGGAGACTTGCTGACTAAATTATGAGTCCACGATTTGGCCCTACATATGGTTTTTGTCTGTGAATTTGTCTTTTAGGTAGGCAGTTGGTCCCTGGTGTGCATAGCTTTGATATTTTACAGACGACATTTTCCCTAAACACTGCTTCTGTTACTATTTTTTTTTTCCATTATCCTATATTAACCTTCAATTTTCATGTGTTTTCTCCTTAGCTTTTAATAACCCACGACCAGGGCAACTGGGCAGGTTATTGCCAAACCAGAACTTACCACTTGACATCACATTGCAAAGCCCAACTGGTGCTGGACCTTTCCCACCAATCAGAAACAATAGTCCCTACTCAGTGATACCTCAGCCAGGAATGATGGGTAATCAAGGGATGATAGGAAACCAAGGAAATTTAGGGAACAGTAGCACAGGTAAGGGCTCAAATGCACTGTTACTTTATTGGTGGGGTATTTAATTTCATGATGATTCAGCCACATCAAACTAGTAGATTTTTCAAATGAAATTTTTTGTTAGAAATTAATATTTGACCATAAGAAAATTCTGCAAATTTTCACTGTGAAAGTGGCATGTGAAGCATTGGAGAGCATTCCAGTAAGCTGACTGTTTTATTCTGTGATCATCACTTTTATAAAGTTTCTAATCATTAATCTATAGTATAGGCTTATTTCCTTTATTCCAGTTTACAGTCCTAGACATCGTCAAATGGTTTTTTAAATATATATTACTATAATATTCTAACGTTTTCAGTCTAATTAATTACCCTTTATTCTTAATCATTCTAATATAGCACATTCTCATTTCACCAGTGAAAAACCACCCATGATACATGTTCTCTCCATTTCTTATGTGTATCCTCTTTTTAGTTATCACAGAACTTTTATACATCCGTCATTCAACATTATAAAATGAAGAGTTCTCACTTGGAGGTTTTCCCCTTTAGAATATCAAGTCTTAGCAAATATTTTGCCATTGTCAGCATCCCCAGGGGCAGGCCAGAGAGAGCAAACACTTGAGCCTGCTTGGAGTATTGCACTCTTACTACTGTGTGTGGCCAAATAACTATTAGTATTTCAAGTATAAAGGGATCTTTACAGTCTGCCCTAATCTACTGTAGATCTATATCATCAGGAATGTGGTGGTCCAGGTACATTGAAGTTCCCCATAAGTAGGAGTTCCCTTGCCTTGGATGTAAAATTAACTGTGCTGGGAAGATCCTGTAATTTCTTCGTATTTTAGAGGCTACCTTTGTCAGTTTTGTAGAGTACTCTGAAAGGGATTTGAGGATTTAAAAATCTGACGTTGGCTTCACTGGATATTCTGTGATTTGGATTTATAATTAGAGTATTGACTATCAGTTTAAACCTTGTTTCTCTCAGCCTCACCTCCCCTTTGGAAAGTAAAGCACTGACGTGTAGATCAGCTAATGTGATTCACTTCCTGAGGAAGGAAGTTGGGGTTCTCCACACACCACAGCACCTGTTTCTAAGTACATATGGGAACAATTTTAACAGCTTTTCCGAACTATAAAGAGTGGCAAGTCCATGCTTTGAAAAACTGTAGAAATTGCCAATTCTCGTTGCTCAGCCAAGGGCCCGCGTCTGTCCCAATGAAGGCGTTACCTGTCAGGCTGACTGTGTAGTAGAGAAAGATTGGCTTCCACAGAGTAAGATCATCTAGTGTTTCATACACGCTGACGATGTTCTCAGTGACTCCATCTCTCCGTTTGCTTTGGCTTGCCTGCAGGAATGCTTGGTAGCAATGCTTCCCGGCCCACTATGCCATCTGGGGAGTGGGCCCCACAGACTTCTGCTGTGAGAGTCACCTGTGCTGCTACCACGAGTGCCATGAACCGGCCAATCCAAGGAGGTATGATTCGGAACCCAACAGCCAGCATCCCCATGAGACCCAACAGCCAGCCTGGTCAAAGACAGATGCTTCAGTCTCAGGTCATGAGTATAGGTAAGGGAGTCCTAGTGCTTTGTGCTTCTCCTTTCTGGGCTTTCTGAGAAGAGAGGTGCCACTCCAAAAGGGCTTTGCAGACATGCTCCTCATTTGCAGGTGATTCCCCGCCATGTCATAAGTGGGGTTTTGCTGGAACTCTGTATAGAATCCTAGAATCTCAGAGGTTTCCCAGTTACATCAGAGAAGTAACTACCTTTGTGGTGTTTTATTTTTATTAAATTATCTCAGTTCAACTTTTGGGGGGAGTGAATCAGAGTGTCGCACTGTCAGTGTTACATGTATGATATTTGTAGAAAGCATTTCCGTGTTACAGCAGTGGTTCCTGACTCCAGATGGTCACCAGAACCCTCTAGGACATTAGATGCAGATTCTAAGGCCACCATCCTAGACTATTAAACCAGACTTTCCAGGGTCCTCACTGAAGGTACAAGGTCTAACAGAACATCTCACAAAATGTGAAAATCACTAAAATTCTCTTTGGATACAGTTCAAGTGTTATTAAAATTAACGGTCTAATACATTATATGACACTATTTATATGAAACGCCAAGAACAAACAAATGTGTAGAGAAAGAAAGGAGAGGAGTGGTTGCCCAGGACTGGCAGTCTGGGCGACCTGGGGACTGGCTCCTAGTATGGTCGCAGGGTTTCTTTTGGGGGGAGTGAAAATGTTCTCAACCTGAGTTGTACAGACCGTTATTTTTTTTTTTTTTAAAGTAACAGCTTTACTGAGACATAATTCACATCATACAATTCACCCATTTAAAGTATATGATTTATGGGGCGCCTGGGTGGCTTAGTCGGTTAAGCGTCTGTCCGACTTTCGCTTGGGTCATGATCTCGCGGTTCGTGGGTTCGAGCCCCGCGTCGGGCTCTGTGCTGACTGCCAACATGGGAGCCTGGAGCCTGTTTCAGAGTCTGTGTCTCCCTCTCTCTCTGACCCTCCCCTGCTCACGCTGTCTCTCTCTCTCCTAGAAATAAATAAAAATAATAAATAAATAAATAAAGTATATGATTTAGGGAATTTCAGTATATGCGGAGTTGTACAACTCATACTTGAGATTATTTTCTTAATCATTGACATATTAACCTTGCACATTAGCATAATTCAGATAAGTTCATGTTTATGTACTTTTTCATATACTTAGAATATTGCACAGTGAGTAAGAGCTAAGTCATTAACGGAAAGGTACCGGGATTGTTTTGACAAGACAACGCAGAATTCTCATCCTGCCTCTGGCATCCGCTTTTTACCTAGTTATGTAATTGCTCAGCACATTTTGGCTTATTGTTTCTGAGAGGTGACATTCAGATAGCCTTTCTACAGAGAATGTACTTCAAATTGATGAGTGGTTTCTAAACATAAATTCATATAATTATGAAAGGCTTTTATGGAAAAATGCTAAAAATGACCAGATCCACATGCAGAATTAAGCTGAGAAATCTTTAATGTATTGCTACATTCATTTAAATATCATAATTAAGGGGCACCTGACTGGCTTGGTTGGTAGAGCATGTGACTCTTAGGGTCATGGGTTCGAGCCCCATGTTGGGTATAGTGATTACTTGAAAAGTTAAAATATGTATATATACATACCATAATTAATAAATCTCCCATATCCAGAAATTTAATTTTTCTCCCTGTTTCTTTATTGAAGGGTACCTCACCTGGCCTTCGAGCTTTATTGTGTAGCCTAATTTCTTTGATTTTTAATCATTTCTTTGATTTTCTTTGATTTTTAATAAATACAAAAAAACCATGAACTCCACAGAAAATTGTCTCTTGTAATGGAAGACAGGTCTATACATGATGATAACAATAAAATCATTAAAAATCTCATGTCATATTATAAAGAACTAAGAAAGGGCACATTTCTGTGCCTGAGCCGCTTTTCTGTTCTACCCTCTTTCTTCTAGAAGAGCTAACTGACTTATAGTTAATAAAAGTTCAAGAACAAGTGATCTAGAGTTCTCAGAAGTATGATCCAGGACCCCGGTGTCCTTTCAGGGGGTCTGCAAGACTAAATGGTTTCCATAATGATGCTGAGACCCTACTGGCCTTCTTCACTGTCACCTCTCTCATAGTTACATGCTGTATGCTATCACCTAGGTGGAATGTCTGGCTCTCCTCTGTCAATCCAGAGACTAAAAAATTCTAAAAAATGTAAAACAAGGGACACCTGGGTGGCTCAGTTGGTTGACTTCAACTCAGATCATGATCTCGCAGTTTGTGAGTTCAAGCCCCGCATTGGGTTCTGTGCTGACAGCTTGGAGCCTGGAGTCTGCTTCTGATTCTGTGTCTCCCTCTCTCTCTCTGCCCTTTCCCCACTTGTGCTCTGTCTCTCTCTCTCTCTCTCTCTCTCAAAAATAAACTTAAAAAAGTAATAAAAAAATGTTTTAATGGGAGGGGAAGGGGGGATGATGGGCATGGAGGAGGACACTTGTGGGGATGAGCACTGGATGTTACATGCAAACCAACCTGACAATAAACTATTAAAAAATGTTTTAATGTAAAACAATACCAGTAAATGTTTTTGTTTTTGTTTTTTTTACTTTTTATTTAAAAATCTGGTTTATGGGGCACCTAGGTGGCTCAGTTGGTTAAGTGTCCAATTCATGATCTCAGCTCGAGTCTTGATCTCACATCATGAGTTGAGGAGCTGCATTGGGCTCCACACTGGGCATGAAGCCTATTTTAAAAAGGGGGAAAAAATCTTATGTACATTAACATATAGTGGATTTATTATAATGATTTTTAAATGAGTGAATAATTGTTTTTTCTACTTCCCAGTGTTAATTTCCCATAAAGTAAGTATCAATAAGATAGAACCCACATAAACTAAAGCTTTTTTTCTTGAAGAATATAAAAGGTTCTCATTGTAAGAATTCAGAGCTGCCACACTAGATATTTCCTAAAGTGGGTGAAAAGCCTCGATATTTATTGCCTTTGTTAAATTTGGTCTTACTGGGGCCCCTGGGTGGCTCAGTCGGTTAACCATCCAACTTTGGCTCAGGTCATGATCTCACAGTTTGTGGGTTTGAGCCCCGCGTCAGGCTCTGTGCTGACTGCTAGCTCAGAGCCTGAAGCTGTTTCAGATTCTGTGTCTCCCTCTCTCTCTGGCCCTCCCCTATTCATGCTGTCTCTCTCTCTCTCAGAAATAAATAAAGCATTAAAAAAAATTTTTTTTAATTTGGTCTTATTATTTTCACCTAAATATTATTGCATCTGTCTTTTTTATTTTTTTTTAATTTATTTAGTTAAGTAATCCCTGCACCCAACTTGGGGCTTAAACTCATGACCTTGAGATCAAGAGTCATAGGTTCTTCCAGCTGAGCCAGCCAGGCACCCATGTCTGTCTTTTTTCATTTTCCATAAACCAGATATTTCTCTATATATTACATAGCAGGAATAGGCGCTTCCTTGATTACAAGTTACAAAGTTTTTTGATTTTCGTCTTCTCTCTTTTTAGGGCCATCTGAATTAGAGATGAATATGGGGGGACCGCAGTATAGCCAACAACAAGCTCCCCCAAATCAGACTGCCCCGTGGCCTGAGAGCATCCTGCCGATAGACCAGGCATCTTTCGCCAACCAAAACAGGTGAGTCCTGAGGAACCAGGAGATCCGAGGGAACAGGGGCCCATGAGTTCTGGAAGTTATTTTATTTTTAAATGTTTGTTTATTTTGAGAGAGGGAGAGCAAGCACACAGGCACTCATGTGAGCAGGGGAAGGGCAGTGAGAGAGAGAGAAAGGAGAGAGAATCCCAAGCAGGGTCCCCACTGTCAGCACAGCCTGACTCAGGGCTCGAGCCCACCAACTGTGAGATCATGGCCTGAGCCGAAATCAAGAGTTGGGCACTCACCCGACTGAGCCACCCAGGTGCCCCAGTAAGTTATTTTAGACCTCTGCCAGAAATTAATCTTTTCCTTCTAAATAGTTGGTCCTGACCAGTTTTCATGTATTCAGACTATAATCATCAGTTATTGGACAGGGGGTAAGGGGGGGAGCGGAGGGAGAAATCCAGAAATCATTTACTTCTAGGGCATGCCTTTAAAAAGTTATAATTTAGTTGGAAAATAAGAGATACATGTTTGTAACTGTAATATAAGGTAGTATGCATGTACTATAAATAGTATAAGAGAAATCGAGTACCAGAGATCATCCAGCTGTGGTGACTGGAGAGGGCTTAGGGTCCTAGGGAAGGAGGGATTCGGGGGGCAGAGGCGGCAGGCGGCCAGCCTGGTGGGTAAAAGCAGCACAGTCAAGGCCTGGATGTTACAGAAAACACACGCTAAGTTTAGGGCAACAGGGAATAGTCTAGTTTTCTGTTACATACATGTTACCACTATATATATACTTATATATATATAGTAAAGGCAGGTACGGGAAGATTTGGCAGGAAGAGCAGATTAGTAATAGAATAGATTTTTAGAAGGCTTAAAATACTTAAAAACAGATGAATATATGGGAAAGGGGGTTGGAAGAGAGGGAAACAAACCACAACAGACTCTTAGTGATGGACAAGAAACTGACGGTTGCTGGAGAGGAGGTGGGTGGAGGGATGGGTTACAGGGGTGAGGGGCATTAAGGAGGGCACTGGTTGAGATGAGCACTGGGTGTTATATGTAAGTGATGAATCACTGAATTCTCCTGAAACAAATACTATACTTCATGTTAACTAACAGCTTTAAATTTAAATAAAAATTTGAAAGGAAAAAAAGGTCTTAAATACCACACTCTGAAGAATTCATACTTTTTCGTTAAGCCATTCAAAAAGGTTTTGAGAAAGAAAGTGGTATGTGATCTTGTTTATAAGTTTTTTTGGTTCTGATTATCAGTCTAATTTTGTTTCTTTGTAGGTGATCTTTTCTCTTGTTGCTTTTGAAATATTCTTTGTATTTACTGTATGTATTACACTTTCACTACAGTGGGTCTGGATATGGATTTATTTATACTGCTTGGTAGTTGGTATATGTTGTACTACTTTTTTTACTCTGTAGATTCATTTTTTTTCATTAGTTACTGTCTCGTGTTATACTGCCCCTTTCCATTTTCTCTATTCTTTCCTTCTAGGATTCTGGTTAGACATATGTTACACCTTCTCTTGCTACATTGGATTTTTTTTTTTTTTTTTTTTTTAATGTTTGTTTATTTTTAAGAGAGAGAGAAAGAGAGCACAAGTAGGGGAGGGGCAGAGAGAGAGAAAGGTACACACAGAATCAGAAGCAGGCTCCGGCTCTCAGCTGTCAGCATAGAGCCCAATGCGGGCCTGAACTCACAGACCTGCTCATGACCTGAGCTGAAGTTGGGCATTTAACCTGCTGAGCCACCCAGGCGCCCCCTACCCTCCATATTTCTTAATCCGTGTATTTTCCATCTCCTTGTCTCTCAGTACATCAAAATAATTAATTTATCCAGTTCATTAATTATCTCTTTAGCTATGTTTAATCCAATTATATTTCTTATAAAAGTTGTATTTCCCTGGTCTACTTTTCAATCTCATTGTTTGCTTATATTTGTGATTCCATCTTTATATCTTTAAGCATTACATTCATTGTTTTCTGAATTTCTTTACCTGATAATTCCGATAACTAGATTTCTTAGAGGTCTAAATCCAGTATTGACTCTCCCTCATGATGGCCTGTTTCCCTGAGTATTTTGGTAATCTTGCATTGGGAGTTCATAAGTTGATCTTGATTGGTGAAACATCTAGGGTCGAAATTGAGGAAACTTCTCTTTAAAAAGCGAATCTGCAGTGCCGGAGGTGGGGGGTCCATTCCACGTTCCCTCATTTCAGTCCAGCAGCCTCAAGTTAACACTTCTATTTTGCTTTGGCCCAGAGCCCTGACTCTTACTGCTCTGTGGATAAAAACACACCTGTCACCAGTAGCTTGGGATGCTCAGGGTTTAACTCATAGGTGGTTTTTGTTTTGTTTTGTGTTTGCCTCTTTGAGAGTTCCATTATTTCCTGCAATGCTAACATCACAGTTATGTTTTCTGAATAATCTCGTTGTTTTTAGCAGAGCACCGCAGGCAGACCTTGAGGTGTAAGTGATGGTCCTGCTTGGCTGGTTAGGTGAGCAGAGAAGCTCCCCAGGCAGAGAGATGGGAGCCCAAGCCAGTTCAGTGCAGGAACTGAAAGGTGTGTGCGCTGTTTTCCAGGAAGTAAACTTGTTGGAAAATTTAAGCTGTAGCATTTCAGCCTTGAGGCTCACATGTGAAGAGCTGTGGGTGAAGGACCCTACTGCAGACCGAGCATTTTGTCCTAGTTTATTGTCCTAGATTATTCTAGTTTAAAATTATGAAATATGATCTACTTCACAGATAATGAAAGTCAGCAGGGTTTTTGAAATTTCATGACTTAGAGTGCACTTTCAGAGTTTATTTGTGTTTTCAAAACTACAGGTTTCAGAGTGAGTCCTTCTCTGAGATGTAGTGCATTTATCACAGTGGGCATTGCACAGCTCAGAACTGTGGTGTGATGCCTGTCTTCCTTTCCTTATCTTAAAGGAGAGTAAAGGATTCAGAAGAATCAGTGAAGTTTAAAAACAAAAAACCCAAAATAACAGAAGATGAATATGATCCCAGCAATAAGACATCTGAGAAAAAGTCAAGGGCTAGTTATTTCACTGGAAAAAAAGACCAGGGAAAGTGCATAATAACCATCTCAAGGACATAAAGAAGGAGGCTCGCTTACCAGCTGTATTCCCTTCACTTACGGGGAGAAACTAGTATTTTCAAGCCTGCGGTGCCTCTGAATCATGTCTGGGATCTCCTTAAAAGGCAGGTCTGGGTGGGGCCCAGGGCTCTGCATTTCCAAAGAGCCCCAGCAGATGCCAGCATCTCTGGCCCTCCCCCTGCACTCTGAGCAGAAATGAGGCGGGAAAAGGACGCACAGAGCGAGAACCGCGTGCAGTCACTGAGGCTCTCACGGGACCAGCCACCAGGCAGCGTCAGCCTCCATCACCAGGTCTGTTGGGAGTAGAGCATCACACAAATAACCACTGTAGCAATAACTTGGAAGTAGTACTTTTTTGGGGTTCTTCCAGTTCTTTGAGTCTAATTTAATGGAGTCCATGAATGTTACGCTTTTTCTAAATGTTTATCTGATATGTTAAAAAAGCCACCCATTTCCATGGAAACTTGCACATACTAGAAACGTGGTACAGTAATTAAATGCAGCACCTGATAGTTGGGGATGGAATGTCAAAGATTAGTTTCTAGAGAATTCAAGGCCCACAGTTAGGATTGTCAGTGTTTCCCAAACAGATGAGCATTCTGTTAAGACGAAAATGGAAGAATTCCAGAGTTTCTGCTGAGCCCGGTCACAGCGTGAGCGGGTGCAGTTTGCTGTGCAGGCTTCTGGGACCGGGCGCCACCCCTGGTCTGCCGTTGCTCTGGTTACGGTGTGTCGGTTTTCTTCGTATGAGAACTGTGTGCACAAAATAGAACGTGTACATCACTTCTAAAGCCATTTCAGTTTTCCAGCCACTCACTGCCCCCCCCCATCTTTTATTTTAACTAATTCAGTTTGGAAAAAATTTATGACCCAACTTTATGGTAATAGAAATTCAGAAGTAAGGGAAGGTTCTGACCATGTCTCTCTTTTGAAAAGAAAAATAGTACTTTATTTATCATACCTCTTTTTTTTTTTTTTTTTAACTCCCCTAAGTACCATCATTAACGTTTTATACTTTTACTGCCTACTTAGGAGCAAGTTTTCAATGTTTTATGAACCCAATGTTAGTTCATGTACACATATCCAAAGGACTGTGTTTAGCCCTTAAATCTCAAACATAATTCTCTTAATCATTTCTCTATAGTTGAACTTGCATTTTCTGTAGTTCCATTGTGTTTTGTTTTCCTTGATGTAGTATATTTATCAAAATAAATAAAAATAAACTTTAAAAAAATAAGTAAAATAAAATATAGCTCAAAACTTACAAAGGATTTTTTGAAGATTTCTGTTGAATTTACAAAAGTGGCTTTCTCTTCAAATACAGTGGCTGCCTTCCATGAAAAACTTGGTTTTCTTTTGTTTGAAATGCATCTAAGTTTCTTTTGTTGACTATTTCTTATCATGTAGTAGCTGCTGCTTTTCTGCAGACTTTTGAAAAATGTGTGAAAAGTGAACAATATGGTTATGGTTTCTCAAACAAGGAGCTCAGAATTAACCTTATTCCTCTTCTTTTAAAAAGAATGATGAATTGGAATACTACATGGCAATGAGAAACAATGAAATCTGGCCATGTGTAGCAACATGGATGGACCTTAAGGGTGTTATGCTGAGCGAAATAAGTCAGGCAGAGAAGGACAAATATCATATATTTGCATGTATAGGAGGATTAGGAGGAACTTGACGGAGGAACAAGGAGGAGAAGAAGGGTGGGGGAAAGGGAGAGAGGCAAACCATGAGAGACTCTTGAATGCTGACAAAAACTGAGGACTGATGGATGTGGGGGGGAGTGGGGAAGGGGCATGGAGGAGGGCACTTGTGGGGATGAACACTGAGTGTTATGTGGAAACTAATTTGACAATAAACTATTTGTAAAAAAAAATGAGGAAAAAAAATAAATAAATAAAAAGAATGATGATTATTCTGAGCAAGTGTCTGCATGCATGAGTGAGGGAAGGGCAGAGAGAGAGGGAGAGAGAGAATCCCAAGCAGGCTCTGTGTTGTTAGCATGAGCCCAGTGACAGGCTCAATCCCATGAACCGTGAGATCAGGACCTGAGCCAAAATCAAGAGTCAGATGCTCAACTGACTGAGCCATCCAGGCACCTCCTTATTCCCCGTCTTATCTCCATCCTTACTGTTTTGCTAGTTCATAAATTGTACATTTCAAGAAATGAGGTTTCTTTTGATGATAGATTTATCTTCTGCCGGTTTATTACTTAATCATTTCACACCAGCCCATGGCCTGTGTGTGTTCTTTCCTTTATTCCTCTGAATTTTGTCCTTGTCTTAGTATTGTACTTGTCGGACACTGTCTAGATTATAACTGTATTTGTAGTTGCCCAAAATGCAGGAGAAGAAGTTCTTCATTGTGTTGGTGGGCATTTATAAAGTTGGGCTTGGAAGTCTGGATCGGTACTTTTTTCCATAAGCCAATCATATTATTATGTTTCTAAGGGAAGTGCTATAACTCATGGTATACCCAAATTTATCATATTAACCACAACACAATGTATTTTTCTGATTATAAGATATGATATCCTGGCGAGATCAGGAGCCTTTTATTTTCATCAATTGGAAGCTTACTGAGCCAATGCAGTTTCAAGAACTGGGCCAGCAAAGAGATTTGAGATCTCCTCACTGGGTCCAGTCTAAAGTTGATGTTCTAACATAAATACCAATATCGATTTTAAGTGAAAAGAGAGGACGAAGCATGGAATGACAAGTGTTGGCCTTACAGTGGCATAGGTGGCATCTTATGGAAAAAGGTCAATTGCCCAGTGTGGCTGGAGCTCACAGACAAGTTGTGGATATTGACTCTGGAGAGATTAGGCTTTACCACAGTGTGTGCATCCTTAAATTCCACCACCACCACCACCTGTCCAGGGACTCAGACATTTTCTGGGAGAGCTAAAATAAGAATTTTGAGTCAGCTCAGCAAAGTTTGTTTTGGAAAAGGAACCTAACAACATTGTCTAAGGAGAATAGGAGAGAGGCTATAAGCAGGGAGGTATCTTGAGAGTCCTCAGCCTGACTTGACAGGGAAGGTCCTTGACCAAAGTAGGAAAGCCTGGAGGTACTGTTTGACATTTCATTCTGTGTTATGTATTGGTTTGATGTTTTTTATTTTAATTAAGAAAAGCATGTAACAAAAATGGGTTATTTTATTATGCTGGAAATTGTTTAAATACAAATAAACATCTGCGTTGGGTTTTTATTTTTATTTTTTTTAATTTAAGCTTTGGGTTTATCTGTCCCACAGTGGAGTTGTCGTTCAAAGGGCGACTGGACCTCCCTTTCCTTCTGACGCTGGGTTTCCATCCAGCATAAGACCAGGGGCTTTGGGTTCAGGCAGAACGAGCAGCCTTCCTGGAGTTTGAGAGAGTAGATTCCACCTTAGCCTGTCATCGGTGGGGATCTAGTGGGATCTGGGTGGGGTTATCTTGCTTGTGTGGGAATGAGGCTTCTGAACAAACAGGAGTTGAAAATTAGGGAATAAGGCAGAGCCAGAAAATACTTTACTGCCTCATTTAACTAGCTCGCATCTTTGAGGAATGGGGTCCCAGGTATAAGTGATTGGTAAATACACAACATCCATTCTTGGCTGACTTGAACTCTTTTTTCACGAAACGTACCACATCCAAATGTTGGTCACTTCTTGGCGGAATTTCCTCCTCTTTGCTTCTGTAAAACGTGGTTCTCTTGTTTTTCTCCTCCTTGTTGCTGCTTTTCTACATCTCCTCCTTCCTCCCACTCCTTAAGCATAGCAGCAGTAGAGTGATATGATCACATTTGTGTTTAAGAACTTAAATTCTGGGAGACCGTGGATGCTGGAGAAACAGGAAGGGCAGTAGGGAGACTTTTCTAGTAAATGATGTCTTAACTGAGAAGCAAGGCAGTGATAAGAAGAGGCAGGTATAGAAAAGGCCCCCAGAAAAACAGAGCACAAGCCCCTGAGAGGTTTAGTTGCCTTTAGCCAAGGCAGGACTGTTTGAATGGAAGCAGAGGGCTGCATGGCGCCACACGTGGCCGGGTGGCCGCTCGGCCAGGTTGCAAAGCCTCGGGGGCTTGCGGGCCAGAATTAGTGCAGGAAGGGCAGGTGAGCAACGTAAGAAGGGTGCGCTCGGTTAGGTGATTTTCCTTACAAGTTACCAGGGATAAATGGGAGAGTATAAATTGTTTTTTAACACACTATATTATAAATGTTGGAAATTAATTGTTGGCTTTAATAGCATCTCAGGATTCTAGGCCTAGGTGGCCTGCCAAGCTGTCTTTAGAAAACATGGCAGGTTAAATTGGTTTAGATAGATCACTTCATCTCTTGATGCATCTATTCTCACTTGCTTAAGAATAAACTCACTTGTAAACTTTTCTTTTTTCCAAAGCATCATATGGTAACAGAATACAAATTAGACTGTTTTGGCAAAATAGAAGTGTCATTTTCCCTTATGATACTAAAGTAACTCAGGAACTTTTCAAACCCCCACCCAGTACAACTTGTCAGTTAATTTAAATTATAGGAGCTTTATGTACCATAGAGTTTGGAGTTATATCACTATGGCCTTATATAATAACAAATACATCTGCATATTCATGATCTACTTTTCTTGACTAAAGGCAGAAAGGCCACGAGCCACCCTTCCTGAGGGTCTTAATAAAAATGTCTTCAAGGCCTGCTTATGCGTGACTAAGAAATGTCCTAATAGTCCAGCCAGTCAGTCTAGTGACAGCTGACTTCACTTACTGTCGCTTTTCTTCTTGTAGGTCTCTAGTCTGTCCCAGGCGAGTCAGCACAGCCATGCATGAAACAAGACTGTTGAAATGAAATTTGTCTTTCCTGTCAGAGTTCAGAAAAATCCTTTGATTACTTCAGGGCAAAGTGAATACATATACCTGCTTGAGAAGTCCGTGTAGATTTGTGGAAATATAAGGATCAGGTGGGCCCTGGCACCACATGGGTCTGTGCTGGAATCCTGGGTTGGCAGTGTTGGCTTGTGTGAGCTCCAACACGTGGTTGAACCTCTCTGAGCCTCAGCTTTAAAGTGGCGGCAGGAAAAACAAAAATCATACGCTACATGCCTCAATTGTGTCTGGCCTGTGGTAGGCACTGAATAGAGTGTGTCTGTTATTGTGAGTTGTCATTTTGTTCTATTCTGGATGGTACAGTATTGTTAAAAAGACCCCGGAAGTCAGTGGTTGACGTTGGTCACCTTTTGTCTCTAAGAGAAACAAAATGTTCCCTAATCAGCTAGCTTTTCCAGGGGCCCATGATGAAGTTTGTCTCTTTACAGACAGCCGTTTGGCAGCTCTCCGGATGACTTGCTGTGTCCACATCCTGCAGCAGAATCACCCAGTGATGAAGGAGCACTTCTGGACCAGCTCTATCTAGCCTTGCGGAATTTCGATGGCCTCGAGGAGATTGACCGAGCTCTCGGAATACCTGAACTGGTCAGCCAGGTACGCACAGGGGGAGGCCCGGGGCTGGGGGGCGAGCACTCTCCTTGGCACGGAGTTGTCCATTTTCTTTTGTTTACAGATGATCTGTGGTCTGCTCTTTAGGGAACTTCTTTACCTCCTAACAAGCTACGTCTGCTTTCTTTCTCGCCCTCCTTGTTACCCCCCATAAACTTTTGCCCAAGAATGGGAAACACTGAAAATGAGCTTTACATCAGGTTTAGGCTATTGAGCTGAAAGGCAGAAAGTCAAGGCCAGCTCACATAAAGACATAGAGGGACCAACCAGGAGCAGAGAAGTCCAGCACAAAACATGGCTGCCCCAATGACTTAGAAGCCTTTCGTCTAAAAAACCAGTTGGTATCCACAGTGATCACATTCTTCTTCACATTTGTGGGCTGGTGAGAAGAAGCTAGTATGTTGAAAGAATACTTTGCACATAAGTTAGCAGAAGTCATTTTAGAGGTAGCTGTAGCTCCTTAATCATTTTGACCTTTGTGTGGGTTGAGCCCATAATAATCTGGGGGGATATTTAAATGTAAATGGGAATATAAGAAAGCTAGCCAGACTTAACGTGCTTTTTTAGCTTTCCTCCTCCTGATAATTAGTTGGTTAAAGTAATTCTCTACTTTAAGAGTACTTTATAGCAATAATATAAACAGCCTAATAAAGTCTTATGCAGTAACAGTATTTTCTCTATCTGGCTACCCAGCTAAATTTGTGGGAAGCCAGCAAGGAAGCCGGCATCCTGGTTTACTTTACAAAGAGTAACAACAACAATGCGTCTAAAAAGCCATCACAGTCTCGGTACTGTCTTCCTCTTTTCTCAGCACGGATAGTCTGTATTTCTTACCACTAAGCAGTAGCTGCCAGTGTCCAGAGTCCTTCTTAGACATATGACGTGTCAGGAGGATGTCAGAAAGCTGATGCGAAGTCATTGGAGGCTTCTCTGAAGCCTAGAAATCGTACTGTCATAACTCCCATAGTTCAGCAGACAGAAGTGGGAGTTAAGACTTGTTGATTCATATCGAGAACAGCAGAATGGAAAGAAATGACTTGAGAAGCTACATGATACAACCTGAACTAAATCGAGAAAGGAGAATGGAATTTAAATATTTCCTGTGTGGCTAGTTAGCTTTGCTGTAGTGGTAGTTAGAAGTCAGCACTCAGTATTGTTCTCCTCGAGTTTTGTCCAAGTGACTTTTTTTTTAAAATGCGGTTATAGGGATTGCTGTGACTTGTAGCATTGTTTTTATCAAAACTGATGTCAATCCACCATTTAGTATTTTTAGTCCCCTTCATTTTTTCATTTATTTGTATTCTATTTTATCTCATCAAGTCCATTGTCAGTATAATGTCATCATATTAAACTGAATTATAGAAACATTATTCAGTGGATTTGGGAAAGGAAGAGTACAAATGGCCATTTGTGCATGTCAGAGTTGTGTGTTTTCTTAAAAAACTGGAAATTATTTCATTTCTTCTCTGTTGATGATGGGCAAATATTTAAAGTTCTGAGACAGTTTCTTGAGTGTAGTTACTCAGTTCAGTAATGAATTCAGTAATTCGAGAGCGAATGGCTTCCCCTGGGCAGGCTCCACAGGCCCCGTCCACATCTTTACCACTGTGCTGGAGAGGGCAGCGGGCCGCGTCTCCCGGGCGGAGCGCAGGACCTCGCGGGCATGAGCCAAGGATCATGGGCAGCACCAGGACCTGCTCTAACTGGGGTAGACTGGTTTGAGGAAGACCTAGGACGTGACCATGCTAGAGAAAGCCTCAAGAGATGCTCTTGCTGTTGGGTCCTTCCCTCCTTGTATCAGGAGGGTTGTAGCAATTACTCCTAGAAGTAGAAGGAAGAGGAGAATAGAACTAACCAGGTATGCCTTTCCACCCGGAACACAGACATCTGGGGCCACCTGGGTCTGAGGTGATCCCTCTTGTAGAAGTTCTGGATTTTCTACACCTGCCTCCTTCTGACCCAGATAGATAAGGTAACCATAAATATGTCCATTGGGTAATAAGATGGTGGCAAACTGAAGGAAGTCCTGGCAGCCACAGAATACAGTTAAATAAAGGCAGTGTATCACACTGGTGAGGAGCTCAGGCGCTAAAGCACAGACTGGATTGGAACCCATTACTTAACCGGTCAGATAAGCTTATGGCAACTTCCTTCATGTCTCCAGGTCTCACGTTTTGTTATCTGCAAAATGGGAATAACGGTGGTCGGTGGTCGGTGCCCCAACACTGCTGATCCCAGCGAGGTTCCAAGGTGGTTGCCTGATTATTCATAGTTGCAGCAATCATGTTAATCGGCAAAAAGACTTAACACTTCCAGGGGACATTTGCATTTGCATTTTTTTAATTTTTTAATTTTTTTCCCTTGAATAGTTTATTGTCAAGTTGGTTTACATACAACACCCAGTGCTCATCCCAACAAGTGCCCTCCCCCATGCCCATCACCCTCCTTCTCCCCTCCCCCACCCCCATCAGCCCTCAGTTCTGAGTATTCAAGAGTCTCTCATGGTTTGTCTCCCTCCCTTTCCCCAACTATTTTTCCCCTTCTTCTCCCGCATGGTCCTCCATTAAGTTCCTCCTAACCCTCCTGTATGTGCAAACATATGGTATCTGTCCTTCTCTGCCTGACTTATTTTGCTCAGCATAACACCCTCTAGTTCCATCCATGTTGCTACACATGGCCAGATTTCCTTCTTTCTCATTGCATGTAGTATTCCATAGTATAGATAAACCACATCTTCTTGATCCGTTCATCAGTTGATGGACACTTAGGCTCTTTCCATGACTTGGCTATTGTTGAGAGTGCTGCTATGAACATTGGGGTATATGTGCCCCTATGCATCAGCACTCCTATATCCCTTGGGTAAATTCGTAGCAGTGCTATTGCTGGGTCATAGGGGAGTCCTATTGTTAATGTTTTGAGGAACCTCCACACTGTTTTCCAGAGGGGCTGCACCAGTTTACATTCCCACCAACAGTGTAGGAGGGAACCCGTTTCTCCACATCCTCGCCAGCATCTGTAGTCTCCTGATTTGTTTATTTTGGCCACTCTGACCAGCATGAAGCGGTATCTCAGTGCAGTTTTGATTTGTATTTCCCTGATGAGGAGGGACACTGAGCATCGTTTCACGTGTCTGTTGGCTATCTGGATGTCCTCTTTGGAGAAGTGCCTATTCATGTCTTCTGATCATTTCTTCACTGGATTATTTGTTTTTTGGGTGTGGAGTTTGATGAGTTCCTTATAGATATTGGATACTAGCCCATTTTTAAAGTCCTGGTCAGCATCTGATGGGGAAGTGAGGAGGAGGCATCCCACAGTCCTGGCCCAGTTCTTCCTTTGGAAGAAGTGTTGTTGGGGATCAGGCCTGACCCTGCGTGTTTCCTCACACCAGTGCATCTGTTGAAAAAAGATATTTTCTAGGAAGAGAGGTAGAGTCGAGTTAGGTACCTTTGTATAGCAAATACAGTGTAAAAAGCTTCCAATATATGACAGTGAGAGAAAATGACCTTATACTGACTCTACTGTTTATAGTGGTTGTATTTACTTGCTTGTTACCTGGGGCTTTCTCTTCAGAGCCAAGCAGTAGACCCGGAGCAGTTCTCCAGTCAGGAATCCAACATCATGCTGGAGCAGAAGGGCCCGGTGTTCCCACAGCAGTATGCGTCTCAGGCCCAGATGGCCCAGGGGAGCTACACCCCCATGCAGGATCCCAACTTCCATACCATGGGACAGCGGCCTAGCTACGCCACACTCCGCATGCAGCCCAGACCCGGCCTCAGGCCCACGGGCCTGGTGCAGAACCAGCCAAACCAGCTGAGACTCCAGCTGCAGCATCGCCTTCAGGCACAGCAGGTGTGCTGCTCATGGGCACCTCTGGGAGGGGTGGGGAGTGGGCAGTGTAACAGCCGTGTCCTTGGGAAGGGCTGAAAGCTCATCCCATCCCTTCCGAGATGACCCTACAGCTCATGCTCTGTTCAATTTACTGATTTCCCTTCTGTCTTGTCCACTGACTCCACTCTAGCACAGAGCAACTGTCCCATTTCCTAGCCCTGTTACTTACCAACGGTCTAGCCTTGAGCTCTATGAGCCTCAGTTTTCCTGTCTGTAAAATGGGGCTGCTGGTGCAGGGCAATGTGTATATGAGTTAGAGGTGGTTTCAGCCCAGTGTGAGCACTCAAGACAACAGTAGCTCCTGTCCTTAGTCCTATCCCATGACCGAAATTGTCACTACTAGCTGAGTGGTGGCAGAGCAGTGCCGCCTTATAAGTACCTAGTTAGCTCAAGAAAATGTGTTCTTATGAAACAGGCCCCGACAGATTTCCATAAACAGTCCACAATACTTTCTCAGTTATAAGCAATGTGGACCCTCACTGATAACTAGCTTTGTAAGGGAATTCAGCTGTGAACCATGTGGTTTCAGTACCTGACTCAGACAGTGTTATGTTGGGGAGGGCAATTTCTCAAGAAAGATGATTTAAAATATATTCCATTTTAACAATGTATTGATTCTTCTGTCTGTATGCATTTAGAATCGCCAGCCACTCATGAATCAAATCAGCAATGTTTCAAATGTGAACTTGACTCTAAGGCCTGGAGTACCCACACAGGTAAGGAGCCGTCAGCTCTCCCGGAATCTGTTGAATTTCTCTGTCATTTCTTCCTCCTCAGTGTCCCAGCCAAAGTTACTTAGAAAGCCATATGACCCAGATCAATACCATGGATCTGCGATGTCGTTCAGATGTCCATCTAGCCTGTCACTTTTGTAGTTCCACTTTTACTGCCAGGTGCAGTCCGTTCTCATCGTTCACTTGCACTGTGTTCTGTGAGGTTACTGCAAACACCGAATTAGCGAATAGTGAACGCTGCCCCCAGGAGACATAAAGGGCTAGGTTCCTGCCACCACCAGCTTCTGGTGACAGCATTGGCATCAGTCTGTCTGTACATGACCTTGTTTCACATGTGCTTCACTTTGAAGAAATCTTATTTAATAGATATTGTTGATTCATTACCTTGAACTGAGACACCAGCTCTTGGCTCTTCCCTGAAGGAAGCTCCCCCGACACGCGCCTTTTCCGTCAGGCACAGCACAGCCTCTTGCGTTTAGGAAGGCCACCCCGCTCTTTAGCACGGCTCTCAGGAGCCACGGGCAGCAGCAGAATCGCCCGGGAAAAGCACCCCAGGGAGAAAAACACAGAACTGATGGTCCACAGAAAGGACACTTAGAGTGTGGGGCTGAAACAAGACGGCGAGCGCGGCCGGGCTTCGGCCTCAGGCGGGGTGACGCGCACCGTGGGCATCGCAGGTTCTCCGCCTGTCTGCGCACGTCCGTAGGTGGTGGCAGCGCCGTGAACACGGCAGGTAGTCAGGTCGCAAGTACGCAATCCGTGGGGAGGACAGGGTTAGGAGCCCATAAACAGCCTTTTACCTCTAACTGGCAGCACGCCCTGACATCCCGCCCCGCATCCACCCTCCTCCCTCCTCCCCCCGACATCCCACCCCCGCGTCCACCCTCCTCCCTCCTCCTCCCTCCTCCCCCCGACATCCCACCCCCGCGTCCACCCTCCTCCCTCCTCGTCTCCGACGTCCCGCCCCCGCGTCCACCCTCCTCCTCTCCGACATCCCTCCCCCGCGTCCACCCTCCTCCCTCCTCCTC
>NW_024080771.1:21257-52012 GCF_003009895.1 Hyaena hyaena | reverse complement strand
CCCCCCTCCTCCTCCCGACATCCCGCCCCCGCCTCCACCCTCCTTCTCCTCTTCACTCTGCCGGGCCTCTTGGCATGTTGCCATCACCTTCGCTCTCCCTACGCTCCCTCTCCTCTTCCTGCCTCTGTTCAGCCTTTTCAGAAGTGTTTCCCGCCACATTTCAGCACAGATGATCTGGTTTCCCTTTAGACTTAAATGCCATCCTCAAAGTTTCTGGGACATCCTCTTACAGCTAGGGCTGGGATAACGAAGTCCTTTAGTTAACTGTGTTCTCTCACAGCGAGTTCCACGTTAATGGATAATAACATTGAACTTACCATATAAGTCATTGCAAGATTTGATAAAAATCGTCATCTCTGTAGAAATTATAAACTCACATTCTCACCCACTGACTGTTCAACTCTAAAATGTTCTTTCCATGTGGCATCTGGGGGGCTCATTCAGTTGAGCATCTGACTCTTGATTTTTGACTCCAGTCATTATCTCAGGGTTCATGACAGCAATCCCTATCTTGGGCTCTGCGCTGTGCGTAGAACCTGCTCAGGACTGTCTCTCTCCCCCACTTGCACTCCCCTCTCTCTCTAAAATAAAAAATAAAATACAATAAATAAAATGTTCTTTCCATGTAATTTTATTTCCCAAATGATTTTGCATGAGACAGTACCATTTGTTGTCTTACTTCTAACATACGGTTTGTTTTTCAATCTGTGTCTTTCCCCCAATGTTCCCCTCCATGCATTCCCCACTTCGCCCCCTCTTTAGGCACCTATTAATGCACAGATGCTGGCTCAAAGACAGAGGGAAATCCTGAACCAGCATCTTCGACAGAGACAGATGCATCAGCAACAGCAGGTTCAGCAGCGAACACTGATGATGCGAGGACAAGGGCTGAACATGGCGTCAAGCATGGTGGCTCCTGGCGGTTTACCAGCAGCTCTGAGCAACCCCCGGACCCCCCAGGCAAATGCACAGCAGTTTCCATTTCCTCCAAACTACGGTACTGGACTTACATCCCCACCCCCCCTACCTTTCACCAGCCCTTTCTCCCCGGTGTCCCCCGCTCTTGCGTCTCAGCTCCTTTCTCACAGCTCTTTGCATGGCTCCCACATGAGTGGCTACCCAGGGAGCGATAGGCAACCTGGGGGGACATTTAGGGCCTGTCAGGGGTCCCCAGGCCCAGCCCTGTGCCTTTCGGTCTCTCAGCTCAGGTACCGCCTTTTCTCTCAGTGCAGGTCTTAACTTTAAGAGTGACCGAAGTAAGTGTGCGTGCGTATTGTCTGTCCGTCAGTCGTGTGTGTGAGTGTGTATGTGTGTCTGTCAATGTCTGTAAACACAGGTACTTATGTATATATTTATTTTTGAAAATCTCTGAGTCTGACTCAAATCAATAGATATATACAAAATGTTGAAAGACCTACATAAATTCAAGCAATTAGACTTTCTCCAATTTTTGGAAAAAAAAAAAATTATACCAGGGGGCCTGGGTGGCTCAGTCAGTTAAGCATCCGACTTCGGCTCAGGTCATGATGTCACAGTTTGTGGGTTCGAGCCCCGCGTCGGGCTCTGTGCTGACAGCTAGCTCAGAGCCTGGAGCCTGCTTCAGATTCTGTGTCTCCCTCTCTCTTTGACCCTCCCCTGCTTACACTGTGTGTGTGTGTGTGTGTCTCTCTCTCTCTCTCTCTCTCTCTCTCTCTCTCTCTCTCAGAAATAAAAAAAATAAAAAAAACATTAAAAACATTTTTTTAAGATTATATCAAATCTTTAATGAATAGGTAATTCCTGAGAAGTGTTACAGAGAAGCCCCAGTGGAAGGCCCCTTCGTTTTCTTCATATTGATTTGTTATTTAATGTCAGTCTTAAGAGACAGATGCGTAATGTCATAAATATTCATATTTGTGTGCATGTCATGTTCAATTAATAGTTGAATTATTGATAAAAGTTAAGTGCTTACAGTAACATTAATATTCAAAATGACTTTTCGTATCTTTTGCCAGAGTTATCTACAAATAATTATCAAGTCTATGTAGTGCTTAAATCCATGTCTCCTGCTTCTTTCAAGAACCAGACAATGTGCAGCTTTTTCTATGTGATCATAAATTTCTCTTTCTCAGCTAATCCAAGCATTAACTATGCACGTTAAACACATCTAGGCAAAAAATGCACTTTCCTTAATGTCCTCCTTGAAATTTCCTACGTTGCTGCCTTTGTTTCTAAGCTCCTTTCCTGTTTCCTTTCTGATGACTTCGAAAAGTCTTCTAAAAGTTCCTTCTCTCCTTTTAGTGTAAATGCCATTTGCTTCTAAACTGAACAAGAAGCTTACATTGAATTTTTGTTTTATGCTTGCTCATCTTAGATAGCACTGAAGTACCATGGAACCCTTTATAATGCAGTTACTTATTTTTTAAAATGCATTGATCTCATCATAGAATGACTTGATAGAATAAAAAAATTATTCAAATGTGTTAACTTTTCATATATAGCTAAACTTCAATCTGATTTAAAGTTTAAATAATCTAATTGTAGCGATACATAAAAATTTAAAGGAGAAATACACACGTTCGACCCCTTCTGGATTTAGAGAGGGATAAGGGGAAGGCACAGTATTCGCTCTGTCTCTAGACATGGTGGCTAACCTGGCTCTTAGGCACCCTTGTAACTACCGTAGAGAGTCAACATTTGGAAATTGTTTTCTTCGTGCTTTTTATCCCAGTTTGGAACGTTTTTTAAATGTATGTGGTTAACCAGCATATGATCAGATATTTGAAAGTAATTTTCTATGTGTATATAATTTGAATGTTCTCTTTTCTTCCTCCCAGTCTCTACAATAAAATTAACAGTCTCCTTTGGATTTTTGTTTTGTTTCTTAAGGAATAAGTCAGCAACCTGATGCAGGCTTTACTGGGGCAACAACGCCCCAGAGCCCTCTGATGTCACCCAGAATGGCACATACCCAGAGCCCCATGATGCAGCAGTCTCAGGCCAATCCAGCCTACCAGGCCTCCTCTGACATGAATGGGTGGGCGCAAGGGAATATGGGTGGAAACAGGTAGGCTCTGTTTCTGTGTCTTTGATATAAGTGATCACCAAAGAATCTTTCTGTAGACCACCTATCTCTTTTCTGTATTTTTTTTTAATTGAGTAAGCTCTGTGTTCAACATGGGGCTTGAACCCATGACCCTGAGATCAAGAATCACGTGTTCTACTGACTCAGCCAGCCAGATGCCCCATCTTTTCTGTATATTTCTTAATTTTTTGCTCAAGCAAGCAATAGCAAGTAAACTACAAAGTAGGAAAGTTACTAGGTAGGTAGAAGTTACCGGAATCTACAAAAGTTTAGTATATTTCTTTCTTGGGAGTAAAAGGAGCTCCCATGAGAAGGTAATTTAAGACCGAAATCGCTCTGGAAGGCATCCTTTATCAGTACATGTAGTAAAAGCAAACAAATAAAGAGCTTGTTTGGTGCAAATAGGAAAGAGAAAAATATACTTCTAGACCTTCACAGTGATATTAGAAGAGGAGTGTGGTCACCGCTACAGCCTCATTGAGCACTTCCCCTACCATCTCTGACCTCACCCCTGGCTGGCTGTCCCACCCTGGGTTCTTTTGGCCAATACTTACTCATCCTCAAGGAAATGCCTGAGAAGCAAGTGCTCAAAACTCCCTGCCTTTTCACCCTCCAACTCCTGACATTTTAATCTTTTCCTTATGTTCTAGTATGTTTTCACAACAGTCCCCACCACACTTTGGGCAACAAGCAAACACCAGCATGTACAATAACAATATGAACATCAATGTATCCATGGCAACCAACACAGGTGGGATGAGCAGCATGAACCAGATGACAGGACAGATCAGCATGACCTCAGTGACCTCCGTGCCTACGTCAGGGCTGTCCTCCATGGGTCCCGAGCAGGTGAGCACCCTGAGGAGCAGCCCATTGTCTCCTGATCACTTTTTGTCTATTTCTGCATTCCGTGTATCTCTCCATGTACTTAACATCTGCCATCAACTCCATTTATTTTGATGAGTGTTTTCTCACCTTACTTTCACCTGTGTTAGTGCAACTAACAGAAATAGTTGTTAGTGACAAAATAAACATGAAAGGATTCCTGACTTCTCAAGGATCTTTTAAAATATTTCTTAACTTTCTTGTCATTTAAGTATTTTATTATTTGAGGAACTTAGCAATATCTAAAAAGAATTTCTAGAAATGCAATGGTGAATGTACTTCTTAAATAGCTTTATTTTGGATTTATAGTTTAAGAACTGATTTTCTTCAAAATGAAAAACCAGATGAATTGCAAAGGCCAGACTAACTGCTTGCCATCCAGTTAACTGTATTTCCACCACCACCACCCCCTCCGCCCCCATCCAGTTGGCTTTAAACAATATTTCACTCGTGCAGGGAGACTGACACTGATCATCCAAAAACTATTCTTTATCATCTCTGGGATGTGAGTGCCATGTTTTTCTGGTCAATTTTTTTTAAATTTTTTTAAATGTTTATTTTTAAGAGAGAGAAAAAGAGCGAGTGTGTGCACGAGTACGAGTGGGGGTGAGGGGCAGAGAGAGAGGGAGACATAGAAGCTGAAGCAGGTTCCAGGCTCTGAACTGTCACCACAGAGCTCAACGCGGGGCCCAGACTCACAAACCGGAAATCAGTGGAGGAAATGTGGTGTTGATTTTGAATTTTCTACAGAAAGGGGCACCAGTGGCTCCTGATTTGCTTTCTAGGGAGATGGTACAAAGCAGGGGCCACTCAGGTGGTCTGCTCTACCATGGGTTCTAGTCAACCTACCTAGAAGTAAACTGGTGCATTTTTCTTAATGCTTTTTTATTTTTGAGGGAGAGAGAGAGAACAAGGGAGGGGCAGGGAGAAAGGGAGACACAGAATCTGAACCAAGCTCCGAGCTCTCAGCACAGAGCCCAATGCAGAGCTCAAACTCACAAACCATGAGATCATGACCTGAGCCAAAGTCAGATGCTTGACTGACTGAGCCACCCAGGCGCCCCAAATTGGTACATTTTTAATAATCCAGATTGCTTTGGCAAAGAAACTTTTACATAGATTTAAACCTTTTGAATATCAGAATTTGGAAACCAAAAAAAAATACAACTGCAGCATGTTTCTTCTGATAAAACCAGTCCTATACGGTATTTGCATTTGTACACTTACTTTGTAATTTGTGAAAGAACTGTATGAATGCTAATGTAATAATTCACTTAAGAGTCACAAAATTCAGCACTGCTATGTACTCAGACTTGCTCTTGCTAATCAATAACTTGCCTAAGTAACCAGAGGTATTAGGAGCTTCTCAGATAACTCCAGAGTCCCAAATTTGAGTCATTGGTCTAATTTGAACCAGCCGAAAAGGTGAACATGTTAAGGCATGAAAACGTTTCTAGTATTATCGAGACTGTCAAACTCCTATGCAAAATGCAAATAAAATTTAATTTTGAAGGCAGTTAGTTTAAGTATTTCTTTCCTTGTTCCTCTAAACTCCCCCACCCCCTGCCAGATCTATACATGAGAGAGTAGATACAGGGATGAAGCTGTTTCTACATAGCCATCTTTCCCCATCCTTCCCCATAATTCTATTCCTGAAACAAAGACGAGGAAGGTCGGCCGGTTGTTCCCTGGAACACTTTTGGATGTCCCACTGAACACAGCCACTGTCCTGTCTGTGCCCTCAGGTTAATGATCCTGCTCTGAGGGGAGGCAACCTTTTCCCAAACCAGCTGCCTGGAATGGATATGATTAAGCAGGAGGGAGATGCATCACGGGTAAGAAACAGCAAAGACATTTGTGGATCGGGTAGTAAAGTGGACATGGATATTTTATAGAGCAAAATTGGCAGATATATTGTCAGCCAGATTGAAGACAGTTGTAGCACTTGTGATTTTTAAAAATATCTTCTAATGTCATCTGATATACAATGGCTTTTCTGTGAATAATTATTTCTTTAAGCTCATTTTAATTGAGCTGATGGTGGTATATGAAGTAAGAATACTAATTTTGCCCTGTAATGGTATTATTATAGCAAAGCAAAAAAAAAAAAAAGCAATGGATTAGTCGTGTTAGGGCAAACTTTGATTTATTTTTACTTTTTCTGAATTGCGATGTTAGATCTTCAGGAGGAATAAAAGGAGCTAACTTACAATTATTCCCTATCCCTTAATTAAGTCTGTTTATTCCTTTTAAGAGTTTGTCTAGGGGCGCCTGGTGGCTCAGTCGGTTAAGCATCCGGCTTCAGCTCAGGTCATGATCTCACGGTTTGTGGGTTTGAGCCCCGCGTCAGGCTCTGGAGCCTGTTTCAGATTCTGTATCTCCCTCTCTCTCTGACCCTCCCCTGCTCACGCTGTCTCTCTTTCTCTCTCAGAAATAAATTTTTAAAAAAACCATTAAAAAAATTTTTTTAAAGTTTGTCTATATTTCACTTTAAGCAAGAGTCTTAAATATTATTTGCATATTACCTTCAACCTTTGTTCCAGGGAGAGTGATATTACCATGTTCAATCAAATCTTGAAACAGAATAATCCATACTTAGAACCCAACTGAATTGTGTGTCTAGAAATAGATATGTTAACAGGAAGGCTCTGTGAGCAATTTAGCACATAGATAAATGGGCCTTTGGGGCCCTCTTAAGGTAAGGGATATAATCCTTAGCAGTAGATGAGTTTCTTTTAAGTTAAAAATTCTCGCTCAATGGAGAAAATAGTGTTTAGTTTCCTAGAGAAAAGTGGATCTTGGTTGGTTTTGTTAATATCTAGGTTTAAAAAGGAATAGATCCAGTGGTGGCTGGCTCAGTTGATAGAGCATCTGACTCGATATCTGGGTTATGAGTCTGAGCCCTACATTGGGTATAGAGACTACTTTAAAAAAATTAAAAATGGGGCTCCTGGGTGGCTCAGTCAGTTAAGCATCTGACTCTTGGTTGCGGCTTAGGTCATGATATCCCGATTCGTGGGTTCAAGCCCTGCTTGGGATCTCTCTCTCCCACTGTCTCTCTCACTCTCTGTGTCCTTCTTAAAATAAATAAACTTCTAAAAAAGTTAAACATTTTTTTAAAAAGCATAGATCCAGACTTTAAATACAGGGTGCGTGAATGTTCTCTTTGTGGTTTTTCTTGTTTAAAGAACCATAACCACACATGGTAGAGAGGCCCATGGGGTAGGAGTCTTGTAGATGATATCTTTACCTAGATGCAGAGCTCTTCTAAATGGTTAATGTTGCTATAGTAAGCCAAACAAAAAACAGAGTATGTTTTGTATTGACCATGTGCTTAGACTCTAAATGTGCCACTGAAGTCTGAAGCCCCTGGGGGGGTTCGTGTCTTTCTCCTGCCGGTACAGCCTCCCCACCACACCCACACCGCACTGCACCTCTACAAAGTGGCCACAACAAATCAGTGATGGCTTATGTGCAAAAAGTAGAAGCTTGAAACCTGGGATGCATTTCCCAAAGGAATGACGACATTAGTGATAATTACACTTACACTAAAAGAAAATCCAGGTCAAGCCAAAAGTGCCAGGGAGCTTAACCTCTGAGTACATTGTAGCTCTGTGGGAGGAAAAATGCATTTGGGGGCCAGAACTGCATTTCCCTCCCTGAACCCACCATGACAGGACCTGACCTCCCTTCCTCCACTGTCAGTGTGGCTGTGTGCCAGCCTAGGACAGGCCCCCACAAAGCAAGCACCTGGGAGAGGCAGTTTGTAGGGCAAGGCCCTTGGGTACCCTGCCTGGGCCAGGACAGCAGCCCAGCCTCAGTTCGTCTTCCAAGAGCCCCCCCAGAATGACTTGCCTTATATCCTTCTGCTGCCCTGTTACCTCTTAAGAAGAAAAGACTTGTTGACTATACAGCAGAACACTTGAAGGGTCCCCTAATGTTCTGTTTTGTTTTTTTAATTCCAGAAAAAACTCACAGGTATAGAGTATATGGTGCAAGCCTGATTATCTGCTAAGAGCTTTATGTAGATTAGTTCATTTAAACCACATCACAACCGTATGGTAGAACTACTGTTTTGAGGGCTTGATGACTTGCCCACGACCCAGAAAGACCAGGAAAGGAGCCCAGACAGGCTGCCCCACACACACATGCGCGTTACTAGCCCCTGCACTCTATTGCCCACTTCCCCAGAGGGGACATAAGCTCCTATGACATTTCTCACAAAAAGGTTTTATGCAAGTAACGTTGGAGAAGCCCCAAAAGAAACATTATTTCCTTGTTTGGCTGCCATTCCCTTCTTTTTTTTATAGAGCCTAAAGGGGAAAAAATACACATACTGTGGGACAGGCAGACAGTAAAGATTTGGCTACACATTGAAGAGCGTCCTCAGCTCAGGCCTTGGGATACTAAATCTCCCAGGAAGGAAACCCCTCTGAAGTGAGGAAAGGGAATATACTTTTGGTCTCTAGTATACAGGGACCATGCGGACCCTTCCGGCATATTTAGGCCTCCCCAACACTTATGGATAAGGAGACGGAATCTCAGAGGATGAGGGAATTTGCCCAAGCTCACACAGCTAGTGTGTGGGGGCAAGAGAGGAGGGCCACGCTGAGAAGCACCAGAGAGAAGCAGGGACCTCCAGGCTGGAAGGACTAATCCGCAGAGCGGGGCCCGGGCACAGTGGAGAGAGAGTGGTGCAGGCATGGTGGGCCAGGAGAACCACTTTGTGCACATCTAGGCACCTGATGGGTGCCCGCTAAAATTCAAATAGAAAGCTTAGCATCGAGGTCTCAAAAAGCAACTTTCAGTCAATATAGGATGTTCTCTCCATCAAAAGTACCTTTCAGGATCCCTGGTGAGAACTGTCTCCCTGTAGTCATCTAGCCTGGGCCATTCTTGCCCCTTCTACTTTCTCTGTTTTTCCCAGTCCCTGTCTTGAATCTGGCTTACCCATCTGTACTTTGTTCATGCTGAATGTTAAGGCCAGAGGACAGTCTGTCAGACACTCTTGTTTCCTTCAGAGAATAATTTGTACAGAATATCCCTTCTGATCCATGAGTAATAACTGGAAATCACTGCACCTGTCACCGTACTACTGATGTGTGCAGAGAGGGGTCCAGTCATCTCTGTCCTCTCGTGTTTCTGTGTTCTCTGCTGCTCTTGTGAATCAAGGAACTTTTCAGAATTTATATTGGTAACCTGGTTCTGTTTGTTGAGCTAGAAACCAACCAGTGATTCATTACTAACTGAATCAGTATTCCACTTATCTTGAAATGAAGATTCAAATTACACCTTGCTTTGAGCAGAACTAGTATATATAGATGACTGTGGATTTACCAAAAGGCTATGTGGAGAGGGGCGGTGATATTACTCAACCAAAAGATTGTGTTTCTTTTACGAGGACTTCTAGTATTCCTCTGTTTTACATATGTTTAAACATATCAAAATTGAGTTTACTGGTCAGCTGCATGGCTCTTGTATTTACTAGTGTTATGGAAGTTGATCACTACCTAGGACCAGCTTTGAGGCGGTGATGAAATGGATAGCGGTGATGACATTCACCCAAGTACTTTCTGTGTTCCAGAAACTATTGAAACACCTCATGTACATGATTTTGTTTAATCCTCACAACAGCCCTAGAAAGTATTAGGGATAGAAACATTAAGTGATTCTCCGCCCCCTAAAGTGACAGAGCCAGATGCCAAGGCAAGCTAACCAGTGCTACTGTCAAGATCCACATCATGCTCAACACTCTCTCTCAGTACACTGGTCCTGGCTGATAGCTTCTTACTGACCTCCATTCATGTTAAAGAATACTGCCTTCAAGTTGCTAAGGATGTTAATACTTCTCAGTACAATTGGTTTTTCCAGTTGAAGGATTTTTTGGAAAATTGAAGGATTTTTTCATATTTCATTCAGAGCTATGGAGTATTTCCATATGAAATCATGTGACACAAATTGGAAATAAATATATAATTCAGCTTTATATTATACAGAAAAGCACATTAACTGTTCTTCTCTAAGGGGAAGTACAACCAGAGGTATTCTCCTATACTAATGTTTTAAGCTTGGGAGAATTGTGCTCCAGACCAGGAATGTAATCCCATCTTTGACCACTAGAATTCATGATCTGGCAGCAGTTTCCCCCAATCTCTTTTTCCAGGGTACTGTGGTGAAATTGATTGTTTTGGGCTGACCTTACTCTCTGACTAGATAATCTCTAATGGCTCTGATGTGCTAACTGTATCCCCATATCTAAACCCAGAAACAGTTGTTATGTGTTCCCACAGCAACCAATATTTCCACACATAACTTGGACAGTGCTGTTACTTGTCTCCCCGGCCCACTTGATGTTTTGATAGCAGTGACCAGAAATATATTGTTACGGTTACAGCCCCAGCACGTGGTACAGAGTGGATGATTAATATTTGCTACATGGAAGAAACCTTTTAGGGGGGAAACATAGTCAACAGCCAAAGAAAAGCACTGCACCAACCAGGTACCTCCAACATGATTCTTGCTCACTACAGTCCTCACTCAAACCATCATTGCCCAGCAACCAGAAACTGGCAAGAGTACCCCTAGATTCAAAACCCTGGTTTATTGGCTCCCTGAAGTCAGGAAAACACCCCCACGGAACGATTGGAGTATCTCTGTAAGGGAGAGTCAAGAAGCACGTTTCATTGAAAGTGGGTTTGTACTGAATGATTTTAAGTAAGGATTAAGGAAGTGGTGGTCCCTTCTGAATCAGATATGGTCAAAAAGCCAGGGCAGCTCAGCAACGAGATACCTCCCTCAACGTCGTTTGAGAGGGTGGGAGGTGACATTGGTGTAGGATGTCATTGGTGAGAGAGCAGCGGTGATCCACTGAAGCCTCTCGTCCTTCAAAGTGGCGCATAGGATCTGCTGGCCTTAGGGAGGGTTGTGCTCAGTTAGGAACAGTGCCTTCTGCCTGTCTGCCTCAAAATCAAGTTAAGTCAGCCAGACACAGCCTTTGGGAACGATACTATTTAAAAATGACCAAGTATATTGATGATTTTGTGATGAGCTTTATGATGGTGTTCTAAAAAAATCAGAGGGACTTCACAATTTTCTCTCTGTTTTCCTGCAGAAGTACTGCTGACACTGAAGGTAGCTGGTTGCTTCTCTCTTCAGCTGACGGGGCTCACTTGCTCAAAACACATACCAGCCCAGAGAGCTGTGTCTATTTGTTTTGACCCAATCGACCTGCCAGCCAGTTCTGCCAGAGCCAGGTCGGCAGATGGGCCGGGCCCTGGCTCCCAGGGTGGAGCCCACCTGGCTGTTGCAGGAGGAGCCGCCTCTTCTCTTGACAGTCTGAAGCTTGCGTCCAGACAGTTGCTCAGTCTGTTCACTGCATTCACCTTAGTGCAACTTAGATCTCTCCTGCAAAGTAAATGTTGACAGGCAAATTTCATACCCATGTCAGATTGAATGTATTTAAATGTATGTAAGAAAAACAACCATGCTCTTGTTCTGTTCCTGTTTGGTTCCAGACACTGGTTTCTTGCTTTGTTTTCCCTGGCTAATCAGTCTTGTGCAAAAGATTAAGATTTCATCTTGGAGAAAGAAAAGAATTTTTTTAAAAAATCAAAGTAAAGATGTTTTAAGCTAACCCTGCATTTGGGATAAAAGCAGAGCAGACCATGAGACCATGGACAGCGCTGTATGTACAGAGACACCCAAGAAGTGAAGACCAGTAAAGTCATAGTTGAATCTCTGTAAACGCTCTAGAGACTGTGGTGGGAAGAGCTTCCGTTACCGAACAGATGAAAAGGAGCCAGTGAGAGGGCTGTTGATATTAACAAGTGCTTTTTCCTTTTTTCCTTTGTCAAAATCAAACTAGTTCACCTATAAATTGTGAGTCAAGAAGAAATTGTTCTTTTCCAAACTAAGTTCCCTTTAGATCGATCAGACAGCTTTGATCACCATCTCCTCTTCTCCATCCGGTCCTGACTCTTCCCTTCCCCTGTCAGCCTTCCCCACTTTTCTCCACTTTCATTCATTTTTTTTCTTTTAATTTAAAAGCAACAGAAACCAGGTAAGCCCTTTACTTCCTTAAATGTTTTGCCAGCCACTATCAATTGCTAACTATTAAATTTCAGAAAAAAAATGCATTTACTGGCAAGGAGAGGAGCAAAGTTAGGACTTGATACCAATCAAACTAAGGACACCTGCTTTGAAAGCATGTTTATTCTGTTCCCCAGCAACACTGGCCCACGAGAACGGGAGAAAGTAACTGTGTTTAAAATTGACAGCAGATATCACAACAGATTTAACCTCCGCCATGTGTTTTTTATTTTGTTTTCTAGCAGTGCTGACAAAGCCGAAGTTTTGTAAGGTACATAAAATCCAATTTATATGTAAACAAGCAATAATTTAAGTTGAGAACTTAAGTGTTTTAATTGTATAATTTTTGTGAGGTATACATATTGTGGAATTGACTCAAAAATGAGGTACTTCAGTATTAAATTAGATATCTTCATAGCAGCGTCTCCTAAAGGTGTTTTGTAAAGGATATCAATGCCTTGATTAGACCTAATTTGTAGACTTAAGACTTTTTATTTTCTAAACCTTGTGATTCTGCTCATAAATCATTTATCTAATCTATATGATATGCAGCCGCTGTAGGAGCCAATTCTTGGTTTTTATATGTTTATATTCTTTCTTAATGAACCTTAGAAGGACTACGTGTTACTAAGCAGGCCACTTTTATGGTTGTTTTTCTTGCCCACTCTGGTAGGGGGATAATAATCTTTTATTAATTGGCATCAGTTTCAGACAACTGCAATACCAAGAAACTGATGGCCTTTTTTGAGCTATTTCTCCCCAACCCCTAATACACATACTTTCTTACCTAAATTTCAGAATGATGTCTTTTTGATGTCTAAAAAGCAAAAGCATTTTATATCTCATTAGCCAGGCTTTTTAGGAACAGAGAGGTTTTTCCTTGAAATTTGATTGTTTATTTGTGGCAGGGTGAAAAATGTACAAACTACCCCTATTTATATTTATATCTCTCTCTATATGTGCAAATTATGGAGTATAGAAAGAGATATAGCCCAAAGATAAGTGGTTAAGGAGACAGTCTGAAAGTGTTGCTCCATACTAAAGAAATTTTCTGGAGATTTGCATTTCGATAGTTTTTTCCACTTGAGAGGGGTCTCGCTACAGGGAGGTGGCCAAGGAACAGCACTTCTCGGCGGCCACCAGTTCACGTGTCCCCCTCGAAAGGCTCTACTTTTCTCAGCCCAACCACGGGGTTGCCCAGTCATGATGGAAAAAATGAGCAGATGTTGGCCCGGAACTCCATGACCTCATCAGTGTGATGAGGCTCACATTACACAGTTTACTGTGACCGGTTTTAAGTTGATTTTTTTAGAAACAGGTGAATAGGAATGACTTTAACTTCATACAGCACAAAAGAGAAATGGAATTTAAACTGGCTTTAAGTCCCTTTTCACTAAAACACTGTCCCCAGAATATCAGTGTATCTTTTATTGTTTATCCATCTGCCCACTGTGTCTTCATGTCAATCCCAATTCAGACAAATCTGCAGACCTCTGATACCGGTAATTTAGAATAACTCATGATCATTACTGTTTTGAAGGAGAAGAGATTATAAATTCTCTGATGGCTCAGACCAGGTAATGGATTTTGCTTTACGTCTAATTGAGAAGAGAAAAGTCAGTGAAGGAATCCTCTGATCATATTGATCACTACAGAAGCAAAAGCCAAATCAATCCCCTTCATTATCAGTATTTCTCATGCTGTAAACAATAAATTTGTCAGACTGAGTACTTGGTTTTGTTTAATAGAACAAATAATCAGTGTTTTACTTATATTACTAAATGTGAAAACACATAATGTGAAAAGTATACATACATTAACTTGGTTGTAAAACTCATTTAAGTGTTCATGTAAAGTGCTAAGTTTAAAAAGTGAAGTGAGCTGTTTTACTACAATGAAATCGTTTGACTCAAAACCTAAAAATGCCCCTCCCACGTGTATCTCTTATGGCCTGTAATAACTGAAAGCAATGTTTTTGCAGTTTATATAATGCAATTTTTAATCTGTGTTTAAAAATGGAGTTCATATGGGCTTAACACATGAAATGGGTGGCACAGATCCACTTGCAGAACCCAAAGATACACAATCAATTTTGAAATGCAACTTAAGCCATTAATTGTTGGTGTGAATTTAAAATTTTCTAGTATTTGTATGGTAGTATGCTGCCTAAGAGCAAAGCATTCTCTGCACAAAAGAAAATTACTGTAGTGGCTTCGATTTTAATTAGAATTTTCTCCCTGGTGTTTCTTTATAGAGGAAAACAAAATCTTTTAAGTTTCTTACTACAGGTAAAAGCTATGTGCGAGAACCTCAAAATGCTAAAATCTAGCATAATGCCTTAGATCTGTTTTTAAGTCTTGTATATTCCTACATAGCTGTCCAATGTATTATATTTGTATAGTGAATTGTGTACAATTTTTGAATAAGTGCATCATCACTTAACCTTTATGTTGTTGACTAGTGATGATGATACATTTCTTCAGACATTTAACTGTCATTTTTGTTTTTTGTCATTTGTGGGTTTTATTTGTACAGTTCCTCATGAAGTTGCATCTGAGATGTGTGTATATGAAAAGATTATACAAGGGTAAAATTAAGCAATATATTAACTATGGTTCTTCAGGAGAAAGCTTACAGTGTTTCAGGTTGTGATTTATTTTCAAAATGGAGTTGACTCTGAACATCACTTTGTTCACCTGCATTGATGTTTGTATTTCTAGTGTGAGCAGTTTATGCAAAGGTAGATATATTCAGAGAAATTTTAAATACATTTATGCAAGTTAATATTGCTTTGCTGATGCTATTTGCTTATTTGATGTTAAATAATGCTATTGTAAATAAAGAATTCTGTTGTTATTGCATCATTTAATAAATTTTAAAGCCTTCGGGTTTTACATAGCTTGGGAGATTTTAATGTGTTTATATTCTATCTCCATTCGCAATTGCACTTAAATTTTAAAATACCTGACTTGCAATTTAATAACTCCTTACATACATAAAATAGTTGACACTATTCCTAGCACTTTAACATTTGATTCTTCCACTGACCCATTTCACAGATTTTCAGTTTGAAACCAAGAGAGGCTAGGTCTTGGTTAAGATTATCTAGAAATTTAATGGCAAATACAGGCTGAACATAGGTCCACAGAATCCCCAATGAGGTCACTACTCTCCTCACCACACTGTTCACCTCTCATTCCCCGTTTCTCCAAAAACGTGAGATCAGTGTGGACTTCTGACTGGTTACTCAGGTTATACGTTACATATCTATCAGAATACTCATGATGGTTTTAATCATTTTATTAATAGCTGATAAACAATACAAGTATAATTCCTAAAACCCAACTTATAAACTACATGAAATACTAGTAGATATAATCTGGAATTGTATTTTTATTTTATTTTTTTAACGTGTCTTTATCATTGAGAGACAGAGCATGATCATGGGAAGGGCAGAAAGAGAGGGAGACACAGAATCCAAAGCAGGCTCCAGGCTCTGAGCTGTCAGCACAAAGCCCAATGCTGGGCTCGAACTCACAAACTGTGAGATCATGACCTGAGCCGAAGTCAGATACTCAACAGACTGAGCCATCCAGGCGCCCCTGTAATTGTATTTTTATTTTTATTTTATTTTTTTTTTTATTTGGTCTTCAGAGGGTGAGGAATTGTATTTTTAAAAGATACAAAACCAAAATGAGTGAATAGAAAACTCTGTCAATGCTGGTGTGCCTGGCTGGTTCACTCAGTAGAGCATGCGGCTCTTGATCTTGGGATTGTGAGTTTGAGCCCCACATTGGGTATTACTTAAAAAGAGATTACTTAAAAAATAAAATCTTTGGGGGGAAAAAAAAGAAAGAAAACTCTACCAATACCAATAACTATATTAAAGGAAAGAGAAAATCATGATTAACTTTAGTAGATGCTGTTTGGTAAATCTGCATAGGATAAATTTCAGCCCCCTTTCGTGAGAAAACCTCAAGGAAAAATAAAACCTCTAAGAAAAATAAATGTCCTAAAGTTATTTAAGGTTATCTGATGCAATCCCACTGACACATCTTAAAGGTTAAATATTAAAGGTGTTAGTTAAAATCGGAACAAAACAAGGAGACCTCCTTTACCAGTGCTGAGAAGTGAAATATTACTACTAGAATAGAAAAGATAAGAGATTTTCAATTTGACCATCTATACAGAAAACCCAAGTGAATCAGTTGGCTCTTGGAATAAATTAAAAAGCTCAGTCAGATGGCTAGACTGTACAAAAATCAATACCTCCTTTCCACACCAAAAATCAATTTTTTCAAATCTGCATTTACAATACCTATAACACAATGCTTATAAAATAGGATTACAACTAACACAAAGTGTGAAAGACCTTTGTGAGTTGAAAACTATAAACTCATTATTTAAAAGACAAAGAAGGGGGCGCCTGGGTGGCTGAGTGTCTGACCGTTGATTTCAGCTCAGGTCACGATCCTAGAGTTGTGGGATCAAGTCCTGCTTTGGGCCCTGCACTGACAGCATGGAGCCTGCTTAGGATTCTCTCTCCTTCTCTCTCTCTCTCTTTGCCCCCCCCCACTCATGCTTTCTCTCTCAAAATAAATAAACTTTAACAAATTTTATAAAAATAAATGAGATAAAGAATTAGGAAATGAGAAAAGAATATGAACAGATAATGGCTACTAAATATTAAAAGATGTTCAACATCATTAGTAATAAAGCACAAACTCAATGAGATACCTTCTTTCCTCCATCCATTTGGCAAAAAAAAAAAAAATTAGCAATAGTCCAGAACAATGGACTTTAGTGAGAATATGAATCCTTTGGCATCCAAAGCAAATGTCTGTTTCAGTTTGAGGAGACCGGTATATCTTATTTGAATTTTGGGTAGCGTGCATCATCAAACTGCTGAAGAAAGTCAAACTGCTGAATCTGGCAACTGCTCAGAGAGTCCTCTCCAATACAGAGCATCCTTCAAGATGTCTGCTTACTGCCATATTTGAACCTTTCTCTTCTTTCTTAGCTTGTATGTTGCATTTTTTAGCGTTTTTTCTTTTCTTACAGATTGAGAATTGTTTGAATAACTTTCAACCTTTATTCTGTTCTGATCAATGTATTTCAAGGTTAAAATTCTCCTGTTTACTGCTTTTGGCAGCATCCTACACATTTTGTCTACTTTTTATATGAGTTAAAATCTCCAGTATGGCTCTGGGTTTTTCTTTCTCTTCTGTCACTTTTTCCTTATTGTAACCAAAAGCAGTGTTTTTAGGAGCATGTACATTGCTCCTAGATGAACTGACCATTTTATTATATAATGCCCCGATTCCTCTCATAATCTTATTTGCCTTGTTTTCTTTGATACTAATATAGGCACGTTAAGGGGCACCTGGGTGGCTGAGTCGGTTAAACGTCCGACTTCAGCTCAGGTCATCATCTCACTGTTCGTGAGTTCAAGCCCTGCGTCCGGCTCTGTGCTGAGAGCTAGCTCAGAGCCTGGAGACTGTTTCAGATTCTGTATCTCCCTCCCTCTGACCCTCCCCTGCTCACACTGTCTCAGAAATAAAAACATTAAAAAAATCTTTATAAATATAGGCATGTTAAAACTGGGTTCATTCTGCATTCTGTGTCTTTATTCATCCTTTTGCTTCAACCATGTAAACAGCCTGTGGGTAGTTCCTAGGTTTTTATCTAGTTTTCTATCAGTAAGAGAAAGATGTATATTTATCTCTTTCTTTCTTAATTTAATTATATCACCTTTGGGGCGCATGGGTGGCTCAGTTGGTTAAGCATCCGACTTCAGCTCAGATCATCATATCGCTGTTTGTGGATTCAAGCCCTGCATCAGGTTCTGTGCTGGCAGCTCAGAGCCTGGAGCCTCTTTCAGATTCTGTGCCTCCCTCTCTCTCTGCCCCTCCCCCGCTCATGCTCTGTCTCTGTCTCAAAAATAAACTATAAAAAAATTTTTTTAAATAATATCACCTTTGCTTTTTACCTTTTGAAACGTTATTAGACACATAAAGACATGTGCGCACACATGTATGTAACAGCTATATATCCTTTTGATAAACTCTTTAATCATTTGATCAGAAACTGGAAAGTGCGGAAGCAAGCAGGCAAGAATCAAGGGAAGAACATTCCAGTAGAGCAAACAATAAATGCAAAGGTTCTGAGATCAAAACCAGCTCTGGTGTCCAAAGAACAGACAGAAAGCCAGTGCGGCAGGAGAAAATAACTAACTTAGAGAGCCGAGCAGTAGCATATAAGGCCAGGGTGCGTATCATATAAGGTCTTATAGGACAAGACAGGGAATGTGGAATTTAGTCTGACTGTAATGGGAAACCACTAGAGAGGTTTCAGCAAGGGAGTAACGTGATCTAATCTATGTTTTTAAAATACTGGCTGCTGTGTGAAGAAAAGCCTGTAAGAAACCAGGCTATTGGAGAGACCAATTAAAAATGGAGGACTGAACTTATGACTTCACATTAGGTGCCTCTAAAAAATCCCACTAAAACACTAAAGACCTTTCTACAAAAGCATAAACCCACAGGGACAAGGATGATAAGAGGCAAAACAACAGCAACAATGGTTTTAGAAGCTCAAAGCAGTTAAGAAGAGTGACAACTCCTTTTGTAGACCTAAGAAAGCTGAATGCTAAGCTAGCCATGAGTAACACCAAAACGCAAGCAAAGTTTCACCACAGAACTTCTCCAAGGCTCAGGAATTAGCAGGTGCCCCTGGATGTGGGCATGAGAAGCTAGCAGATATGCTTCTCTCCTTCAAGCAAATAATATCCTCAACTTGGACAGAAGAATGAAGTTATATTCTGCAGAAAAGGTTACAGGAGGGTCGGGGGGATGGTGTTGTACAGAAAACAGTATTAAGTGAGATCTTCACCAAATTAGCTTTAACACTCTCCAGTCTGGTTGCCTAGGTGTCTTCACAAGGGAATCTGACAGCCGCAAAGGAAAAACCTGCAGGTACTAACATTTGTGGTTTCCCCATGAAAAATCCAGTGTCCCCTGACAGTGAAGACCACAGTTGACAACCCTGCCCACAAACACTGAGCTTCCAAACATTTTTTAGTGCCTCCCCGTAAAACAGCGCATAGCCAAGGATCACCATACTTCTAAGGACACACTAATGTGAAGAGACCGCAACAGCCCTCAGTTGTGCAGGGCAATGTGGTGACCTGAGGGCCTAATTTTCTGCATGACTTCCCACGAACAATTCCCAGCCAATGGTGGAGTGCAGCAGGAATAAGACAGGCCCACTCTTGGGAGCTGGGACTGCTGCAGTGAGCAACTTTGCCTCCAGGACTCTACATCGGTCTTGCCAAACTCCGTTAGCATTGCATTGCACTCCAAGGCTTTCACCTAACCTTCCTTCTCAGTCAGGCAGCTCTTCTAGTCTGCCCTGGATTCCCCCGTACTTTCCCTCACAAGCATGTCACCTAATAAACCACTTGCACATCTAATCCCATCTTGACAACTGATTCTTGGGGGTTCCAGACCAACACAAATGAACCAAGAAAGCAGACAGTAAGATGGGAATTTGGGCCTGACACTTGAGGCCAGTAGAAGAGAATGTCATCTTGGTCAGGAAGTATGGCACAGATAGTCTTTGACACAAGGTAATGGCTCAGTTGCTAAAGATTTCACTGGTGGGGGCCTGGGAAAATGTGGAGGAGAACTCTGTGGCAGGTAGGATGATGCAGGACATTTGAAAGATGTGGGGCAGGAAAATGCCTGCAAAGACAGAGGAGAAGGCTGATTACTGCCACATTGGGTTGATGCCCTGCAGAAGGTCAATGAGGCTGAGGGCTGTTAAGGAGTAATTAACACTAAATATGAGCCCACAGGGCCTCTGTTGCAACACCCAAGGAGGTTCTTATCTCCTGCAGTGGAGGAGCAGACAGCTGAGTGTCAGGCTAAAGAATGCATCATGGGGGGTGGGGGTGGGGGGACAGCAGGAAGGGGCCAAGATGGCAGAAAAGGATAGGGTTTTTTGCTCTCTCATCCATAAAATACAGCTAGTTCAACACTAAACCATCCTGCTCACCTATAAAACTGATTTGAGGATTAACAACAGTCTGCACAACCTGAACCACAGAACTCAGCAGGTACCCAGCACAGAGAGGTGAACTGGGAGAGAAAGAAGCTGCTGAAGGCAAGGAGTTGTTTTTGCTTGCAGAGAGAGGACGGAGATGAGGGTAGAGTATGGGGAAAGCACTCCCTCCCCAAAAGCAACTGGAGAAAAAAATGGAAAAGTGGAAACAGCCAAAGGGGCTGAACAAAAAAGGGAGAAAGGAGAAAGAAGTGGGTTGAAATTCCATTACAGCTCTATAAATGGGAAACACAGAGTCTGAAACTCCACAGCTCGATACCTGGCGGTGCTCTGGTTGGAAGAGCAAATCCACAGGAGAAGAGAACAAGGTCCAAGGGGTCCTCGGACCACACAGGAAGAGGCAGTTCCCCTGCTGGGAGGACATTTGATAGAGGCTGTGCAGGCACCCCACAGCCAAAGGTCCCAGCAGATCCTGAAGAACAACATTTGCTGGTGCTGAACAAGGACATTAAGTGGGAAGCCTGGTGCCAGATGTGTGTTGTGATTTACCATAATCCCTGAAAGGCGGCTACATGATCGTGTGAACTTTTTCTGGGGCGGGCTGGCACCCAGTCGCAGTCTCTGGGCATTGACAGCAGCACAGTCCCACAAATATTCCTGAGTGCAGCCTGCACCTGGCCATTTCTCAGTGAGATCCTCCCCCAGAAGGTCTGAGTGGGTCAAAAGCAGTCCCTCAGAAGTGAGGGGTTGGGAAACACAGCCACATCTGAGATAAAACTCAGGAGGGAGTTGCCTCCTGGCAACCTGATGGCTTGGTCACAGACAGTGTAAAAGCAGGGAGTGGACAGAAGCCAGAGACAAAGAACAAGTGCACAACTGCTGATCAGGGAGAATAGAGTCCTGATACTAGAGACTGGGTAGATGGGTGATGCCATTTTCACCCCTCCCGTGCATGCACATACACACCTACAAGCGCCACAACAATCCACCCCAGTTAGCCAAGCAGTGCCTTCTAGTGGAGAGTGAAGCGGTAGACTAAGCCCCACCCAACTGGGCCAACCTCACTCTTCAGGAACACAAGTCTCTCCTCCTGCTAAGCCTACAGACTATAAAGTGCTTCATGGTTTGACTTCTAGGGGAAAACCATATAATTTCAATTGTATTTCAGTCTGTTCATTGATCCATCTATTCAACTTTTTTCTTTTCTTTTTCTTGAATACAGAAAGAAAAATTTATTTTTATTTTCAATTATTATTAAAAATATTTTTATTTTTTCTACTGAATTTTTTAGTTTTTTGTAAATTTTTCAAATTCTATTTTACTTCCATCAATTCATTTTATTCTATTTCATTGTATTCATTTTTCAAATTTTCCAACGTTTTCTTTTTTTTTATCTTTACCTTTTTTCTTTAATCAATCAAACTCCTCTCAACAGCCGGACCAAAACACACCTAGGATCTAGCATCATTTATTTGATTGTGTGTGTTGTTTTTAATTTTTTTACCTTATTAATTCCTTTTCTTCCTTAAAAATGATAAAACAAAGAAATTCACCCCAGAAGAAAGAGCAGGAAGAAATGACAGCCAGGGACTTAGTCAACATAGATACAAGCAAGATGTCTGAACAAGAATTTAGAATCACAATAATAAGAATACTAGCTGGGGTTAAAAATAGATTAGAATCACTTTCTATGGAGATAAAAGAAGTAAAAGCTAGTCAGGATGAAATAAAAAATGCTATAACTGAGCTGCAATCTCAAATGGATGCCATAGCGGCAAGGATGGATGAGGCAAAGAAGCAAATCAGTGATATAGAGGACAAACTTATGGAGAATAATGAAGCAGAAAAAAGAGAAAGACTAAGGCAAAAAAGCATGATTTAAGAATTAGAGAAATCAGTGCATCATTAAAAAGGAACAACATTAGAATCATAGGGTTCCCAGAATATGAAAAGAGAAAAAAAGGGTTAGAAGGATTATATGAGCAAATCATAGCAGAAAACTTTCCTAACCTGGAGAAAGACACGGACATTAAAATCCAAGAAACACAGATGATTCCCATTAGATTCAACAAAAACCAACCATCAACAAGGCATATCATATTCAAATTCACAAAATACTCAGGCAAGGAAAGAATCATGATGTTGGGAAGATAAGTAAAGTTATGCACCATAAGATGTCCAGTGGGACTAATGTAAGCTCTGGTTCCTAGCTTACAGACTCCTCTTCCAGGTTCTTCTTCCTGCCATATTGTTCAGCAGCTTCCAAACCCAATTGCCTCAGTCTGGTCCTGCTCCATCATTCTCACCAGACTCGAAGAGACCTAGTAGGTAAGGATCTGGACCCAATGTCAGATACAGTAAGACCTGGGGCCCCAATTCAGTCAGGCCCACCCACAGGGGTGGGAGGGGGACTTGATCACTCCCCAGAGACCTCAGAGTTCTCACAGGTAGGAATTCTGTGGGAGGGAACATAATAACCTCTGGTATGTATGTGAGTGTGAATGTGTGACTTAGTGTGGCTTGCCTGCCGAGTTCAATTCTGTGGCTCTGTGGGCAGGCACCCTTCAGGTTCCCAAAAGCCCATGGAGTTTGAGTGGGCCCATCTGTGATTCCATGGAGAACGGCATATAGTCTATGGTGGCATCAGAATAGTTTCCCATTGTAAGTCACAAAGCTGAGACCACTACAGCTAAACATCACCCAAGTTCTTTCAGGACACAGCCAGATGGGCATCTAATTGGTCTCCTCATTAGAAAAGGCACCCCTACCCCTCTGTCTGTCTTTGCAACTCTGTCTCACAGGAACATTATGGGGTTGGGACAGAGCAAAAAGGCATTTTCAGGAGACTATGGAATTAGGATAATCCCCTAAGGGATTTAAGGACCCTATGTGAGTTAGCAAGTTAAGGACCCTATGTGAGTTAGAATGGCCCACTTTTGGTGTAGGATGGCCCTCAGAGGGAACCTTAGGTGTCCCAATGGTCTGCCACATCTGGCATGTTGTCACCAGAGACCCAACTTATCCTGATCAGTTCCTGTATATCAACTCCTGGTTAGAGATTGCCCAAACTCTTCCCCCTTGGATGCAATTTATCTGCAACAAACAGGTACAGGCTAGGGTCTTAGTCGCCTTGACAGAGTGGCCCAAGAAAGGTCAACAGAAGTCCTGACTTCCACAAATTCTCACCAGTGATTCAGAGGAGAACCAATCTTGCCCCTGTCATATATACACTCCCCAGTTCCCAATACTCCGCCACCTTCGATCTCCCTACCACCTCCAGACTTGGCAGATCCTATCTCCCTCGGACCAGTAGCGAGATTGTGCCCTTGGCCAGGCATAGGCACTCTACAGATGCCAGTCGACATCTGTCGGTATCAAGAGGCTCTCCTCTGGGGGATCTGAGCAGGGGCAGAGAAGCCCATGAATATGCCCAGCAGCAAGGGGAATCCCCTGGGGATTATTATGAGAGGCTATGCGAGGCTTACACCCTCTTTGATCGTGAGGCACAAGAGAGCCACAACCAAAGGATGGGGAGGGTCCAGCTGCCAAAAGGAGGGAGGCCCAGAACCTCCTTAGCTAGGGGTCAATGAGCCTACTGCAAGGAGAAAGGTCATTAAAAGAATAAATGTCCCAACCAGGGAAAGTCCCAGAAACCCAACTGATACATACAAGAACCCTGCAAAAAAGACCTCATAGCCCTAGCAGATTGAGGGGGACCAAGTTTACTTCTTCTTGGCCCCCATGAGCCCACGATCAAAACAAAAGTAGGGGCCAAACTATGACTCTTATATGAACTCAGGGGCCACATGGTATGGCGTGAGTTCCTCTACCTACCTGAGTGCCCTATCCCTCTCCTCGGCCAAGATATACTCTCAAAGCTGGGGGCCCAAGTAACCTTTGAGCCAAAGGGACACACCAGCCTCCAATTAAATAAAGAATGGAGGCCATTCTGTGCCCAGGCCCAACCGAGTGGCCTGCTTGAATTCAGGACTGCCTTCCCCATGTATGGGCCAAGGACAACCCTTGTTCCGATTTGCCCACAACTCAGCCCACCATTGTAGAGTTAATCCCAGGGGTTCAACCACAGAAACAGCAGCAATACCCACTTCCACAAGAGGCAGGGGCAGGCATCCAAGAAGCAGGCATTCTGGTGGAATGCCAATCATCCTCGAACACCCCACTCTTGCCAGTCAAGAAGCCAGAAGGAGGGTACCGACCCATTATTAAGTGACTGTCTCCTTGCAGCCAATGGTTCTGAACCCATATACCCTCCTCAGCCAGATCCTAGGCTCTGCTAGCTGGTTTCCCTGCCTAGACTTAAAGGATGCCTTCTTCTGCCTCTACTTGGCCCCGCAGAGCCAACCCTTGTTTGTCTTCGAATGGACCAAACCAGACACAGGGCGTCAGATACAACTGACTTAGACACACCTCCCACAGGGGTTTAAAAACTCACCCACCCTCTTTGGGGAGGCACTGGCCAGAGACCTTGCCAGCTTTCTAAGGGGAGGCGACATGCAGCACCCTTCTCTAGTATGTAGATGACCTCCTCCTTGCCAGTAATACCTGAAAGAGCCATACAGAGGACACAAGGGCCTGCCTCCAACTCCTGTTAGCCTCAGGGTATCAGGTCTCATGGAAAAACACACGGATCTGCCCCTCCTCACCCAAGGAAAAAGAGCACTAGGGCCAGAAAGAAAGAAGATCATCACCTCCCTGCCCCAGCCCCAAACTAAGAGGGGGCTACAAGAATTCCTGGGGGCCGCAGGATTCTGCCAAATCTGGATTCCCAGATTCTCGGCAACAGCAAGACCCCTCTATAATCTCTTGGTAGGCCTGAATTGAGGACCCCCTGTCTGGACAGAGGAGGCTGAAGCTGCCTTCCTAGAGATAAAGGCCACCTTGGGGCAGGCACCAACCCTTGACCTGCCAAATGTAGAAAAGCCTTTTAATCTCTTTGTGTATGAGAAGGAAAAGGTCACCTTCGGGGTTCTCATGCAGACCATTGGCCCTTAGCAATGATCAGTAACATACCTGTCAAAGAGGCTGGACCCAGTGGTGGCAGGATGGCCACCATCCCTTAGAGCACTAGCAGCCACAGTCCTTATCATTAAGGAGGCAGATAAACTCACCCTGGGACAAGAACTAAATGTTAAAGTCCTCCATGCCTTCATACAGGGGGCACTTGAAAAGCGGGTTAGACCTCACAGATGTCCATCCAAGCCAAGGATTTAGATACCTCTTAGTGATGTTCTGTACATATTCTGAATGGGCTGAAGATTTCCCAACCAGAATGGAATGGAGCCAGGAAGTAACTAACATCCACTTGAAAGGAATTGTCCCCTGGTTCAGCTTATCAGCCACAAACCACAGCGATAACGGGCCTGTGTTCATGGCAGCCATTAAACAAACTTTAATCAAGTCCCTCAACATCACTTGGACTGCTAACCAGCCTCAAAGCTCAGGCTAAGTAGAACAGATGAATCGCACCCTCAAGGAAATTTTAGCTAAGTTTTATCAGGAAACAGACCTCTCATGGCCGGACCTATTGCCCCCAGCCCTCCTGCGTGTCCATTACAAGCAGGAACTCAACGTTTCTCCCCTTTTAAACTAATATATAGGAGGCCCCTTCCATGTCTAGGGAGCCTCCCAGGGAACCTACACCAAATAGGGGATAACGGAATAAGAGAACAGCTTCAGACCTTGAGAATGTTCTAAATATATAGAACCATAGAAAGGGCCCCAATTTCCTTAGGGACCTCTGTCCATCCCTTTTTACCAGGAGAATCTATGTAGGTCAAAGACTAGAAGAAGGAACCCCTTAAATCACAGTGGACTGGGTCTCATACCATTATTCTAACAACTCCTACAGCCCTCAAAGTTTCAGGTATCACCCATGGGTCCATCACTCCAGAGTTAAGAAGGCCAACTCTGAAGAGCCCTCAACCTGGCAAAGTGACTCAGATCTGGTCAACCTGCTTAAACTGACTCTCAAAAAGATGCTGGTCCCTGAGATATTCAGCCCAGTTCCAGACAAACCCTGAAGCTGGCTGGCCTGCACACAGCAGAATCTTGAGGAATCAGCATGTGGACCAAGTCCGGGGGCTCGAATGCAACTCTGCCAACCCTTGCTCCTTATCAGTGTCATAACCCTGATCTTGCTCCTTACTATTGGACTAATAGAGGCTGCCCCGCAAATTGGACATCATGGCAGGGACCCATGCTTTCCAGAATTTTACTTGTGACCATTGGCCCCTGTATCCTAAACACTCTGGTACACTTCACTGAAAACACTGCTGCTCCTCAAACAGCAAAACACATCTTAGCCCTCCAAGGGTACCAACCCCTAGAGCTAAAGGGTGATGCCTATTAAAAAAGATTTTTTAAAAGGCGTCAAGGGGGGAATGTTTGGAAAATAAGTAGTTATACACCACAAGATGGCTGATGGGACTAACATAAGCTTTGGTCCGTCTTTCAAGTTCTTCTTCCTGCCCCACTTGCTGCATGTGCCAAATTACTACTAATGTAGAATGCGGAAGTAACAGACAATAAATTGTCCCCCATGCTCGTGCTTGGGCCTCAGATCTCTGGAGAGGGATCTCCTCTGAGCCACTGGTGAGAAATAAAACTCCAATCCACCAAGATCTCAGAGTGCTGCTCGGTTTCTCTGCCAGCAATCCATCCTGGTTCCATAACAATGAAAACAGCAAGGGAAAAAAGTCCTTAACCTAAAAGGAAGACAGATCAGGTTTGCAGCAGACCTATCCACAGAAACATGGCAGATCAGAAAGGAGTGGCAGGATATATTCAATGTGCTGAATCAGAAAAATATGCAGCCAAGAATTCTTTATCCAGCAAGGCTATCATTCAAAATAGAAGGAGATTTTTAAAGGTTCCCAGACAAACAAAAATTAAAGGAGTTCGTGATCACTGAAACAGCTCTGCAAGAAACCTTAAGGGGGACTCTCTGAGGGGAAGAAAGACGGAAGAAAAAAAAAAAAAAAAAGACCAAAAGCAACAAAGACTAAAAAGGACCAGAGAACACCACCAGAAACTCCAACTTTACAAGAAACATAATAGCAATAAACTCATATCTTTCAATATTCACTCTAAACATCAATGGACTAAATGTTCCAATCAAAAGAGAGGGTAACAAAAAGGATAAGAAAACAAGATCCATCTATAGGTTGTTTACAAGAGACACACTTTAGACAGAAAGACACCTTCAGATTAAAAGCAAGGGGATGGAGAACATTCTATCATGCTAATGGTTTACAAAACAAAGTCAGAGTAGCCATACTTGTATCAGACAATCTAGACTTTAAAATACTGTAAGGGGCGCCTGGGTAGCTTAGTCGGTTGGGCGTCCGACTATCACTTAGGTCATGATCTCGCGGTTCGTGGGTTCGAGCCCCACGTCGGGCTCTGTGCTGACTGCCAGCTCAGAGCCTGGAGCCTGTTTCAGTCTGTGACTCCCTCTCTCTCTGACCTTCCCCTGCTCACGCTGTCTCTCTCTCTCTCTCTCTCCCAGAAATAAATTAAAAAAAAAAAACCTAAAAAAAAATAAATAAAGACTGTAACAATCGATGGAGAAGGGCATTATATCATAATGAAGAGGTCTAGGCACCAATAAGGCCTCACAATTGTAAACATTTATGCTCCAAAGTGAGAGCACTCAAATATATAAATCAATGAATCACAAACATAAAGAAACTCATTGAAAACAATACCATAATAGTAGGGGACTTCAGCACCCCGCTTACAGCAATGGACAGATCATCTAACCAAATACCAACAAGGAAACATGGCTTTGAATGACACACTGGACCAGATGGACTTAGATATATTCAGAATATTTCACCCTAAAGTAGCAGAATACACATTCTTCTCCAGTGAACATGGAACGTTCTCCAGACTAGATCACATACTGACTGGGACACAAATCAGCCCTCAACAAATACAAAAAGATCGAGGTCATAGCCTGCATATTTTCAGACCACAACACTATGAAACTTGAAATCAACCAGAAGAAAAAAATTGGAAAGATAACAAATACTTGGAGACTAAAGACCATCCTACTAAAGAAGGAATGGGCTAACCAAGAAGTTAAAGAGGAAATTAAAAAGTACATGGAAGCCAATGAAAATGATAAAATGTCTGGGACGCAGCAAAGGAAGTCACAGGAGAGAAGGATATAGCAATCCAGGCCTTCCTAAGGAAGGAAGGAAGGTTTCAGATACAAAACCTAACCTTACATCTTAAAGAACTGGAAGAACAACAGCAAATAAAACCCAAAACCAGCAGAAGACAGGAATTAATAAAGATGAACAGAAACCAATGCTATTGAAAGAAAAACAAGCAAACAACAACAACAACAACAAAAAACAGTACAACATATCAATGAAACTTGAAGCTAATTCTTTGAAAGAATTAACAAAATTGATAAACCCCTAGCCAGTTTGGTCAAAAAGAAAAAGGGAAGGACCCAAATAAATAAAATCAAGAATGAAAGAGGAGAAATCACAACCAATACAGCAGAAATACAAACAATAAAAAGAGAATATTATGAAAACTATATGCCAGTAAATGTGCAATCTGGAAGAAATGGACAAATTCCTAGGAACATATAAACTACCAAAACTGAAACAGGAAGACTTAGAAAATTTGAACGGACCCATAACTAGTAAAGACATCAAGTTAGTAATCAAAATCCCCCCAAAACCAAGAGTCCAGGGCCAGATGCCTTTCCAGGGGAATTCTACCAGACATTTAAGGAAGAGTTAACACCTATTCTCTTAAAACTGTTCCAAAAAATTGAAATGGAGGGAAAACTTTCAAACTCTTTATATGAAGCCAGTATTATCTTGATTTCAAAACCAGAGACCCCACTAAAAAGGAGAACTATAAGTCAATTTCCCTGATGAACATGGATGCAAATATCCTCAAAAAGATATTAGCCAACTGGATCCAACAACACATTAAACAAATTATACACCACGACCAAGTAGGATTTATATCTGTGATGCAGGCCTGGTTCAATATCTGCAAAACAATTGATGTGATTTATTACATCAATAAAAGAAAGGACAAGAACAACATGATCCTCTCACTAGATGAGAGAAAGCATTTGAAAAATACAGCATTTTCTTGATAAAAACCCTCAAGAAAGTAGGGATAGAAGGATCATGCCCTGAGATCATAAAAGCCATATATGAAAGACTCAATGCTAATATATCCTCAATGGGGAAAAACTCTCAGTTTTTCCCCTAAGGTCAGGAACAAGATTGAGATGTCCACTCTCACCACTGTTATTCAATATAGCGTTGGAAGTCTTAGCCTCAGCAATCAAACGACACAAAGAAATAAAAGGCATCCAAATAGGCCAGGAGGAGGTGAAACTTTCACTCTTCACAGATGGCATGATACTCTTATATGGAAAACCCAAAAGATTTTACAAAAAACTGCTAAAACTGATCCCTGAATTCAGCAAAGTCGCAGGATATAAAATCAATGCACAGAAATTGGTTGCATTCCTATACACACCAATAATGAAGCAACAGAAAGAGAGATCAAGGAATCAATCTCATTTGCAACTGCACCAAAAATCATAAAATACTTAGGAATAAATCTAACCAAAGAGGTGAAAAATCTATACACTGAAAACTATAGAAAGCTTATTAAAGAAATAGAAAATGACACCAAAAAAAAAAAAAAAAAAAAAAAGTATCCCATGCTTCTGGGTAGGAAGAACAAATATTGTTAAAATGTCAATACTACCCAAAGCAATCTACATATTCAATACAATACCTATCAAAATAACACCAGCATTCTTGACAGAGCTAGAACAAACAATCCTAAAATTTGTGTGGAGCCAGAAAAGACCCCACATAGCCAAAGCAATCTTGAAAAAGAAAACCAAAGCTGGAGGCATCACAATCCCAGACTTCAAGCTGTATCACAAAGCTGTCATTATCAAGACACATGGTACTGGCACAAAAACAGACACTCAGATCATTGAGAGAACCCAGAAACGGACCCACAGATGTATGGCCAACTAATCTTTGACAAAACAGGGAAGAATATCCAATGGAATAAAGACAGTCTCTTCAGCATGTGGTGCTGGGAAAACTGGACAGCGACATGAAGAATAACGAACCTGGACCACTTTCTTACACCATACACAAAAAGAAACTCAAAATGGATGAAAGACCTAAACGTAAGACAGGAAGCCATCAAAAGCCTCAAGCACAAAGCAGGCAAGAAACCTCTTTGGCCTTGGTCACAGCAACTTCTTACTCAACACGACTCCAGAGGCAAGGGAAACAAAAGTAAAAATGAACTGTTGGGACCTCATCAAAATAAAAACTTTTGCACAACAAAGGAAACAATCAGCAAAACTAAAAGGCAACCAAATGAATGGGAGAAGATATTTGCAAATGACATATCAGATAAAGAGTTAGTATCCAAAATCTATAAAGAACTTATCAAACTCAACACCCATAAAACAAATGATCCAGATGGCCAACCAACACATGAAAAAATGCTCAACATCACTCATCATCAGATAAATGCAAATCAAAACCACAATGAGATACCACTTCACACCTGTCACAATGGCTAACATTCACAACTCAGGCAACAACAGATGTTGGTGATGATG
>NW_024080771.1:15956-19330 GCF_003009895.1 Hyaena hyaena | reverse complement strand
TTTGAGAGACAGAGACAGAGTGCAAGTAGGGGAGGGGCAGAGAGAGACGGTGACTCAGAATCTGAGGGAGGTTCCAGGCTCCAAGCTGTCAGCACAAAGCCTGATACAGGGCTCAAACTCACGAACTGTGAGATCATGACCTGAGCTGAAGTTGGACGCCTAACCGACTGAGCCACCCACGCGTCCCCAGCATCCTTTCTTGATAAAAACCCTCAAGAAAGTAAGAATAGAAGGATCATACCTTGAGATCATAAAAGCCATATATGAAAGACCCAATGCTAATATCATCTCAATCTCCTAAGGTCAGGAACAAGATAGAGATGTCCACTCTTACCACTATTATTCAACATAGCATTGGAAGTCTTAGCCTCAGCAATCAGACAACACAAAGAAATAAAAGGCATCCAAATTAGCCAGGAGGAGGTGAAACTTTCACTCTTCACAGAAGGCATGATACTCTATATTGAAACCCAAAAGATTTCACAAAAAAACTGCTAAAACTGATCCATGAATTCAGCAAAGCCGCAGGATATAAAATCAATGCACAGAAATCAGTTGCATTCCTATACAAAAATGAAGCAACAGAAAGAGAAATCAAGGAATCAATCCCATTTGCAATTGCACCAAAAACCATAAAATAGGAGTAAATCTAACCAAAGAGGTGAAAAATCTATACACTGAAAACTACAGAAAGCTTATTAAAGAAATTGAAGAAGATATTAAAAAATGAAAAAAGTTTTCCATGCTCCTGAATAGAAAGAACAAATATTGTTAAAATGTCAATACTACCCAAAGCAATCTACATATTCAATACAATACCTATCAAAATAACACCAGCATTCTTGACAGAGCTAGAACAAACAATCCTAAAATTTGTGTGGAGCCAGAAAAGACCCCACATAGCCAAAGCAATCTTGAAAAAGAAAACCAAAGCTGGAGGCATCACAATCCCAGACTTCAAGCTGTATCACAAAGCTGTCATTATCAAGACACATGGTACTGGCACAAAAACAGACACTCAGATCATTGAGAGAACCCAGAAACGGACCCACAGATGTATGGCCAACTAATCTTTGACAAAACAGGGAAGAATATCCAATGGAATAAAGACAGTCTCTTCAGCATGTGGTGCTGGGAAAACTGGACAGCGACATGAAGAATAATGAACCTGGACCACTTTCTTACACCATACACAAAAAGAAACTCAAAATGGATGAAAGACCTAAACGTAAGACAGGAAGCCATCAAAAGCCTCAAGCACAAAGCAGGCAAGAAACCTCTTTGGCCTTGGTCACAGCAACTTCTTACTCAACACGACTCCAGAGGCAAGGGAAACAAAAGTAAAAATGAACTGTTGGGACCTCATCAAAATAAAAACTTTTGCACAACAAAGGAAACAATCAGCAAAACTAAAAGGCAACCAAATGAATGGGAGAAGATATTTGCAAATGACATATCAGATAAAGAGTTAGTATCCAAAATCTATAAAGAACTTATCAAACTCAACACCCATAAAACAAATGATCCAGATGGCCAACCAACACATGAAAAAATGCTCAACATCACTCATCATCAGATAAATGCAAATCAAAACCACAATGAGATACCACTTCACACCTGTCACAATGGCTAACATTCACAACTCAGGCAACAACAGATGTTGGTGATGATGGAGAGAAAGAGGACCTCTTTTGCACTGCTGGTGGGAATGCAAACTAGGGCGGTCACTCTGGGAAACAGTATGGGGTTTCCTCAAAAAATTAAAAATAGAACTACCCTATGATCCAAGGATCATATCCAAGGGATATAGGTATGCTGTTTCAAAGGGGCACATACACCCCAATGTTTATAGCAGCTCTATCAACAATAGCCAAAGTATGGAAAGAGCCCACATGTCCATCAATGGATGGATAAGGAAGATGTGGTGTATATATACACAATGGAGTATTACTCAGCAATCAAAAAGAATGAAGTCTTGCCATTTGCAACTACGTACATGGAACTAGAGGGTATTATGCTAAGCAAAATTAGTCAATCAGAGAAAGACAAATGTCATATGACTTCACTCATAAGATACAAAACAGATCAACATAAGGGAAAGGAACCAAAAGCAATATGAAAACAGGGAGAGGGACAAAACATAAGAAACTCTTATGGAGAACAAACAGAGGGTTACTGGAGGGGTTGTGGGAGGGGGAATGGGCTAAATGGGTAAGGGGCATTAAGTAATCTACTCCTGAAATCATTGTTGCACAGTATGCTAACTAACTTGGATACAATTTTTTTTTGAAAAGCTGCATATTAAACTTACCAAGTTGTGCACATTAAAATGTATAGCGTTTTGTATGTCAATCATTTATCAATAAAGTGGTTTAAAAAAGAAAAAAGAAACAAAAGAATGCATCATTAAAAGATTTAAGCTAAGGCAGGTTTGTTATGTAACAGACAGGGCCCTGGTTGGGGAAACCTGGGACCCTAAAACATGGGTAGAGATACACAAATGATCACTACTGACTTCAAAGGCCTGTGAACCTTCTGGGCTTGCAGCAGCATCCCACTCTTCCCTATCAAGAGCTAAGCATCTATATGGCCAACAGACACATGAAATGATGCTCAGCATCCCTCCTCACCAGGGAAATACAAACCAAAACCACACTGAGATATCACCTCACACCAGTCAGAGTGGCTAAAACGAGCAAATCAGAGAACTCTAGATGCTGGCGAGGATGTGGAGAAACGGGCACCCTCTTACACTGTTGGTGGGAATGTAAACTGGGCAGCCCCTCTGGAAAACAGTGTGGAGGTTCCTCAAAAAATTACCAATAGAACTCCCCTAGGACCCAGCAATAGCACCGCTAGGTATTTACTCAAGGGATATAGGAGTGCTGATGCATAGGGGCACATGTACCCCAATGTTCATAGCAGCACTCTCAACAATAGCCAAAACATGAAAAGAGCCTAAGTGGCCATCAACTGATGAATGGATCAAGAAGATGTGGTTTATCAGCTTCTGCACAGCCAAGGAAACAACCCAGAAAACTAATAGGCAACCAACGGAATGGGAAAAGATAGTTGCAAATGACATATCAGATAAAGGGTTAATATCCAGAATCTATAAGGAACTCACCAAACTCCACACCCAAAAAACAAACAACCCAGTGAAGAAATGGGCAGAAGATATGAACAGACACTTCTCCAAAGAGGACATCCAGATGGCCAACAGACACATGAAACGACGCTCAGCATCCCTCCTCATCAGGGAAATACAAATCAAAACCACGCTGAGATACCACCTCACGCCAGTCAGAGTGGCTAAAATGAGCAAATCAGAGAACTCCAGATGCTGGCGAGGATGTGGAGAAACGGGCACCCTC
>NW_024080771.1:0-15529 GCF_003009895.1 Hyaena hyaena | reverse complement strand
AGGGAGAGAGGCAAACCATGAGAGACTCTTGAATGCTGACAAAAACTGAGGACTGATGGATGTGGGGGGAGGGGGGATGGGCATGGAGGAGGACACTTGTGGGGATGAACACTGAGTGTTATGTGGAAACCAATTTGACAATAAACTATTTGTAAAAAATTAAAAAAATAAAAAAAAATAAATGGTGAATTGCAAAAAATAAAAATAAAAATAAAATAAAATAAAAGCATATTCTTTGTGTAAGGGAAAAAAAAAGAAGATGTGGTTTATCTATACAATGGAATACTACTTGACAATGAGAAAGAATGAAATCTGGCCATGTGTAGCAACATGGATGGACCTTGAGGGTGTTATGCTGAGCGAAATAAGTCAGGCAGAGAAGGACAAATATCATATGTTTGCACGTATAGGAGGATTAGGAGGAATTTAATGGAGGACCGTGGGGGAGAAGAAGGGGGGAATAGTGGGAGAGAGGGAGTGAGGCAAACCATGAGAGACTCTTGAATGCTGAGAACAAACTGAGGACTGATGGGGTGTGGGGGAGGGGAGAAGGGGGGAGACAGACATGGAGGAGGGCACTTGTGAGCATGAGCACTGGAGTGTTATATGGAAACCAACTTGACAATAAACTATTAAAAAAAACGACCTAAACATCTATAATCTCAAAGGAAACAATAGAGGTTCAGTAGCCTGAATGTAGTCTCTTCAATAAAATTTCATGGTCCCTTGTTTGGTTCTCACACTTGAACTCACTTTGAAGTCCAAACACATTGACTGAATTGACAGCCAAGTCCTCAGGAGTAAGAACCCTGCAGCACTACGGCAAGTACGGATACCATGACAATTCTGGAGTCTTTCCTTACGGGAGCTACAGGTGACTATATACTAGTAGAAGGGGACCAAGCAGACACTGGAGGATTATTGATGCAGGATCTAAATTGACACAGACACCTGAAAACAAATATCATCCTGAACCCCTGTTATAGGGGGTCCCAAAGAGGCCAACTCATCAGTGGACTCTCGCCGAAGTTCCACTCACAGCAAGCCCATTGGTTCCATGAGCCCACTCAGTGGGTGTTGCCCTAGCACCCAAGTATACAATAGGAATCTATACAGTTGGTAGTTGGAATAATCCCCATGTTGAGTCACTGGCCAATGGAGAAAGCCAAGTGGAAACTTCAAAACTGCCCTCCAACTAAGGCAAATCAAAAACAATATTGCTTTGGGATTTCGGGATGAGGAGGGATTGTGGAGATGAACACCACTATTAACGCCCTAAAGGAGGAGCAGCTGGGTAGCTCAGTTGGTTGAGCATCTCTTTTTTTAATGTTTTTTTTTTAATGTTTATTCTTTTTTGAGAGACAGAGCATGAGCATGAGCAGGGGAGGGGCAGAGAAAGAGGGAGAAATTTGAAGCATATTCCAGGCTCTGAGCTGGCATTAGAGCCTGATATGGGGCTCAAACCCATGATGGGAGATCATGACTTAAGCCAAAGTCGGACGCTTAACCAACTGAGCCACCCAGGTGCCCCCAGCATCTGACTCTTGATCTCAACTCAGGTCATGATCCCAGAGTCATGATCCCAGGGCAAAGAGATCAAGCCCCACATCGGGCTCTGTGTTGAATGCGGAGCATGCGTAAGATTCTCTCCGCCTCTCCCTCTGCCCCCTTCCCCTATTGACACACTCTCTGCCTCTCTCTCTCTCTCAAATTAAAAAAAAAAATGTTTTTTAATTTTAAAAAGATCTGAAGGATGCAGGATGGTGGTCCTGTAATCCAACAGGCTTCTGGTGATGCAGCCTGGAGAGCGACCACAGATTTAACCACCTTAAATTCTTGATCACAGCCACTGAGCTGGACGTGGTATTACTGCTATAGCAGATGAATAAGACATCAGGCACAAGGCATGCAGCCAATGACTTGGCAAGCGCATTCTCTCTCTCTCTTTTTTTTTAGGCTTTGTTCTTCCAATTATATATTTTTTTCCAGCTTTCCTGAGGTATAATTGACACATAAAATTGTCAATAGAATTCCAGTAAGTATGAGTATGTTGAATTGTGGCAACCCTAAATATGTCGCTTTTGGATAAAGCTTGTAGATCCTTTGCCTGAGCCAGTAGACATTTAAAAAGTCAGGAGCCACTCCAGGAACTCTGCACTGGCCAGTCCTGCGGCCCAAGATGTGTGGCAGTTTGAGGAAGGCTAATCTGAGAGGTTCTGAAGGAGCGTCAGTGCAGCCAGTGAGGAGAAGACAAGTCCCGCAGAGCCTGGGCTGTGGAAGACTTGCTGTCAGAGCTGGAACAATGCCCTGGACCTTCTGGGCACCAAGGAAAAGGAATATTTAAATTGAGACGTGTTATGTTGCATGAAAACCCGCCATCAGGTTTCAACTGATTTTTTAACACTAGTGCTTCTTTTGGTGCAAGCAATTGGAACCAATTCCAGCTAACAGAGAGACACACACACACAAAGAGAGAGAAGAGAAAAAGAGCTTTAATAGAAAAATAAAGCAGTTGAGCAACTTAGAAAAGGAAGAAACCAGCACAGCAAGGCGTATGTCAGCAAGAGTTCTTTGACTCTCTCACTCTGTCTCCCTCTCTCTCTCCTCTCCCTCTCCTCTCTCTCCTTTCTTTCCTCTCTCTCTCTCTCTCAAACTGCCATTACAGTGATTTGGTTGCAATGCCCCAAGTTCTGAATTCTTTGCCCCAATTTCGAAAGTACTCAGAGAGAAAAAAATGTTGGACTACCTAGGATCAGATCACTAAAGAGCTATGGTTAAAGATCAGGGCCACGTGGCACAAATTTGGGAGTGTTAACCAGAATCAGGGAGGCGTGAGGAAGCACCCCAGAAATTCTGCTGCAGCTTTACCAAGTGGGAGCTCAAGGGCAAGGAGTGTAAGAGCTGCATAATTATTGAAAATGAGATAACAAAACGGCCATTATGTATAGGTCACTAATTGTTTATCTAGAAAATCCCACAGAATCAACAGAAACCTATGAGAATTCAATAGACAGCTCAAAATGGTAAACACATATGAAATGAGTAAGCAATCATTAATACCATAATAAGTAAAAAGAATATATGGAATACAAAATTCCCATTCACTATACCAGGTTTTTTTTAATTATCAAGATCCTAAGGAAAATCTTATAAAAAAATGTATAAATTCATTTTACTAAGGAACATAAAAGATTTAAGTAGAAGGATATGAGAATGTTGGTTTTTCACAATTAATTTATGGGCTTAATTTCAATTCATATTTCAGTGGGATTGTTTTTTCTAATTTTATTTATTTTGAGGCAGGAAGAGTGGGGGCCAGAGAGAGAGGAAGAGAGAATCCCAAGTGGGCTCCATGCTGTCAGCGTAAAGCCCAACATGGGACACAATGTCCGGAACCATGAGACCATGACCTGAGCTGAAATCAAGAGTTGGATGCTCAACCAACAGAGCCCCCCGATGGGATTTTTTAATTTGCCAAAATTATCTAAATCTTACCCGAAAAAGAAACAGATGGAAACAACTTTCACATTTCTAGAAACCAACAGGCTTTAATATAAATAAATAAATATTTGACATTAAAATTCTGGAAAGAAATCGCTCAGAATAGTAACAGTAGTTTCTCCATAGGGAGATACAAGGGATAATTTTTTTTCTTTACTATAGGTTTTCTGTTTTCTCCAAATGTATACAGTAAATTACATTTATAAAAAAAAAAAAAAAAAAAAGGAGGGGCGCCTAGGTGGCTCAGTCAGTTAAGCGTCCAGCTTCAGCTCAGGTCATGATCTCACAGTTCGTGGGTTCGAGCCCCGTGTCAGGCTCTGTGGTAACAGCCAACTCAGAGCTTGGAGCCTGTTTCAGATTCTGTGTCTCCCTCTCTCTCTGACTCTCCCCAGCTCATGCTGTCTCTCTCTCTCTATCTCTCAGAAAAAAATAAAAATAAAATTTTTTTTTAAAAAAAGAAAAGGAATGGAAAGAGGATGTTACTGTTAATTAACCTGTGACACCACTTTTTAAAATATGTTTTCTTGTCATCATCATATACATTTTAAAAACAAAGCTGGGTCTATAGTACAACAAACTTCTATATCCCATTTTTCTTATTTTAAATAAGCATTTTCTCATGTCAGTAAAAGACGGCTGACACAGGTTTGATAGCCAAAATAATATCCCATTGACTTAAGTCATTTATAAATTTTCAATAATCTAAATATCACCAAAATAATTTTGTGCTTACAAATTTCTGTATTTCGGATAATCTGCCTTAGAATTTCATTCTCTGAAAGCATACACTATTAATGTACCACTATAAACTAGTACAATTTTTTAAATCTTTCCTAACAGAAGAAACATTTTAAAAGAGCCAATGAGATTATAGGTAACTTCTTTCTTCAATTCTTCTCTAACCTTTGTAAATATCCCAGAATGACAGTGAACTACTTCTATCATCAGAAATGCACACACATGAGCCTGGTGTGGAAAAGGCATGATGGTTCCCCCACTGGGGGGCCCCAAACCCTAAGCTAACACTGTGGCAACACCCACCAGAAGGGGGCGTCGCTCCTGTAACTATTTGCTGCTGCTTAAGAGCACGCTCGGGATCCTAGATCTAGATCATCCTACATGTTCACTTTTCAAAATTTGATCCCTTATTTTGTTCCCTGAAGCTGGCCATTTTCCCCCTCCTGATCTGAACTGTCTATTTGCCTTTTTCAAAGAAACACCTCAACACCCATGTTCGGGCTACACTCCTGCCAGCGGTTTCTCTAGTAGAGGGAAGCTCTCCTAACAGTCTTCGTTTGGTCTAAACAACCCAAGAGGAATTTAAAAACAAAACACAGATAGGGAAAATGACACGGCCTAAAAAGTAAGTGCTTTCTCTGAATCCATCCTTTCTGAAATGCCCTAGAAGTGACTTATTTTGCTTCAAGGTGTATACATTTCTGAAGTGTACACAGTGTAACAGGTGCCAACAACCTGAGGGCCAGGAGACAGGCAAGACCCAGTCCATCCTTCCTGCACCCACAGCCTAGTGGGCCACAGAGGTTAAGCATGTGAGTAACTGGCAGACAAGGCAGAAATGTGGTGTTTCGGTCATTACACTGCATTTGACCTAGGACTATGGAAGCCCTGGGGGTAGCTCAGAGGGGCAGACAATGCTATTTGAGAAATGAAGACCACTCATGCTGAATCTATTTGCTTTCCTAAGATAAAAGAAAACTCCAGTCACTGGGTAAACGACCTTACAGTCTAGACTGTGACCCCTGAATTCATCTATCCCTTTGGAGTTCTCCTGTGTCCAGTGCTCACCAATGCACTGACTCCCTTTAATGCTCTGTTTTCTTATCAGAATCTGTGATGCCAACTGGCAGATCAGCCTCTGTTTACCCTCCTTTCCCACTCCCTTGATTTCTGGAAGCCCCCAAGACTCAAAATTAGTGGACAATGAACCAAAATATCCACCCAGGTTTGCCACCTTGTAGTCTGGGGCTCTGTCACAAAGCATACTGCCCTGTGGTCTGGCCTCAGACTTCAGAGGCTCCAACGTGTGGACGGGCACTGCATGTACCTGTGGGATTCGTAGCGTGGTGTGAGTGCCAAATCACACTGGCGTTCAGGGGCAGACTGCTAGGCAAAGACGTCCTCAGTTATTGTGTGTGCATTCTGTGTGTGTTGGTGACTTGAAGCTCTCTTCTCTTTCTGCTTCTGATAGGTAGGTGTTTAAAGATGCCTCCTAAGAACATGGTATACTGTGGGGTGGCAGGATGGATGGCTCAGGCAGTTAAGTGCTGTACTCATGATTTTGGCTCTGGTCATGGTTTCGCAGTTCGTGGGTTCGAGTTCCAGGTCAGGCTCTGTGCTGACAGTCTAGAGCCTGCTTGGGATTCTCTCTCTTCCTCTTTCTTTGCCCTTCTCTTGATCACACTCTCTAAATAAGTAAATAAACTTAAAAAAGAGGATGACAATGACAAAAAAACAGCATACTGTGGACCCAATAGTGAAAAGGGCATTTCTGTCTTGCTGGGAAGATTGGCTTCAAGCATGTAACTGTGGAAAAGATAGAGCAGGAGCATTTTCGACTGAGAGTAGGAAAGGGGTGAGGGCGGAGGAAAATGGAAGAGAAGAAAACACTGAGCACCAGTGTAATTCATTCCTTTGCTGAGTCACAAAACACATATTTCACAAGTCACTATGAATGTGCTCAGAGTCTACCCAGAAGATCGAGATATAAGCAAGTCAGGTTGAAAGTTATTTTGCCCCCAAGTGAAGTAAATTTAAATTCTTGTAAGTAGGGGCGCCTGAGTGGCTCAGTTGGTTAGGTGTCTGACCTCAGCTCAGGTCATGATCTTGCAGTCCATGGGTTCGAGCCCCACATCGGGCTCTGTGCTGACAGCTCAGAGCCTGGAGCCTGTTTCAGATTCTGTGTCTCCCTCTCTCTCTGCCACTCCCCAGCTTGTGCTCTGTCTCTCTCTTTCTCAAAAATAAACATTAAAAATTTTTTAAAAAATATTGTAAGTAATCAGAGTGTCCACTTTGCACTGGAAGGGTTCATGGAAATGGTGGCATTTAATGTTTCCGAAGGGGCGGGACTGAGACTCATGGAGCTGAGGGAGATATATTCCAGGTAAGGAATGAAGTGTTACCAGTCTCTTAACTGGCACAGAACCGCGTTTGCAGAGAAATGGTAGGGCTCTCCAGATGTACAAATGCCCTGCGAAGACAAAAGGCTGCTGTCAGGCTGGAGGACCAGCTGGTGAGCAGACTTGGAGAAGGGGCAGAAGCAGCCAGCCCCGCACTTGGGCTCTTCGTTCCTGTCTAGTTACAGCCGTCTCCGCTGAACTAACCCCAGCCATTCATGAGACAGCACAGCTCAAGTAGTAAGAAGACAGAATGGAAAGGAGTGGGAACCTCACATTTATAGTACCCCAGTACCACCATTCTAAAAACATTCTAAAATCTAAGGCTAGATTTGCAGCAGTAAAAGGACTGGATTTGCTTAGCTGCAGGACTTTATGCCAGTCATTGACTTATTTCCTCTCAGCCCCAAATTCACCCCATTTGAGTGCTTTATGAAAATGAACCTGGGCCCTTGAGATCGCTGTCACTTGAAGCTGTGTCAGAAGAGGGCACTGGAGAGACACTACAGGAAGAAGGAATGTTGCCAGCTTCTGGAGGTGGGAGGCCTGGGGGAGGGGAGAGGTGCCCGGCCCACAGCTTCCCCAGCACCTCCTGCTGTTGTGCCCAGCGGCCAGCAGCTTCTTCAGCACCCCCCTCATGTGGTTTTGTAACAGAATGCCTCTGTGAGATGTCTCCCTATGAACAACTTCCTCCGGCACACCAGTGGGCCAATTTCCAGCTAATTCCACCGGTGTGGCACCACAGCAACTCATTTGGCATTCAGTAGCCACTTTGCCAACAAGGTCCACATCTCAGCTCATAGGGTGTGGGGTGGCTAATAGATATAGTGTTATATAATATTATGTTTACTACTATAAATCTGCTATTCCTATGTTCTTTAGAGTTCTCTTCTTACTCATCATTCCCTGGTCACTCCAATCCCCTGCTATAGATAGTCTGTTTTTATTTTTTTTTAAGTATGCTCTATGCATAATGTGAGACTTGAACTCACAACCCTGAGATCAATAGTCACATGCTCTATGGCCCGAGCCAGCCAGGTACCCCAATATATTAGGCTTTCCCTATTCAAATCACTCTAAGGTTTCTTTGTCCCGATTGGTCCCAGACTGATAGGATTTACTTTTTTTAATGTTTATGTATTTATTTTTGAGAGAGAGAGAGAGAGAGAGAGAGAGAGAATCCCAAGCAGGCTCCACACTGTCAGCATACAGCCTGATGTAGGGGCTTGAACTTTCAAAGAGTGAGATCATGACCTGAGCTGAAATCAAGAGTCAGATGCTTAACTGAGCCCCCCAGGTGCCCCTGGACTGATAGAATTTTAAACAAAGACAGCTCCGTATTGTGGGTGTACTGGAGGGGAAGGGGGGGAGGATCTTGCTCTTCAAGTAAAAATTTTATACATAGGATATATTGTATATATTATAAATTATTGACACCCTATAAAGTAATGAAAACCAGAGAAATGGTTTACAACTGCTGGGTTGGTTTTTTTTTTTTTTTTATATCCTTTCTCTAAGAAAAATTCACGTCTTGAATTTCCAAGACAAAAAACAAACGAAGACCAAATTAAGAGAGTATATCCAGTAGTAGAGTATTTCCAAAAACAGAGGATTAGAGGTAGACTGGAAGAAGGGAGGAGGGACCTAACCATAGGCGTCATAAACATATTTCTCATTGAAAATTAAAAGATTTTTTTTTTTTGAGGCACCTGGGTGGCTCAGTCGGTTAGACGTCCAACTTTTGATTTCAAATCAGGTCATGATCTCACAGTTCATAGGTTTGAGCCCCACATCGGGCTCTCCACTAACAGTGCAGAGCCTGCTTGGGATTCTCTCTCCCTCTCTCTCTGCCCCTCCCCGCTTGCACTCTCTCTCACTCTCAAAATAAATAAATAAAAGTAAATTTTTTTTAAAAAAAGACTGCATTTAAAAAAATTCGAAGACTGTTCTATTTTTAGTTAAAAGATACTCTTAAAAAGCAACAAGAGAACACAAGCACAAGAAGGAGGGCAAGTGACTCGCTGTTAATAAGACAAGAAGAAAATTGATGGAATTCATAAATTGTGAAAATAGACATTTACTTATCCTTATGTACTATATAGAAAGGTTGCAAACTTTTTAAAAGACACTTGAAAAAATTCAGTAGATTCTAGGAAGATGGTACCTAGATAAATATTTGTATTTCCTCTTTCTTTCAGTTTATTTCCTCTCTGGAGACCAGAGAAGATCTCGCATGACTCTTTGAAGCAGCAGACTCAAAACGTGGGTGTCAAGAGACAATTCTCCATGTGGTCTCTCCTCACATCTTGAGAGGTAAGCAGACTACCCTCTCTGAACTATGTTTTCAAGTATGTTTGGATGGGACACAGTCTTGGAAGATAATGATAGTATGCCTCTCTAGAGCAAAGAGCAGGTTTGCTTACTGTCTAGAAGACAGAGCAAAGGGCAGCCATGCTCACTGCACATTTTAAAAGAGGCCAATCCCCTCTACTCCTGTAATGGAGCACACTGTGCGCACCAGGATCATCTGACCCTCCTGGCTTTGCCCCCTGGAATTGGCATTTGGAGAACTGGTGTAAAAATATTGACAGTCTGGCTATTACTATGCTATGAATAATAAACCACCCTCATCTCTGATCCAGGATTCTGGTGTCTTTGACCAACAACCGTGAAACTGTGCCAGACTACTCTGGTAACTTGCAAGTAAGGTGAAATCTCAGACCTTTCGCAGTTCTTGACCGTGGGTTGGGCAACATATGGTTGGATCTTGTTGTTGTTTTTAATAAAGATATTTTCTTTTTTAAATACTTTTAATGTTTATTTATTTTTGAGAGAGAGAGAAACAGCACAAGTGGGGGAGGGCAGAGAGAGAGGAAGACATAGAATCCAAAGCAGGCTTCAGGATCCAGTCTGGAGCAGAGAGCCTGATGTGAGGCTCGAACTCACGGTGAGATCATGACCTGAGCCAAATTTGGATGCTTAGCCAACTGAGTCACCGAGGTGCCCCTTGTTATTTTTAAATCCAACCGAATAACCTCTCCCTCCTTAATTGGAGTCTATCAATTATGTACATTTAATATAATTATTAGTATGTTTGGGTTCAAATCTACCATCATTTTCCTTCCACCTCAAGAGCTTTCTTTAACATTTCTTGGAATACAGGTCTATTGGTTATAAATCATGTCTGCTTTTCTACTAGGTATTTATCCAAGGGATACAGGTATACTGTTTCAAAGGAGCACATACACCCCAATGTTTATAGCAGCTCTATCAACAATAGCCAAAGTATGGAAAGAGCCCACATGTCCGTCCATGGATGAATGGATAAGGAAGATGTGGTGTATATATACACAATGGAGTATGTACTCAGCAATCAAAAAGAATGAAGCCTTGCCATTTGCAACTACATGCATGGAACTAAAGCATATTATGCTAAGCAAAATTAGTCAATCAGAGAAAGACAAATGTCATATGACTTCACTCATATGAGGACTTTAAGATACAAAACAGATTAACATAAGGGAAGGGAAGCAAAAATAATATAAAAACAGGGAGGGGGACAAAATATAAGAGACTCTTAAATATGGAGAACAAACAGAGGGTTACTGAAGGGGTTGTGGGAGGGAGGATGGGCTAAAAGGGTAAGGGGCATTAAGAGGTCTACTCTTGAAATCACTGTTGCACTATATGGTAACTAACTTGGATACAAACTAAGAAAATAAATTAGGTTAAATATAAAAAATTTAAAAATAGATTAAAAAAATAAGTCATGTCTGCTTTTGTTGATCTGAAAAAGTATTCACCTATATTTTTTGAAAGACATTTTTGCTGGGCATAGAATTCAGGTTGATAGTTTTTCCTCTCAGTGTTTTTAAGACACCTCAACATTGTTTTCCTAGTTTCCATAGATTCTGATGGAGAATCTGCTACCATTCTTTGTTCACTTTAAAGTAATATTGTTTTTCCCTCTGGTAACTATAAATATTTTTTATCCCTAGTTGTGTTTCCTTTCAATGTTTATTTTTGAGAGAGAGAGTATGCACAAGTCAGAGAGGGGCAGGGAGAGAGGGGGACAGAGGATCTGAAGCAGACTCTGTGCTGACAGATGCAAGATTTGAATTCACAAACCATGAGACTATGACCTGAGCCGAAGTTGCATACTTAACGGACTGAGGCACGCAGGTGCCCCTTTTTCTCCCTAATTTTAGGCAAATTAATTATGATGTGCTTTACTGTGGCTTTCTGGGACTCCAATTACACATGCATTAGACCACTTCACATTCTCCTATAGCTCTCTGATACCCTGTTCAAATTTTTTCAGTCCTTTTTCAGAATGTTCTTAATTGCATTCTACTGTAGAATCTAATTGACTATTAATCCCACCCAGTGTGTTTTCACTTCAGAAAGTGTATCATTCATCCCTAGAAATTCCCTCTGTGACTTGTGTATATCTTCTTTTCTTTTCCCTAATGTTCATGTTTTTCTCTACTTTCCTAAACACATCAAAGATATCTATAATAGCTTTTTAACATATTTATTTGCCAGTTTCATTGTTGCTGTCATTTCTGGGTCTGTTTTCTGAGGACTGATTTTTATTTTTATTATGGGTCATATTTCCTGCTTCTCTGCATGTCTATTAATTTTTTATTGGATACAGACACTGTAAATTTTATGTTCTTGAGTGCTAGATATTGTTGTATTCCATTAGAGATTGCTGAGCTTTGCTAGCAATCTGTTAAATTACTTAGAATAAATTGATACTTCCTTTGAAGCTTTGTTAGTGATGATCTGAAGTAGCCTTTAATTTGGGGTTAACCTTTTCCCATTATTCAGTTGACATTCTTCTGAGGATTCAGCTAATGCCTTCTGTGCTATGGAATGCAAAGTATTCTTAACTCTGTGTAATTCTGGAATTGTCTGGCTTACTGTTCTCTAGCAGTTCCTTTTCTGCTATATTTTCATGTCTCATTTTATTTGCATTTATATGTCTTTATGGGACATAAAAGCTTATGTAGACTTCTCTAAGAATTATTTATTTTAACCTTATCTTTATCATTGACTATGTTTTCTTTCTCATTCCCAATGCTGTATATTTTACTCTTCTTCCCCCACCTTGGTCATACTTGCCAAAAGTTTGTCTATTTTAATGACCTTTCCAAAGAAGCAGTTCTTGGGATGCCTGGGTGGCTCAGTTGGTTAAGTGTCCAACTTCGGTTCACGTCATGATTTCACAGTTCATGAGTTCGAGCCCGACGTCGAGCTCTGTGTGGACAGCCAGCTCAGAGCCTGGAGCCTGCTTCAGATTCTGTGTTTCCCTCTCTCTCTGACCCTCCCCTGCTCACACTGTCTCTACTCTCTCTCTTTCAGAAATAAAACATTAAATTTTTTTTTTAAAAAAAACAAAGAAGCAGTTCTTGGTTTTATTTATCAATTCCATTGTTTTTAGTTTTTGAATCTATCAAGTTTGGTTTTTATTTTTTATAAACTCTTTCGTCCTGATTTCATTAAGTGTATACTTTTTCTGGATTCTTCTTTTTTTTTGTTTATTTATTTCAAGAGAGACAGAGACAGTGCAAGTGGGGGAGAGGCAGAGAGAGAGGGAGAGAGAGAAAATCTCAAGCAGGCTCCATACTGCCATACTGCAGAGCCCAATGTGGGGCTTGAAACCCACAAAGCTGTGGAATCATGACTTGAGCCAAAACCAAAACCAAGAGACAGACACTTAACTGACTGAGCCACCCGGGTGCCGTTTTCCAGATTCTTTCTTTTTTCTTTTTCCTTTTATTTATCTGGATTTTTATCTTGAATTCTTATTTTGTTTATATTCTATTCTATTTAAATATTAAAAGCATTTTAAAAAGCATTATATCTATACTCTTTTTTTTACTTACAACTTTGACTGCTGTATTTGTGCACCATAAACCCCATTATTTGTGTAAGACAGAACCAGAACAACAACCTTATCAGTTACTCAGCTACAACTATGCAATGTTTTGTGCTTTGAGTATCACTTCTTTCTTCAATCAGAACTTACATCAACCATTGCCTTGAAAATTAACCAAAGAGCCATTCTACTTCTGATATCCCATCCTAGAAACTTCCAAACCCAAACTATAAGAATAAAATTTGTACACTAATTTTCCATAATAAGAAGCCATTTCAGGATTGTATGTGGAGTATTCTCACAAGTTGCTTTGTTTAAGGAGGCTTTCCATAATTTTGGGGAAGTCTAACAGGGACTCGGCTATGACCTTCTCCAGTGTACCAAGACCCTTAATTTGGGTATTTTGTGAGTACCCTTGCATCTCTTCCATTTGAGGTTTATAACACAAAATAGGAGGTGAGTCACACACTACACCTGAGCTCCAATTTCATTGATATTCTTAATTTTCTTAGGAACATTAGATCTCATTCATTGAAATATGGGTTGTTGTTGTTTTTTTGGATCAGACCTAGATTTCTAAAAATGCTTCATGAAACAATGTTCTTCATCTAAATTTATCTTTATTTTTTCCTATCTTACAATATGTCATTGGTTAAAACAGAGAAAAGAGCAAAGAACAGTGGATGAGCAGAATCCAAATAGATCCATGTCATTAAGATGGACACGTTTCAAGTTTTGCCATGCTGTGCTCCTCAGGCAAATGAAATTTGCCTTGGGTACCATCTAAAAACCTTATGAAGTCTATTATCCCTCCAACCTATCCTATATTCCTAAGAATTGCTTTATGAGAAAAAAAAAAAAACCTCCAAAAACTTGAATCATCAGAGGCTACAGTTGTTAGGTCTGTGGTCAGAGACAACCAACCTCTGACTGGGGGCTGAGGTTAGGTACACAAGCAACATTTGACTGATCATAATAAATTCACATGGGATCATCTCAGTCCAAGCCCATACCCGTGGGAGGCTAAACCTCTGTTTCTTATGTATATTCTTATTTTATTTTTAAAATGTATTTATTTTTAAGTAAGCTCTATGCCCAAGGTGGGACTGGAACTCATGACCCCAGGATCAAGAGTCACTTGTTCTGCCAACTGAGTTAGCCAGACACCCTTGTATATTCTTATTTTAATCCAAATGCTTGTGTGTATACTACAAAATGACACAATTTACCAAGTGACCACTTTGAGAAATGATCAAAATTGTTCATCTGAGGAGCACCTTAAAACAAAGGGGCAAAAGGTGGCTCAGCAAATTTAACTAATTGTTTAACTTAATATTCAATCATCAGCATTTTATGACTAATATGAAGAACCTGATAATTCAAGACAGTATGGGGAAGCTGTGAGCTCAGCGTCCCTCACATACATAAACTAGCACAAGTGTTAATAGGTCCTTCAGACGCTCAACCCTTGCTTGAAAGGGACAGTTGGAAGAACCTGTGGGGCTCCTGGCTGGCTCAGTAGTTAGAGCATGGGACTCTTAAGTCATTTCAAAGTCAATGAGTTTAAGCCCCACATTGACCATGGAGCCTAGTTTAAAAATAAATAATAATAATGGGATGAGGGAAAGAAGAAGAACAACAACAAGGAGAAGGAGGAGGAGGAAAAGAAAAGAAAGAAAAAAAGGAAGGAAGGAAGGACAAATGGACATAGGAAACTATGTATTCCTGGGGTGTCTTGGTGGCTCAGTCAGTTAAGTGTCTGACTCTTGATTTTGGCTCAGGTCAGGATCTCATGGTTTATGAGATCAAGTCCTGCATTGGGCTCTGTGCTGACAACTTGGGAGCCTGCATGACATTCACTCTCTCCTCTGTCTCTGCCTCTTCCTCCCTCTCTCTCTCTTTCTCTCTCTCTCAAATAATACTTAAAAAAAAAAAAAAGAAAAAAGAAAGAAAAACCACTATGTATTCCTGAAGTCCATCAAATGGAACAGGAACTAACGAAAGCATAAAATGTGATACAATTCTTACCAAAAACAATACCTATTTTATTTTAAGTCAAGATTGACTGGATTAATCCAACTTTTTTTGGAAAAAGGAAAATTCAATGAGAATTTTAGAAATTGCCTTCAGACAACAATCTGGGGGTAGATCAATAGGTACTTTTGCCACATTGTCTTCATTTTTTATGAACAGCCTTAAGCCAGAAATCAGGAATTTGGTATCCTTATAGGAAATGACTCCTCTAATAGACCTATAGTATCTGCCCAAACATTTTAAGAATGCTGTATAACAAAAACTGAGTTAGACCATAAACAAATGAATGGCTTTTCAAATTAATAATGGGATGCTCCCAAATAGCCCATATGTCTTCCCCAAAATGCCCATCGATAAGAATACTTGCTGCTACTATAAACAAAAGGGATGCTGGGAAACCAATGCTCCTACCTCTGACAAGGAAAAATTAATAGATAATGAGAGACTTTCAAGGGAGAATTAGCACCCACCTTCTAATTTTTTCTCTAGAATGCACAAGAAGAATTATCAGGAGCTATTCTGGGCCTCACTCACTATTTTCTTACAATTATGGGCACTACACTTTTAATAATAACACCGCAAGTAAGTTCATCACTCTTCCTTGGAGTCAGTAAAAGTAAAAAAAAGAAACTAAAGTGATGGATTTTTCCAACAGATCTGACATCCTCTATGTCCTACCTGCTGTGACTCTTGGTCTTTTCACTGAAAATGTACTCTTCCCTGGTGATACCACATTACCTTGAACTTCACAGAGAAAGATTTCTTTTTTTTTTTTATGGAAATGGAATTGACAGATTAAGATTTCCTAGTAACTAAAGCAACCAAACACACTCATACACATACACACACACACACACACACACACACACACACACACACTGATTAAAAAATAGGCAGAGGGGAGAGAGAGGGCAAGGTGGCGGAGAAGTAAGGAGCTCCGTACTTGCACTCGCGCCCATACATCACACAGAAAAGA
>NW_024080770.1:3245494-3397046 GCF_003009895.1 Hyaena hyaena | reverse complement strand
GTACAGAGCTCCTTACTTCTCCGCCATCTTGCCCTCTCTCATAGCCATTTTTTTAAATGCCACGCAAGGCTATTGACATTCACCCCAGGAAAAATTAAAGTCAGCTTAATTCCTTTGTGGGAGAGTCAGTATCGAAGAATGACCACCATTGACTCCTCCTCCCGCTGTTACACACATGTCACGTCACTCATCAAAGGTGGTCTTCTTTCCTCTCCCCTTGAATATAGGTTGGATTTATCAATACAGCATGTGGTAAAGTGGCTCTACAATAATTGGCCTAGTCTTTCAAACAGTCAGCAGCTTCCACTTCCTCCAGGGGAAGTTGAATACCATGTAGAAAATCAAAATACTCTGAGGTCGCCATGCTGTGAAGAAGCCTAAGCTAGGCCCATGAAAAAGCCACATGGAAGAAAACCAGACAACCTGACTGGCAGCCAGAAGCAGAACCCCAAACATATGATCCAGGTGGGCTGCCCCAGGCAGCCCCTGGCCGTATGAGCCTTTCTAGTCAAAATCAGACATCATGGATCACACACACACCTGTCATCTATCCCCATATGCTCTCTCCAAATACATGACCCACAGAATCATGAGCAAATAAAATTATTGTTTTAAGACAGTTCGTTGAGCTTCAATAGATAACTTCCTTAACTATTAAGGAATTAATGGTTCCTTAAGACTAGCCACAAGGTAATGCTTAAGGGGGAGAACAGAAGGCAGTGTGTCCAAGGGCTGACTTGGGCTGTGGCGTTGTCCCCTTGGAGGAAGCAGGACTTGGTGAAGGTGCAGAAGGGGACATGGGGGAAAACTGAGCACATATCTAGCCTGTTTCAGGTTTTACCCCAGAAAATAAAAGAAAGAGGATTCTCTTCCTTCTTTAACTTCTCCACCATCTCCACTGGCCTACCTCCCAGGACACAGGGAGGTCAGATTATTATGTATTAAACTGAATTTTTAATCTATTTTATTTTTGCTTATGAAATATTTCAAACATACTGGGGGGAAGAGGAAAATAATTTAACAAACGCCCTTGTACTTACTACCTGGCATTTAAATAGACTTTTGAGGAGCAGTCAAGAATCATAATCAGTTTTCACAGAATTGCTATTTACAGAAAAATATGTTTTATGTTCTTAAAAAATATGACTTGGGGATGAATTCTTGGGATACCCTGGCAATCAGCAGTGGGGTTGAGTATCTGCCTCCCAAGGACCTCAAAGTCTGGAAGGCCCCAAAACAAAGCCAGTGACTTCTGTTTTCCAAATCCACACACCCTACCTCCTGCCCCCTGTCCCCCACACCACAGCAGGTCTCCAGAGCAATTATGTAGACAAAGGCCCCCAAAGTAGAGCTCCCTCGGGATGTTTCTTCCTGAACCATCTGAGCTTTACCATTAACTCTACCACTATTTCCACCTTGCCACCTATCTGTGTGCCATCCCTGAGACAGCTGATAGCCAACCAACTTGATGGATACTCAGACCTTTTACTAATGGCTAAGTACATCACTTTCCTAAGGTTCAGCATTTGCAAGTTAATAGGTACCTTCTAGAGGTAGTACAGGGCAACCTGCAGCAGAAATGTCCTTACAGGATGGGGTTATGAAGTCACTAGCAACTTGCATTTGCATTTGTACCTCCAGATCTACTTCCCACATTTCTGTCCCTAGGAGGCTGGCCTCTGTGGATTATATGAGGGGCTCCCTTGCTTCTAGACTTCTATTGGGTTCAGTTAATGGGGGGGGGGGGGCGGGGGATCCACAGGGGATGAGAAAAAGGGAAGAAAGCTCAGTCCAGGATTTCATCCTTCTGGTTCCCTCCACATGGAGTTGCCACAGGCTGTCCCCAGTCAAAGCCTGATATTCTGTTCAACAGCCAGCTCACACAGCCCTCCCTGTCCTGGGTTCTGGGAACTGCTCTCTATCCTTCCAGTTTGGGGCCTGGAAAATTAAGGAGCCCTGCCATTCCTGCCCTGGGAATCTGCATCATCCTCTGTGGGCTCCCTTCATCCTGCTTACATCTTTGCACAGAGTCTACTAAAGTACCCTCATGTTGCCTGATTTGAGTGTGCCATCCTCTTCCCATTGGGACTGTAACAAAACAGGAAGGAAGTGAAACTCTTCAGCACCTCTCAAATCTTCCCATGTCCGCTTTCCTGGATAGGTGACCCAGTCAGCAGCCACCAACGTCACAGGAAGAGTAGTCCTACCCCATGTCCAGTCAGGGAGATACAATCCCGATGCCCTTCTCAGCTCCAGTGCCCTGCAGCCTCTGCCCTTGACTGTCCCAGGTATATGTCATGAGCACGGGGCTGCTGGTGAGGATGCCTCCACACCTCTGCTCCCACAAATGAAGTCACCCCAAATTCGGAGCAGCTCTCCTATGCTTTATGCTCCTTCATAAAAGGATAGGACACATTATAAGCAAAATAGGCTTGCTAAATATAGTCTATTCAGCCTGGGGAAGGCTAAATTATTCATAACCAGACCAGGATATACAATGCACGCTAAACACAAATCCATTTTTGATTTTGGTATTTTTTTTCTGGGGCCTGTGTATTCAGCGCCCCTGCATTGATCTGTAACTGCCCCCCTGATGCCAGCATTTGCTCAGGATGAAGATCTCAGCATCGGGGCCAATTACCAAGCTGTGAATAGCCCCAGTCTCGCCCTCTGCAGGACAGCAGCGACCACAAGGTCATCGATTGTCCATCCTGTGCATCGCGGTCCTGGAGGCATGTGCATCTCGTGAAAGGATCATCAGCTCCCCGCAGAGCCCCAAGGATAAACAAGCCCTAAAAAAGACATCATCGAAGCCAGGACAGCTCAGCATCCATTGTACCATGAAAGGCGAGATGGGACAGTGTGTCGGTGACAATTAAAGCCACTGAGTCCACGATATGATCAATGCCTGGGAAACAATGCCCAAGTCCCCTCCAGAATGGAGGTCTCAGACTGGGCTCATGCACTTCACATTATTTGCAATCCAAGCTCTCTTCACTCAGAAGCTGCTGCTTAGATTTTTTTTCTGGAGTATGAAACTCATTGTTGACAATACAGATGTCTCTGAGAAATTCTTCTTTTTACTGCCAGTGTTTTCCAAATAAGACAAAGTGGAACCATGAAATAAAATACAGACCTTAGCTATTCTCATCTTTCTGAGAGCTCAAGACTTAGGCAACTGACCATGACCTACTGGCTTTGTGGGCACCAGATGTTCAGAATGTTCCATGAAAAAGTGGAGGTGGATACAGTGGAGCAAACTATACTGGAGGGATCGCTAGGCAATAATCTACCAAAACATGGCATTTCTGTTATAATAGATCAGAGAAATCTGTCACAAATAGATGATCACTACTAAAGTGGATACAGATTTTATGAACAGTAGTTCGAAAGAGGTTTTATCTGAGGACAGAATGCAATGTTCAGGTGGAAAGAAACAGCGAGGTTGGTAATGGGTATATTCCCAGGTACCCTACCATTACTTAAGGCCCTCGAGAGTGGGGAAACTTCTACTTCCTAGATGTGGCCACAAGTTATATAGATTTAAAAGGCAAACCTGCTGCTGCCTGACTCACGTGAAGGATTTGAGCAGCAGCCCTTTCCCTTGCATAACCTAAGGTCAGAGAGATGTCACCAGATAGGCTACCTAAAGGAGCAGCAGTGAGCAATGGCCAAATTCAGCTCTGCTGACAACGAAGCTGCTACTCACAGCTCCAGAGATTGGCCCAAACTTCAGGCTGTGAGTCATCTTGCAAATTGCTGCCTGTTTCCTTTCCAGTGTGAGAAGAGTGTGCTTTATCGATCAAAGAAAAGAGCCCGCGCTAACGGATTCTGCAGGACTCCTGGAGCAATCAACCCTCCTGGAAGCTTGTGCACATTTTGTTCCATTGCCTGTCTCACTGGGAGAAGCACTCCCTGAAAATTCAAACCAGCAGAGCAAGCCCTGTCCCAAGATGAAGGGCTGAGAGGCACTGGCACAAGTGGTCAAGTGCTCCTGGGCCCAAGCCCCAGCTCCCCTGCCTGTCAGTGGGGGCCTCAGCCAAGTCACCCAACCTCTCTGCTACTAGACAAGAATTGACACCCACCTGGTCCCTTGCCTGGGAAGGTCATGGAAGAATAGATGAGAAAGTGTGTTCTGCACAAAGCAAAGCACGTGCATCTATAGGTGAGAACTGTCACCGTCACACTGGAAGCTGCCACAGTCTTGAAACTAAGACAGGCCCATATGATAGTTCTTTAAACCAGTAGTTCTCAAAGTGAAGGCCCCTCAACTTTATCAATCATGCAAGTTATTAAGACCCAGCCCCACTGAAACAGAAATCCTGGTTGAAGGCAGAGGAGGAAAGTGGAGAAATCAGCCCTGCATATGAGCCAGTGGTCCAGGGCAAGAACCACTCTGCCCAAAGGAATCTGTGACTTGTCTGAAACAGGTGTATCTCCATCCTAAGATGCATGCCACTGCCAGGCTTAGTCCGCCAGCCCTCTTCATCTGGGACAGAGGAGGAGGTGAGTGAGATCTGGGGAAGAGGAGGGCCCATCCCCATCCCAACCTTGTGGGGAGTTCAAGCTAAATGGAGCAAGAACGGCATCCATATGCGATCAGCAAGTGATCAAAGATCCCCAAACTGTGTGACCCACTTGCCTGCAGAGACTGGCACTGCTACAGGGGGAGGAAGGGTACCGGGAGGAGGGCAGTGAGTCTCCAGGGATACTAGTTGGCTGTGAAAAGGCAGAGATGAAGAAGGGCATTCCTGTGTGTGGTTGGGAGAGAGGGGGGAGAGACAGGGAGAGAGAGGGCAGGGGGGATGGAGAAGAACCAGCTCTCTGGGTCCAGGTGATTCCCTTAAGGGCCCTTCTGAGCCTGAAGCTGGTTTTCCTTATTGAGTTTAGATGCAGATACTCTTAAATTAGTAAACGGCACAGGCCCTTCCAAGTTACACACTTGTGTGCTTAATCCTCAAGCCTTCCCTAAATCTATCTTTTCCCCCCTGCCAACCATATCAGGCCTATAAATAGAGAAGCTTCAGGGGAAGGAGTGGCTGAAATTGCATGGTTTATTAGGATGATTATATATTATTTATGTAATAATTACATACGTGATTATATAACATTATAATCATGCCTACATTCCAGCTTTATTAACCATAAAACATCATTTTTGCTTTTAAGGTTTTTATGATTTTTACAAAGATTTTAATTATTTGTAATTTTATTCGAATGCACCCTGAGGTTTTAGAATGAAGAATGCTGCTCTAAAAAATCTAATAGATAAATAAATATCCGGGGTCCACTGTTATTTCAAGAGATTTAGCCTAATATTAAAAGCTTTGATTGTCCCAATGTGTGGTTGAGAAGGGTGCTGTACAGCTCAAAACCATCATGAGTAAATCATTCATGTATTCATTCATTCAATCAGCAAAAATGTCGCAAGCATTGACCATATGCAAAGCATTTTGCACGAAGCATCTTGGGATATGATTTCCCTGTACCTGCGACAGACTGAGAGGGGCTCTGGGAAATGTGCCCAGACAAGAGACGACACTGTCATCAGCTTTCAGCAGATTGTATTGTTTTGCCACACTCTAAAACAAGGTTGTTGCTTAGGGTAGACTATGGGCCTTGCCTGCTTTATGAACGTTGTATCAGTAACAGGCTTCCTTTTTTATTTTCTTTTTTATTTCTGAGAGAGAGAAAGAGAGAGAGAGACAGCATGAGCAGGGGAGGGTCAGAGAGAGAGGGAGATACAGAATCTGAAGCAGGCTCCAGGCTCTGAGCTAGCTGTCAGCACAGAGCCCGACGCGGGGCTCGAACCCACGAACCGTGAGATCATGACCTGAGCCGAAGTTGGACGCTTAACCGACTGAGCCACCCAGGCGCCCCAACAGGTTTTCTAATGTAGGTCACTAAACACAAAATAGAAAAAGAAATCCAGTTGAGAGATTTGCCTCCCTGGACCCCATAATGTTCAAGGACTGGAGGCCAGCTCAGGAGTTCTGAAATGCAAAGACAATGACCTCATACCAGGAACCATCTCACTGTCTCCTCTAGGCATTGTTTTCTCTCATATCCCCCTCCCATTCCATGCCCACGGGGCTGGTGGAGCATCCACCACTAGCCAGGCTAAGCCATGATTAGGACATTGGAAAAACAGAAGCACCAAAATACATATTTGAACAAATCTGATATCTGAAATACTTCAAAAGCCATCTAAGTAATCATCATTGGGGAAATAAGAATTTTGTTGGACCCTCTTATACTTATTATATGGTTTAGTGTTTATTCTAATTGCATACCCATACCAATGGTTCTTTTATCTATTTAGTGTTTGATCCTCTATGAGTTGCCTCAGCAAGGGAAAAGAACGCAGTAACCTAACCTGCACTAAGACGTTTGTGACTCACTCTAGCTTAGACCTCTGGATGTCTATGGAGAATTCAACTTGATTCTGACACTATCTACCCAGAAATAACATCAGATATCACAGGAGAAGAGTTCAGCTCTTGCAAGACTTCCCCTGCCCCACCATCACTACTTCAGATGCCAATGGCAAGTCCAGGTGGTTACCTGTACTTCTGACCAACTAGCTATAAATCAGATATTCCCAATTCCCCCTCCTTGAGTTTGATTAATTTGCTAGATCAGCTCACAGAACTCAGAGAAACATTTTACTTACCAGATTACCATTTCATTATAAAAGGATATAACTCAGTAAGAGACAGATGGTAAAGATGCACAGGGCAAGATGGGGGAAAGGGCATGGAGTTTCCAATGCCCTCCCCAGGTGCACTATTCTCCCTGAAACTCCACATGTTCACTGACCCAGAATCTCCCCAAACCCTGTCCTCTTGGGTTTTTATGGAGAGATCATTACATAGGCACGATCGATTAACCCACTGGCAATTGATTCGACCTACAGGCTCCTTTCCCTCCTGGAGCTCACGGGAACAGGGCCTGAAAGTTCCAACCTTTGAGTCACATGGCTGGCTCTATTGGTATCCAGCCCCAATCCCTAAGGGCTTTCCAAAAATCACCTCACTAATGTAACAGAAGACACATTTATCACTCTCAACACTTTGGAATTCTTTGAGGAGTTGTGACCCAGAACTGTTGCTGAAGAACAAATACACATTTCTTATAAATGACAATATCACAGGGTTAATATCCAAAATATGTAAGGAACTCATACAACTCAAAAGTGCACATATATATACCACTTAAAAACAGGCAAAGGATCTGAATAGATATTTCTCAAAGGAAGAAATACAAAAAGAAAATAGATATACGAAGAGATGCTCAACATCACTAATTATCAGGGAAAATGCAGATCAAAACCGTATTAAGAAATCACCTCATACCTATTAGAATGGCTATTATCAAAAAGACAAAAGACAGCAAATATTGGCGAGGATGTGGAGAAAAGAAACCCTTGTGCACTGTTGGCGGGAATGTAAATTGGTGCAGTCATTACGGAAAATAATATGGAGGCTCCTTAGAAAACTAAAAATAGAAGTAGAATAAGATCCAACAATTCTGCTTCTGGGTATTATATCCAAAGTAAATGAAATCAGTATCTCAAACAGATATCTGCACCCCCATGTTCATTGCAGCATTATTCACAAAACCCAAGATACAAAACAGTGTGAGTGTCCTTTGACAGATGAATGGATAAAGAGATTGTAACCATACTATGTATATACCATATTATGTGTACATATATACATATGGAGGGAGAGAGAATACTATAATATAGTATGGTTATATGCATATATATGGACATACACACATATATACACACATGCACACACACACACACACACACACACACAGATACTTTTCAGCCTTAAAAAAAAAAAAAAGAAATCTGTCATTTGCAACAATGTGGAGAGCATTTAGCACATCACGCTAAACGAAATAAGCCAGACACAGAAAGACAAATGCTGCATGGTCTCCCATATGATGTCTAAAAAAGCAGAACTCATAGACACAGACTGTAGAATGGTGGTAGAGGCAGGGGCTGGGGTCAAAGGTACAAAGCTACAGTTATATAAGATGGATAAGTTCTAGAGAGCGTGGTGGCTCTACTTAATCATGTATATTTAAAACTTGGTAAGAAAGTAAATCTTAAGTGTTGTCACCACACACACTCACAAAAGTAACTATGTGACAGATACTTTAACTACTTTGAATAGAGTAATTATTTCACAATTTATATCTATATCAAAACATGTTGCATACCTTAAATATATACAAGTTTTATTTAAAGAAAGAAAAACTTCAAGTAGATAACCATAAACATGAACCAGGTGACAGAGGAGAAAACATAGACTGCCTGAAGTAATAAAAGTCTATCCAGAATTACATGCAATGTAAATGCAAAAGTATTAGTTACTTTTTAATGGTTATGTGATATATTCCACAGAACTGGTGATACATGTTTTAACATTCCTTTATTGACCATCACTGAAACCAATTTTAATTCTCTTTATAAGGAGAATGATATGTTTGTGTATCATTAGTATAAATACACAAAGAATTGTGTATGATTATAATGGAGAGGTTTATAGAGTGAACAATGTAATAATATTTAATTGAAACATAGAGGTGAATTAAATGTATATGATATTTATAGAGATACAGAGATAGAAATATCCCTGAGGAATCGCATTTGGTAAGACCAAGAAGTCTAAAATGAGTTCTCTGGCAGAGACTAGCACGGAACACAGAGCACATGGAACATAGAAGATGTGCTTGTTAGATGGAAATAAAACCACAGCAGCAAAAGACAAAGAACAAGGTGGAACCCTGAGGGAGAATTTCCCCCTAGTCAGGGGGAAATTCAGGGGGAAATTGTTCCTAAAAGACTTCTTGATTCCACCCCAAAAAGGAATTGAAAGTTAAATCGGACCCAAAAATCTATAGTGACTAGAGTTACATGTAGTCAGGCTTAGGATAACTCGTTGGTAAACTCCACCTAGTTCTTAGTTCATAGTATTGAGTGTCCTCAATCATGTTGTGGTCCTGATCCAGCTCGAGTTGAAGAACTGGTTTGGGTGGGTGCCTGGGTTACTCAGTCGGTTAAGCAGCCAACTTTGGCTCAGGTCATAATCTCACAACTCAAAGTCTCGTGAGTTCGAGCCCTGCATTGGGCTCTGTGCTGATGACTCAGAGCCTAGAGCCTGCTTCTGATTCTGTGTCTCCCTCTTTCTCTCTCTGACCTTCCCCTGCTCATGCTCTGTCTCTCTCTTTCTCTCTCAAAAATAAATAAACATTACAAAATAAAAAAAAAAAAAAGAACTGATTTGGGATTTTTAGGGATAGATGATCTAAACTAGGAAACCCAGCTGGCAACTGGAGTCTCAGTAATGAAGCCCCAAGTAGGCAGATCTGGTCAATGTAGCCCAATCCTGCCCAGAATATTGTGGTTCCTATTATGCTGGTCCCAGATCTGAAAAGGGAATGGATATTCCAAGAGAAACTTTACCCCAGCTGTTTTCAGGGCAAGTTAACAAAGGATATTTACTCCCAGGAGAGAAGTGAAATGTCTTCAGGTCCCTGACCCCACTGGTTTCTCAAATCTGATGCCCTACCAAGCCTTCCCACCTCCCCTCAACCCTCACTGGGCTTAGAGGACTTAGACGACTTAGACCAGCACTTAGTCCACACCAACAGAAAAAGAATGCAAGCCACATATCATTTTAGATTTTCTAGCAGCTACACTTTAAAAAGTGAAACAGGCAAATTAATTTTAATAGTATGTTTTGTTTAACTCCAAAAATTCAAACTATTATCATTGCAACATGTAATCACCATAAAAACGTATCAATAAATGAGACAATTCCCATTCCTTCTTCCGTTCTAAGTCTTTGAATCTGGTGTGTATACTTCATATATGTAGCATGCTTAGATAAGAGCCGAGGCAGAGGCCAGCATGCCTCCCCTGAGTCCAGAATGGCCAGAGGAAGATGGCCCCTATGCCTGCAGGACCCAGCTGGGCAGTCAGTGCTACTCTGCCCCAGATCTCACTTCTCACCTAGGATCTGCTAGCTGAGCTGCCCTTCTGAGTCCTGATGAAACAGTTAAATTCTTTTAAACATGTCAGAGAGGATGTCTTATTTCTTCATGTGAATTAGGAAAGACTATTTTTAAAATCAAAGAACAATCTTTAGGGGGAAGCAGCTTCCTCACTAGTGACCTATGCATGCACTTTGCACTTCAGAGCACTGGCCTCCGGAAGGAAAGCTCATCACATCTCGGGAAGGTGAGTGTCGAGCCCTCTTGCAGCCAACTAGCCATCCACAGGTCGTAGGAGAGCCACTGGAGAGCAAGGAGATTAAAGCAGGTTCCTAGAGGGGTAAGTGGGAAAACGTGCTTGAGACATTTCTTTGAAAATCTAATCCAGGGTGGACAGGACTCTCAGAACCTTCTGTACCCACAAGCAGTGACTGGATAATGCATGAAATGACTTAGTGGCCGTGTGACCTCCTCACAGGGCTCAGCAATGCCACTCTTAGCACCTCTGCCTGAAACTGAAGGCAGGACAGTCCAGCAGGAGACAGTCATTGTCATCCCAGATAAAAGAGGCACCTAGATGCAGGTTCTAAATAAGAGAAGTCCAAGAAATGAGACAGAGGGGCAGACAGTGACAGGCAGATGTCGCTTGGTGCCCTCTCAGTCCCGGGCACAGTGCTCAGGGCTAGGCCTGCGATAGAGGACACAGGGCTGAGGCAGCAAGTCAGGGACAGTCCTCTCTATGGGATCCTTCAGGCCCTCTCAAGGAAGGCTGCCAGCCACCGTCAGCCTGACTTCTCCACCACCCGCCTCCATGAGGCCAGCAGCCTCTACTAAATGACACTGACCTGACCTGGCAGAGGGCTGAGAAACCCTAGGCTTATTAGTCAATCCATTTACTCACATGTTCAATAGATGCATATTAAATACCAAAGCCCCCATCAGTTCCTTTAAAAGACCATTCACTGCCCCAAGTAATTGTGTTTTAACTATTATTTGGAATCCTAAATCGGTAACCCTTCTGTCCCTTTTCCCCACTTTTTATTACCCAGGTTTCTGAGTGTTTGGGGCATGAACAAAGCTGTGGGCGCACAGGGAAACAAACTGCTGGAGAGCTGTTGGCCAAGACTTCTGAGCTGTGACACACGACCTGGGTCTTATGGGAGTTTGCCATGCAGAGAAATGAGAGAAGAATGTTGTAGGCAGAAGATGGCCATAGCTGTAGAGCAAGGGAGCTGAAAGAGCATCAGAAGGAAGTAGTCCAATTGTAAAGACCTCACGTGCTGCCCCAGGCCAGCCCAGGGGACAGACCAACCCTGAGGGTCCCCGGCTTCTGCAGACTTCTTTGGGCACATGGTGGATTTGGGATACCCATGGTGTCCTCCATAATTTCACTTTGCAAACATCTGATTCCACCTGACATTTTTCCAAATAGACACAATAGTCCCCAAATTTGACATGCCCAGAACGTCCTAATATCCCCAAGTCTTTAAGCTCTTCTTCTAAGCAACAGAAGTGACTTCAACATTTCCCACCAACGCAGCTGTAGAACTTTTAATGTTTACAATTCTGTGTCACCCTGGGTCTGAGATGCTCTTCCAATTAAACCCTGGTTACACTTCTCTTTCCAAGTGCGAGAGAATCCAATTAAAGTTAATGAAAGCAATCAGTCTGCAAGTCTCGGGGTGTTCTGCCCCATTTGCGAATACAGGTAATAATACCACTGACCTCATGGAGGGAAAGGAGGCACCATCGTTCTCTGCAAATGAGCCAGACCTGAGCCAACCAGGAAAACCTGGAATTGGAAAGTGGCCCTGTTTGGCTTCTCCCACAAAGCTCAGGATCTCATTAAGCATTAACTGTAGGAATCTGTCCTTTCAGAAGCTTCAGACTCATTTGGTGGCCATACAGCTGGAGTTAAGCAGTGCCTCCCATAAGCTCAAAACACTGGGACACCCCACACTTACTGTTAAGAAGCCATTAACTGCATTACCCTTGATTGTCAATCCATGAGGCAGCTCTTGATCCCAAAGAATGATTCTCTTGGAGCATCAAAAGCCCCTGAGGTTGAATTTGGCAAGTCCTTCGAGTTCACTTGACAGTCTCCAGCCCTTGGTGCTAACTCTGAGAGCACCAGATGGACCTACTGGTCTCAGCGCAGAGGGTCAGCATAGGACCCTTCAGAAAACATCAACATGGCCCATGTCCCCATGCCAGGGAAGCCATGGAGACACACTCTCAGACATGATACACAGATGTCGTGAGTACTGTTTGTCACCATTCATCCCCAAGGGGGCCGGTTCTCCCCCTGCCACTCTTTCTGCCCAATTTCAGTTGAAAACCCACACACCCATCTCCCAGAGAGTGTGCTGTTCCTCACTGTTCTGTATTTATTTTGAAGGCTGATTCACGGGACAGTCATCTCTTGGCAGAGTGTGCAATTTTGACCTCAAAACGATTGTCCCATGGTTTTTGTTTCCTCAGATCACTGCCCTGAGATGTGAGGCCCTGACCCCGGCCCCATCTGACACCAGTAAATGAGCCCATCCGTATTCTCTGGAGCTTCGGCTCTGGCTGGGGAAACAAAGCCAACACTTGTGAGCAGTTGGAAAACTGAACAAGGCAGTAAATAATTAAGTGCTACTCAATTACATAATTGATTAATTATAACTAATTGCTACTTAAATGAACTGTTCTAGCCTACATTGATCTTCCTCAGCTCTGACCTCATGGTCTGAAGCACTCACTCTGGCACTTCCATGTTATCCAGAGTATTCCTCCCATGCCCTCATAGATAAGTCCCTCCTCTTGTGACTGAGAGTGTTCCCAAGGCCAGGACCAGGTCTTTTCAAGTTAAGGACAGGCCTGGGTTTCTTCCTCCTCCTTCCCAGAGAGCAGAATCAGCCCATCAAAGCATAAGATTCTTTGCTTAATGGACACTTGCTGATTAATGTCAAAAATATAAACCAGTGTTCACGTAACACAGCTCCACATGCCTGTGAGTATAATTGAGGGTCATCATCGGGGCACCTGAGTGGCTCAGTCAGTTAAGCGTCTGACTTCTGCTCAGACCACGATCTCACCATTCATAGGTTCAAGCCCCACATCAGGCTCTGTGCCTGCTTCAGATTCCATGTCTCCCTCTCTCATTCTCTCTCTCAAAAATAAATAAACAACAACAAAACTAGGGTCATCATTAATTTTGCTTGATTACCTTAGCTCCATTAGCATGGCCTAGGATGTGGCCCATGTGTTTTTCTATTGTTGTTCTTCTACTCTCTCTTGTTAAGCCACCAAGATGGTGCCCCTATGTCATGTGTCAGGCCACACTGTCCTGCCAGGATCCATCCTTCAGCCACCACTCTGACTACTTATGCACATCCTTCTTTCCCTTATATGTTGTATGATGGATAATGTGAAGGAAGGCCAAGCCTGGGAGTTGCCCACCTACCTCTCTCTGCCTCTACTTTCCAGTTCCAGGTCTCTCACTAGGCTCTGAGCAACTTGAGGATTCTTTACTCATCACTGCAAGGGATGCACTCCCATTGCAAGAGACCGTGGTGTCAGCTCCACCTGTCACAATGAAACACCACAGCCTGGGGGCTCACACAACAGAAAGCTACGTTCTCACAGTTCTGGAGGCTGAAAGTCTACAAATAGGATGTCGGCAGAGTTGCTTTCTTCTGAGGCCTTCCTCCTTGGCTTGTAGTTGGCCATCTTGTTGCTGTATCTTCACGTTGGTCTTCCCTCTGTGTGTGTCTGTACTAATCTCCTCTTCTTATAAGGACACCAGTGGGGTGCTGGGGGGGGTTAGTCAGTTGGGCGTGGGGCTCTTAATCTCAACTCAAGTCATGATCTCGTCGTTCATGGATTTGAGCCTGGCATCGGGCTCCATGCTGACAGCACAGACGGAATCTGCTTGGGATTCTCTCTATCCCTCTCTCTCTGCCCCTCCCCTGCTCGCTCACTCGCTTTCTCTCTCTCTCTCAAAATAAATAAACTTTAAGTGAGACTGAATTAGGGCCCACCCCTGTGAACTCATTTTACCTTAATTACCTCTTTAAAAGCTCTTTCTCGGACAAATATCATATGTTTGCACGTATAGGAGGATTAGGAGGAACTTTACTGAGGAACAAGGGGGAGAAGAAGGGTGGAAATGGTGGGGGAAAGGGAGAGAGGCAAACCATGAGAGACTCTTGAATGCTGACAAAAACTGAGGACTGATGGATGTGGGGGGGAGGGGAGATAGGCATGGAGGAGGGCACTTGTGGGGATGAGCACTGGGTGTTATGTGGAAACTAACTTGACAATAAACTATTTGTTAAAAAATAATAAAAATAAAAATAAAAATAAAAGCTCTTTCTCCAATACTCACATACCTCATACACTGAGCTCCTGGAGATGGACACTTCAACATATGAATGGGGGGTGGAGCTGGTATGCAATTCAGCTGATAAAAACTGCTAATAATCGAAGTGCTTAATAAATGTTGTGGGCTTTGGGCACCCAGGTAGTTCAGTGGGTTAAGCATCTGACTTCTGCTCAGGTCATGAGCTCCCTCCTGGTCCATAAGTTCAAGCCCCACATCAGGCTCTGTGCTAACAGCTCAGCCTGGAGTCTGCTTCAGTTTCTGCGTCTCCCTCCTTCTCTCTCTGCCCCTCCCCTGCCTGTGCTCTGTCTCTCCCTCTCTTTCTCTCTCTCTCAAAAATAAACAAACACTAAAAAAACATTGTTTTAAATGTTATGGATTTGGTGGGAAGGGAGGGGTGTGGATACAGGATGGATGGCTGGACAGAAAAAGAGTAGCTGCTAAATGGATATTTGCTGGGGACAGAGCTAAAGGCAGGAACAATGGGCTGGGAAAGCCTGGCCCCTTTTTTCTCCCCTCCCCCCCAGCCTCTCCTTTCTCCCTGGAAGCACCTGCTTGGTAATTCCCCTACTCCCTTCACAGCCCCAGGACAGAGAAACAATGTTGCCAAAAGATAGAAGCAATGGAGGGACATGACCCCGAGGTGGACGTGTGGGGGTGCTGCCTCTGGGGGGCCACCCTGGTCTCTTTGGGGGACAGTGAAGACAGCACAGGCCCATGGTTTCCCACCTATCACCCAGCAATTCTAACTCGACACTGAAATGAAGACTTTGTAAATAATCACCACTTAAAAGGGAGACAAAGCCCTGGAATCGGGGCCTTTTTCTCTTCGTGTTGGGCAGAATCCTTACAGCCATAGCCAGGCTCTCTACTTGCAGCGGTGGGAGAGGCCCGGTAATTACAGCAGAGCCGGGGAGCGCTCGGGGTCAGCAAAACAAAGAGGAGGAAATTGCCTGCACAGATTGGCTCAAATATCAGGTTCAACGAAGAAGAAAACACAATTTGTTCATTTGGAAGATGACTCTGGTGACGTGAATGCCCTACACCTTGTTGGAATTCAGGGGGAAACAGGGCAACAGCCCAGGGGAGGAGAGGCAGCGTACTGCTTTCAGACCCAGAAACAATTCTGCGGGCCACGCAAGGGGACTGCAGAAGAGATCTCCTGCAGCATTTATGAGTTTAGAGTCCAGGCTCCATAGGTCAGCAGGTCTCTGAGGACTCAGAGCCTTTTTCCAGGGGTGGCATCCTTGGGTGTGCCGGGCCTGACCTCCTAATGGCATGAACAGGACACAGGACCCTTGGAAAGAGAGCTAGGGGGTGTCCCCTATGGGGTCCTTCTCATCAGCAGAGTGGGATGCAGGTGTTCCCTCACGGCTGTGTCTGCATCCGTCAACCACCCCAGAACCCTCTCGCAAGTCTGCATTTCCTCCTCTGCACAGTGGGACCCTGTAAACCTGCAGGGACCCAGTACAGAGGAAACAGAGAGGGCCCCACGCACTGTGGACTGTCATCACGCTAGGTGGCTTCTGGGTCAGGAGACTACCTGCTTGGTTCACGCAGGACAGTCCAGGCTTACACCTGTGGTCCCAGCATAATCATGGACATCCTAAGTGTCCACACTGGGGTACTAAATGAAATAGATACCCTACTTCTCTGGGTACTGGAGGTGACAGTTCCACCTGCCGGTGCTGTTTAGCCACAACAGCTCTGAGAGGTCCAAGCTCTGCTTGGAAAAGGCACTCCCAGTCGAGGGCCTCGACACAGTGCAAGGGGTCCCTCCCTTTAAGGAATTATGAATGTAGGGCCAACTAGAAGATCAATGTGAGTGTGGGACCTCACTCAGCCCCAGTTTGTTGTTCAACCAGTGACTCCCATTGGCCACATTTTGCCACTGTCTCCATGGTCCATGAGCCCATTGAACTCTCCAGGCCTCCACCCACAGGCAGGGCTGCTGAATTCCTTGAGACGAGCCCCCTCCCCACTCCCTCCTCAAGCACCCTTGCAACAAAGCCCTATCCTCAAACGTAATCCAAACATGCTCCTACCTTTATATCCTGCCTGGACTAAGACTTAACAGATCCACCTCCAGATAGGAAACAAATAGCTGTTTCCAAGTTGTAACTGGGGTTCCTGTCATCATGGGGGGCTGGCAATGAGCAGAGAATAGAAAATGGTTTGTGAATGAAGGGACTGAAGTTGGAACTTAAGGAATAGCGAGGCTTTTGATCTGTGAGAAGGACATGGGGTGGGGGGCGAACATGATGGTAGGGACAGGGAAGGGTGGGGAACCTCGCCAGAGAGGCCCCGGGAAATGGGATCTGAGGCCAGGCCCAACCACTCCCTTGAGGAGCCCAGGCCACTGCCACCTCACTCGCAGTCTCCCACAGCTACTGCCAGCTGCCCTATTCCATTTAATGACACTGCCCGACATTTAATTGACTCTTAAACATAATGCTGCTATTGTGAACAAAGTTTAGTTGTCACTAATTAAGTCCCTGAAAATTAAAATAAAAAGCAAAGACTGAACTGCTCACCATCATTCAGTGAAACAAAATGACTTCATAATCTTTACAAAATAAAACAGGGGACACATTAAGTTACCTCCCCAGGGGGTTTACAACCAGCCTGGTCAACTAATGGGTTCATGGGCTCGGCAGACACAGGGAGGCCCGCGGAATCCACTCTGGGCATTCTTCACTCATGGCATGACCTCGCAGTTTACACTGCTTCCTTTTGCACAGGACCTGTGTGTTTTGGCCTTTAAGATACTGACTTTTATACTAAATCTAGTTGTGTTTGTGAAAGGGCGCTCAGCAGCATAAGAATGAAGTTTGCTAAAGACACTGTTTCCTTAGACCACCTAAAGAAAGCACTAAAACGTGGGTAATACCTACCACTTTCGAAATAGAATGAAAACGTAAAGGATTTTTTTTAATCCTGGCAGCTATTTAAAAGATAAACAGTAAATACAAGTGGAATTATACCAACTAACCATATTACTAGCAGTCAATTGCTGTAGAATAAACATTCTTATTTCCATGGTGTTCTAATATATTCAAAGACATGGAGAATGGCACCAGAAGAATTTATCACTGACATTTGCTAAATTAGATATTCCCGAGGTTTGCCTATATGGATGACAACATTTTTAGCACTTCAAGGTCCTTGCAAGAAAAAGTCTCTATAAAAATTCAGGATGGTATTGTTATTATCAACACTTTAAAATTGACTGTGATTGTTACAGCAGTTTTAAAATCAAAGAGTCCTAAAAAGAAGGGGAAAATTATATGTGTATTCTATATTTGAATTTTTATACATGAGATTTAAAACATAGCATTGTGATGTTTATTTCAGATAAATTTATTGTTACCAAAGACATTTCTTCCAGTGCCAAAGTCAATGCATAGTTTAGCGAAGACCCACCAGCCACATAATATCCATCAACAACCTGCCAATTAACCAGGGCACCATGTTTGACAGTCCGGTTCTCAACCTGTTCAACCGTGCATTCCATTTTGGCTGCTGTCCTAATTAATGACTAATCTATAAAACAGGAGTAATAATACATACCTCATACAAGCCACATTCATAATTGCAAGGATTGAATCAGATCACATGTGGTACCAGGCATGGTAAGCACTTCATAAATGTTTGGATTTTATGTTTCTCTTCATTTTCCCTTGGCATTCTGTAAATGCTTTTGGTCTTTACTCTTGTGTTTCCAAAGCTTTTTAGAAATAAATAACAAAATTAAAAGATTTTTGTGTATGATAACGTCTCCTAGTGTGGACATTTTCCAAAAGCCACTGAAACGGATAAGAGGTCTGGGCTATCAGTTAGAGGCAACTGCCCTGGGGTCCCCACCTCACAACAGCTCAAGACCAAACTCCCACTGCCTCTGTGGCCCATCCCTATCCCAGAGCACAATCGATGATAGTCTAGAAATGGACTGAGTTGCAAACAGTTTTTAAACTATTTTACTAGAAATATATTTGTACTCCTGCATCATTGTTTTTTCTTTCTCTACTTTGGATTCTCAATATGACACTTAGGAAAATTCTCGAAATCATGATGGATTCCCCCAGCGTCCCCTCAGCAGCATATCTGGGCTTCCTGGTTAGCTGTTCCCCAATCTTTCTTTCCCATTCCTCCTCCAATGACCCATCAACTGGGCTTATCCCCTGCTAAGTCTGCTTACTATAACTATGTAATATGTTTTTGAAATTACTGACAACCTCCAGAATTCACAATAAAGTAAATTCCTTAGGGCAAGGGCTACAGCTTGCATCTGTTTAAAATCTTCTATAGACGCTGCCATAGTTGGTTCTCAACTAATCATCTTTGAATGGAACTTAATCTTTTTTTTGTTTGTGTTTTCTTTAATGCAATGCTGCCAACAGATAGTAACAATACTGTGATTTGGGATCTAGGTATTTTGTTGGTGCCTCAAGTCAAGCTTACTTTCTGAAAGATGAGCCTTACGTAGACCATCTCAGCTCCAGCCACAGCTGTCCCTTCCATAGTGCCACATACAAGCATGAGCCTGGGGCAGGAGATATGTCATTCCAGCCAATGACATAATCCTCCCATAGTGAAAGATAGCTGTTAAGAAGGGCACACTGGGGTGCTTGGGTGACTCAGTCAAATAAGCATCCAACTTCAGCTCAGGTTATGATCTCATGGTTCATGGGCTCAAGCCCCACATTGGGCTTCGTACTGACAGCTCAGAACCTGGAGCCTGCTTTAGATTCTGTGTCTCCCTCTCTCTCTGCCCCTCCCCTGCTTGTGCTCTGTCTCTCTCTCAAAAATAAATAAACATTAAAAAAATATTTTAAAAAATAAGGGCACACTGAAATATGTAAACCTACAATAAAGCTTAAATAAAAACTAAACTTGTTCTTTTATTTTTTTAGAGAATACAAAAGCAGGGGAAAGGAGAAGAGGGAAGGAGAGAGGGAAGAAGAGAGAGAGAACCTGAGAGAATCTTAAGCAGGCTCTACAGTCAGCATGGGATCATGACCTGAGATGATATCAAGAGTTGGAGGTTCAACCAACTGAGCCACCCAGGGGCCCCATTGTTCTTTTTTTAAACCTTGTTATTATTTAAAGTTTTATCCCCCCCCAATTTTTTATTGTATTTATACTTACCATACATATATATATATATATTTGTGTTTGTATACATATATGTATATTAACTGATATTACCCAACACTGTGTAAGTACATGGAATCAGCTTATATATCACTTTTTTCTGTCACATGCAATATGAGACACAAACCTGGCCCTATAAGGAAATAATGAAACATGTCACGCGGCAGCCACATCCATCAAGGCCCCATTCAGCTACCATAGTGGGACACCCGGGAATCTGAATCATCAGTTTATGTTCTGGTCTGTGGGTAATTCCTAACAACAATTTAACTTTAACCAATGCCATAATTTCTTTGGCTTTCTTCAGCAGAGGACCCACAATGCATAAAAATAAAGTACTTCATCCTGGTTTTTCTCCTCTAGGGTATGTCTTTATGTGAGGAGACATTATACGCGCAGACCCATGAAAAGTGCTAGGATTAGATTTCTATGATCATTTTATGGGTTGAGGCCACATATGCATCCCGAGAAGCCAAACTTTCTCCCGGCAGAACCCTGGGCCCTGACTGTGTTTATCACAATGGGTTCTTGTCTTCGACCTCTTCCATCTTTCATGCTGTGATACCGTTCCACTTGCCAACCATGAAGGAATAGGAAATATTCTGTATGCTGTGGGCACCTGCTCCAGAGTGCATCTTTCTAACTTTCATTTACAAACCAGACCTTCCAATAAAAAAGAAACCACAAATCTCAGAAACTTCACCACATAATTGTCTCTCTGGATTTTTAACTCTAAGTTATGACCGTTATACTGGAGTAACATGCAATTCACCATGATGAAAAAATCAGAATAGGAGAACCAAATATCTCAGTTAAGTTTTTGTGTGTCACACATTATGCCTTGAAGTGCCTTTGGAGATCCTCCAGTCAACTCCCTTGTTTTACAAAGGACACTGAGGCATGAGACACCAGCCAAGAGTCCCACTCAGTAAGACCTTTGCACTTCAGTCCTGCTTTCCAGACACTTGACCATGAGGTCTGCCACCCCTCCCTGATGCCAATCACCCACTTCATCAAAGCTCTAATGTGCCAAAGTGATTTTTCAACCCTGAGTCTATTTTCTGCTTTGCCCAACTAACTTCTCACCTCCCTTGATGAGCATGCATATGTTAGAATTCTATGGCATTGACAGTTTTATAAATTAATGGCTTTGTTAGATCCTTCCAAATAGATGCTGGCAACATAAGCATGCGTAACCCTCTATATTGTGCAGCCCTCTGCATTTTACAAAACACTTATCTCACTTGATCAAGTAAACAAAAGTTTTCTTTGTTTCAGGGAGAAAAGAAGGAAAAGGCAGAAAGAGTTGAATAACAGCAGGTCTATCAGGAAAAAAAAGAGAGAGGGATTCAAAAACTGTGGGTCGGACTCAATGAAAATACACACACACACACACACACACACACACACACACACACACACACACACGAACTGGGAAGCTAAAAAGGCTCCAGTCATTTCCCCATCATCATCTCCCTTCAGAAGAGCCCAAGCCTGAGACTATGTCTGAAACAGAAATCACCTGACCCATCCTCCAGGTGCCGACCTCAGACTCATCAGAATCCCCCAGGCTGGAGTTTACAAATCAAGTTCCCGAGGACCCCGCCATACTCCTGGGGGGTCTGGCCAGGTAGCGGTGTGTGTTTAGGCAGACAGTGGAGATTCTGATTACAAAAGCTGGAATCCAAGGAGAGGTCTGTTCTGGCCACAAGCCGGATACAGCCTCTTCTTTTCTTTTCTCTTTTCTTTTTTTATTGTTTATTTTTTGAGAGAAACAGAGAGAGGGGCAGACACAGAATCTGAAGCAGGCTCCAGGCTCTGAACTGTCAGCACACAGCCCCATGCAGGGCTCGAACTCATAAACCGTGAGATCATGACCTGAGCCAAAGTCGGACGTTTTAACAACTGAGCCACTCAGGCTCCCCTAAATATAGCCTCTTCTGACACAGATGGATGGATTGCTCACTCAGGGCCCATTAGAGTTCATGCATCCAAAGGTCAAGGTATCTTTTTATCATTTATGATGAAAACATGTTTATAAATGTCAGGGGAAATTGCGGCACACAAACTCCCACTATCTGATCACATGAAATTTACATTTCTCTGTAATCTCTAGTCTTCCTTATCCACATGCATATACATTTTTATAGAAGAGTCTAAGTAAAATTATATATCCTTCTTTCTCATGGTATTATTATCTGCTTTGTATTTTTTCCAAGTTTCTAAAGTTTCCATGTCATTATGGTCTTGGTTTTTACAATCTTCATAATTTAAGGGGAGAGAATTGAGATGATCCCTGGATTTATAAATAAAAGGATCATCAGGTATAAAACTAATAAGTTGGGTTCACCAGGGAAGAGCTAAGCCAGCCACAGAGGGAAGCCAGGATCTGAGATGCTAGAGACGACTGGTATGACTGACATAGCCTCAGGGAGCCAGAGCTATCAAACAACAGCTCAAAGATCCAGAACGTGTGTCCAGTAGTACCTGAGAAAGAGGCCCAGTACTGGGGACAAAGACATGTGGTCACCTCCCCTTGAGCTGCGAATGATTCATCAGACTCCACCAGGACCCTTGGCTCTAACTCCTTGGTCACCAAGTAATCTGAGGTGACAGCCCAGCCTTCCAGAAATTCTGTCCAGAAATGGGACTGCCCTGGGTGATGAGCTGAAGAATGCCAGTCATCACCTAGGAGTATACCATAGTAAATGCATGATCGGGTCCCCACTTAAACATCAGGCTCACACTGGCATGGTTAGTATCTTCATGTCTGAAGGGATGGACCTGGCCACATCTATGAAGGCACACAGAACTGAACAGCAGTGGCCACATCAAGTTGCATGACATCAGTAAGGTCCTGAGCAAGGGCGAGATAGCATCCCCCTAGGGCTTGCCCTTCTCTCTGTATATAACATATGATAGTCCATGGAGTAATGAAATCGGGATATGATTACTCTTCTCTGGAGCTGGTCAGTTTGCCTCTTCACAGCTTTACACAATGGACATAAATACCCTTGTGCCTTTTGTAGGTAAGGGAGTGTGAGAGTAAATGAAGATTATATTTCCATGTCTCAAGGGGAGTTTACCCACAAACGTAAAATATTTCAGAATGGTGATTTGCAGAGTGTCAGAAGAGTCCAGAAGTGAAAACAGTTTTCATTTTTAGCTCAGGGACTCAAACTCTGACACATGGAGGCCATTGCATTCCCTGGGCAGTGCCTGTGATGCCGTGCCCCGGCGCCAGCAACCCCGGGGCTGAGCTCCTGTGCACTGTCCCCAGCCCTCAGACAGGGCTGGTCCTAACCCACAAGGAAGCTTGAGCTGCTCCAGACCCAGACGATGGCAATGTCCCTCTCATCTTCAAACCTCCATCCCATATTAAATTTAAACTTGAATTATGTATTTCGCCTTCCCTCCAAATAACATTGTCATCTGCAATATGAAATTAGATTGAGGTGAGAGGAATGATTGCTGAGTTGTTTGAATTTTGATCGTTAGACTCAAAGAAGAAATGGTAACTCAACTAACTCTTCATCAAAAGTACTATATTTCATCCAAGACAGACTATACCAGAATAAAATAAAAGGTTCTTGGGTGCATTTTTATGGGTACATATTCTTAAAACACTGTAAAATTCAAATTTTCTGAAATATATTTCACCTTTTAATAAGATTAAAACTCAAATGGATGATTGTCTCAAGAAAAAAAGTCATTCTTTTATATATCAGAGGCCAGCAGCCCATGACCAGCCTGTCAAAGGTGACCTGCATGGGGATTCAGAGACATTCCAGGGAACTCACAGGGCATCGATTTTCCTGACTTGACTCTCAGCATTACTAAGGACTATGGCTTAGGATCATTGCTCTGGCTCTTTTTCCTTCTGGCTAACTCACAGAGAATCCCTGAGGACCAACTCTGTCCACAACTCCCTTGGCTACAGCCTGAACCATGTATGCTCCAGCCCAAGGCAGGGTGGGACTGCATGTGCCTCCAATGTAACATACCCAAAAGGGAATGCATCATCTCCACCATCCCTTCTGCACACGCACACATAACACGTGCACAGCACAAACACATTTATGCAACACATAGCCACACACTCCTCTTTCTATATTCACTATCTCCATCAATGGTCTCACTATGTTCCTAGTTGCTTGACCCAAAATGTGGAGAATTCTAGACTGCCCCCTCTTCTGTTCCTCAATAGCCATCAAGTCTAAGCACTGCCTGTGCTAACCCCTGAAAACCCATGATGAGAGCTCTATTGCAGTATCAGGAGATGCTATAGTTAAAGGAAAGAGATTCCACAACACTTTAAAATTTTGAGCCATTGGGCAATTATCGTGTACTATGCTGGATATTGCAGGAGAATCCTTACTCAAGTAGTTCACAGCTCACTTAGACATGTGTTGCCTAACCATGATAAAAAGAGAGAAGCAAACAGTGTCATGATAAAGTGACAACCAAATATAATCAACCCCCAAATGGGTTCCCTGGAGGGGCAAAGACTGATGGGGCAGAGTTATCGGGAAGGCCTTCTGGAGGAAGCATGAATTTGAGCTGAGCCATTAAGAAAGAGCATAACTTGAATCTGTGAATTAGTAGAAAGGGTAGGGCAAAGTCTTGAGAGCCAGAAGAACCATGGGCTATTAAGGGACAGAGGAGAGTTGACTCCGTGTTGGGGTTGGTAAGAAATGAGAGAAAGCAGGATGATTCAAAATAAGGAGGTAGATGCTTCTGAGCATGGGTCTTGGCAATAATGAAGATTAGGAGGATAAAGCAGAGGCTGAAGTTCCTGAAGAAAGGTGAATGAGTTGGGGCATCTTCTCCTTTTTAAGTTCAGAAAAGGCAAAGTTAGTGAGGAGCCGGTTAGACTAGGCCTGGAATCAAAACTATTGCCTCTGGCTAAAGTCACCTCCTTGGTTGAGGACCCAATATCTTGTTTTGTCTGCTGCCAGCCTGCCCAGTCTACCAGGGTGAGTGTCAATGGCATGCAATACTTTTCCCAACCATAGGCCAACTTCTCCCAGAATCCATAAAAGCATCCACTTAGGGCTCTAAAGTCTATAAACTCCAGGGTCAATATATACCACATGGACATATTTGGGGCTAACAGTGAAGAGTTCAGGAAGAAATTGCCAACAGGAAAATTTTTATTCATTAACAGGAGGGAAGGGTGCCTCACACACCCAAGGAAGCAAAGACCTGAGCTGCACCTCCCTTCAGGCTTGAGAACCAACTAAACAGGCCCAGGGCATTTAAATTAGTACCCAACAGTGGCAGAGGGAAATTAAGAATTCACTTCCTGGGGCCTGGAGGGAATGATCCAGTAACAGAGGCCATGCTTATTTTTCAAAAGCAGGTGTTTTCCAACCCACTGGGCAGATAACCCATGAGGAAGCACTGATCGCCTCCAGGGTCATGCATGCACCTCCAAGCCAGAGAGAAAGCAGCCAAAGGCAGCCAGAGCAAGAGGCTGAAATGAGACAAAAGGAGGGTGGGATGGGGGAGCTCAGACTTGAAATTAAGGTTTCATGACTTTTTGCCCCAGCCTTTGACAGCACAGAGAGAACCATGGCTGGCACTTGGGACACCCGTATTTTAATCCCTGCTCCGCTACTTGCTAGTTGTGGTATTCAGTGGTTGTCTACCCAATATAGGCTTCAGTACACATCTTTGTAAAATAGAGGTTACAAGACCACCCCGCCCCCACCCAGTCACCACCGCTGCAGAGGATGGCTAGAGAGTAGAATGAGCCAAAAGCCAAGGAAGCAGTTTTTCACCATGTGGTCCTAGGCTCACACAAGGCTGTGTTCTCGTTTTGATGTGCTCACCATGGCCCCAGGCTAGAGAAGGGGATAGCTGATCTGGCAGAGTGTGGCGCTGCCCTCAAAGAGTTTGAAACCAGACTTGGAAGAGAGATCCATCATCCAGAGATCCATCATTAGACTCATTAAACAGTCCTTTCCAGACACTATGTGTTGCAGAAAAATGGTGGTAGGTGTTAATGAGAGAAGATACTCCCAAAGAGCTTAAACAGGGACTGGACTACAAAGAATGGAGTAAAATGTGGAAAGATAGAGAAGATGAGAATGGAAAAGAAAAAGGAGCCTACAAACATCAGAAATGTAAGCCAAAAACCCAGCTGTTAGAGCTCATTCCTGGCTCATGGACATGGAAGAACCAAGCTGCCATCTTTTTTATTTATTTAATTTTCTCTATGAGCAAAGTCCAAATATCTAAACATTCTTTTTTTTTAAGATGAGCTCTATGCCCAATGTGGGACTAGAACTCATGACCCTGAGATCAAGAGTTGTATGCTCCACCAACTGAGCCAGCCAAGTGCCCCTAAAAATCTGAAAATTCTAAGGAAGGGAAAAAAATTAAAGTTACACATCATTTCATCACTTGGAATAACTGGTATTATTTTACCGCACGTCTTTAAAGTCCTTTTCAAATATTCGCCTACAAGATCATCTTTAAGTGACTGCATAAATTCTATTGCAGACATGTAAAACAGTTAACTCATTCCCCTATTTTTGGGATTTTAAGATTTCTTTTTTTCTAATGTTTATTTATTTTGAGAGAGAGGGAGAGAGCAGACATGCATGTGTGCACAAGCAGGGGAGGGGCAGAGAGAGAGGGAGAAAGAGAATACTAAGAATACAAGGCAGGGCTCAAGCCCCCAGCTGTGAGACCACGACCCCAGCCGACAGCAAGAGTCAGACCCTTAACCAACTGAGCCACCCAGGCCCCTCTTTAAGATATTTCTAAATCATATATATAATATTTCAAAGTTTGTGATTGGGAATGTGGATTCTAAAGTAAGAGTGTCTGGATTCAAACTCTGTCTTCTTTGTTTATTATCTTGGTCACCTTGGGTAAATTCATCCAGTGATAAACTCATTTCCTATTATTAAAAACTGAGACCAAAATAGTACCTAACACACAGAGTGGAAAAAATTGTAACAGTCACATAATACAGGGGCACCTGGGTGGCTTAGTTGGTTAACTGTCCGACTTTGGCTCAGGTCATAATCTCATGGTTTATGAGTTTAAGCCCTGTGTCAGACTCTGTGCTGACAGCTCAGAGCCTGGAGCCTGCTTCATATTCTGTGTCTCCCCCTCTTTATGCCCCTCCCTCACTCATACTCTGTCTCTCTTTCTCTCTCTCAAGAATAAATAATTTTAAAAATACTACTCAGCTATTTTTATTTTTAGTATAGTTTATTATCAAGTTCATTACCATATAATGCCCAGTGCTCATCCCAACAAGTGCCCTCCTCCATGCCCATCACCCATTTTCCCTTCTCCCCTCCCCCCCCATCAACCCTCAGTTTGTTCTCAGTATTTAAGAGTCTCTTATGGTTTGCCTCCCTCTCTCTCCTTAACTATTTTTTCCCCTTCCCCTCCCCTATGGTCCTCTGTTAAGTTTCTCCTGATCCACATGTAACTACTCAGCTATTTGTAAAAAATGAGCTACAGATATATGTAATAACATGGGTAAATTTCAAAACAATTACACTGAATGAAAGAAGCCAGGCAAAATGGAGGGTACATACAGTATGGCTTCACTTGTATAAAGTTCTAGGAAATATAATCTGTAATGACTGAGAGCAGATCAGTGGATGCCTAGACATGTAGGGGCAGGAGGAAACTTTTGGGGGTGTTGCATGTTTTCAGTAACATGACTATCGTGATGTTTTCATTAGTGTATACATACGTCAAATGTTATCAAATTGTATACTTTAGTGACACCATGCCCAGTGTACTGTGTGCAGTTTCCTATGTTAATTATAACCCAATAAAATGGTAAGCAATATGTGTTTTTTAAAATCTGTGCTAAAATAAATCACCACCACAGGGCGCCTGGGTGGCTCAGTCAGTTAAGTGTGTGACTTCGGCTCAGGTCATTATCTCACAATCTGTGAGTTTAAGCCCCACATCAGGCTCTGAGCTGACAGCTCAGAGCCTGGAGCCTGCTTCAGATGCTGTGTCTCCCTCTCTCTCTGCCCCTTCCCTACTCTCTCTCTCTTTCTCAAAAATAAACATTAAAAATGTTTTTAAATAAATCACTACCAGGAATATAATGTTATGCCTTTTGTCTCCTCCCTAACACTGGGTATTCCTTTATTTTAAACAGTTTTACTAAACTGATCAACACAATTAAAGGTATCTCATTATCATTTTAAATTATTTTCTGTAATTACAAATAAAGTATAAAATATTCACTTATTTTTGTGTGTTCACAGTTCTTTCTGTGAATTATAGTTTGCATGCTTCGCTCATTTTTTTGGCGTGTTTATCTTTTTTCCTTACTTCTTTCTCATTGTGGTTATGCAAGTATATCTCTAGACTTTCCCCACACAAATACATATACATTTTAAAAACAAACGTAGAATCATCCTTTACATCCTATTTTGTAATCCATGTTTTATACTAACATAATATGATTATCTATCTACCCACGTCGATAAATGCGCAACTACATTGTCATTGTAATGGCTAAAACAGCAATTCTTAATGCTGCTCCTTAAATCATATTTCAGTTTCAGAAAATGGAATAAGGATCTCCCTCATTTCAAAGGGAGTTGAGATTAACTTCACAAATCACTTTTTTTATTTGCTACAGCATCACAGAAACGACTGCAGATTCTTCAACGAATGACAATCAAGCGTCCTCTTCACCCTGAAAGGAATTTTTATGAAACTGACCTTTGCTAACTTTTTTACAGTTTTCCTAGAATGGTGCTGATAATGAAATTTTTAGCTAGCCACTTTTCACTTGACCAATTATGAAGAGATCAATTTGTCCCCATTAGCCTCCAGTTCATTAGTACCCAAAATGAGGTCCACTCTAGTAAACAGTGAGCAATGACCTTTGGTGTAAGTAGAGACGTCTCTTTGTCAAGGTCTTAAGAGGAGTAACTCAGCAGCCCTTCCTTAAAGTTCAAAAGGAAATACTTTGATTAAAATTAAAAAGCTTTTCCTCGGAAAGGTCAGGAAAAAATTTGGTGATGTCCTGTGAGAAATACAATTATTATTCAATGCAATGTGCATTGCTATGACATTGGGGTTGAGAATTTAAAAGTGACACAGTTTAGGAATGAAAAGTTATGGTTTATCCAGTAACAGTAATCTATCTGCCTGCAAGTTACCTCTGGGTGACACTTAACATCTAGGTTCCAGCATCCAATGGGCTGAAAGACTTTGTCAAATTGGGATCAGTGGAATCTTACTTGAAAGTCATCATTCCATTCCCTTTGGGACTGTGCTTCAAACAAGTCAACCATATAAATGAGGAACTATTCAGTCTGAAGGTCAGACTGACTGACTGACCACGCTGGCTGAGATTTTTGTTTTGAAACCACTAGTCAGAAACAAAGCATCATTTTTGAAAGGAGAAAACCAGCAAGTGGGTTGGAGTCACCAGTTCATGGCAGTCCGGGCATTTCAAAAGGCCTTTCTTCCCCCCTGATGATTAGAAAGGCACTGAGCATTCAGCAAACACTGGAGCCTCCCCTGAGCCCTACATAATTATGGGCGCTGTTAGGAATGTGAAATTAAGCACACGTGCCCTCCATCATCAGCTAAGTGGATGGAGAGACAGACCTGTAAACAGCTCACTTCCTGACAAGGCCAGTGGGGTTGGGTGTAATCAGAAAGAAACAAGTTTGTTGTGAGCAAAAGAAACCAGTGACCGAGACTGGCCAGATACGGGACAAGGCTCTTTGTGAGAGATGGCAGTTCCACCTGAAAAGGAAACATGACAAAGCCCGCCCATCTTACTACCTTTGGATGCATAAAACCAATCCTGGAAATACCTTTTGTGAGGGATATTTTAAATCTCAATGATCCTTAAGCTAAATTGAAGGGGGCAAAGTGTGTTTTAAGCAGCTAGGCTAACAAGCACTTTTTCCATAAAAGTGATAAAAGCAATTACACCTTAACAGAAAAGCTCTCTGTCTATGGATGTTTCTTCTTCCAACTTAACGCTTTATCAAGCTCCATACAAATATTAGATGTTTCCAATAAACAGGGAACACACAGCTCATTTGAGAGTGAAAGGAATTTTCTGCTCAACATGAAGTACCATGAGGGAAAGCCTGAGGAGCTGGGCATCCTTCAGAGCAGGAACTAAGGTGAGTGGGCAGGTGGGACACAGAGAGGCACTCTCGAAACAGAGCGACACTCTAGAGAGGTTCCCCACCCTGGGTGACAAGGACAGGCACAACACTGAAACTGGGGCCCTGGGAGTTGAGACTGGAGATGTGACACTAACGGGCTGTGGGGAACCTGGGTCGGCCAGTGAGTTTGACCACCCAACACGTGGGTGCACTGAGTGTGGCCAGAAGCCCCCTCCCCTCCCCACACGGTGGCCTAAGGTCTGCAAACCCAGGGAAGAGTTTGGGATTACAGAATTAGAAACCCAGCTCAGGAGAGGAGTCTTGGGGTCAATTTCAGATCATTTTCTGGGCTCCGAGTTTAGTGTGAAGGAGGACAGAACATGATCTGAAGGACTGAGGGACAGAGGAAAGTCTGGCAACCTCACAGGGAGGCTGTAGCTGCAGAAAAGCTGGCTTTAGTGCCTGAGGTGATTCCCTGAGTTCGGGGCTGCATGCGCCCGCCCGTGCAGATCTGGTGATGCCTGGGCCAAAGCCTGTTATTCTGAACTGTCTGCAAGGCCTCCCATTGGAAGGCCCTAGAGTTCACAATATGGGACAGAGGCGGAGAGCTGGCGCCTATGTACTTAGGATAACTACATTAAAATAATTTGAGATAATAGATATCTTCCAATCATGGTAATAGCACAAAGGATAACTGGTATCCCCAAAGTAGAGGCACAACAAGTGATACAAAACAAAGTCAAGATATAATAGGGAAAAAAACCTTTCTGTAAATGAAGGAAGAACTGAATGAGTATAATTGAAAGATGATTCCAAATAGACTCTGTTGTAGGAAATTTGAGACAGAATGAGCACTACCAAGATCAATCCTGTTAAATTACTGAACATAAAAAAAAATTGAGAGAATTCCTTAGATTTGAAAAGAAGAAACAAAAAATTTACTTAAAAGGCTAGTGAATAAGGCTAGGCTCGTAACTCTTTATAGCAACATTAAAATACAGGGGAAAACATGGAACAATATATGTGAGTTTCTAATGGGAAAAAATATGTGATCCACAAATTGTAGGCCCAACAAGGTGTTGTTTGAGTATAAAGGTGTCAGACTTGCATTCACAGATTTGCAGGATCTCAGGAAATACAGCACTCATTCGTCCCTGAAGTAAAAAATTTTGATGACAAAAATCTAGCCATTCGAGAACAAATGGAATTATGGTCAAAGGATCTGTAATGAGCACTGAACCCACACATATAAATGGAAGCTAAATAGATTTTAGCATCTACATATGCATATGCAGCTTTGCAAATTGGAGAAGTGCTATACGGGAAATCAGTAATATGAGGTATATGGTTAATGATGGCTATCTCTGAAGGCAGAGGCAGTCAAAGGAGAAAGGGAGAGGCAATTTTATTTTTTCTCCCATACTCTTAATTGAGGTTTAATTTACATGTAACAAAATGAGTAAATATTAAGTACACAGTTTTACTAATTTTCACGGTTTCTGGAAGAGTTGCAGAATTGCTATCTTATTTTTTCCTTAAATATTTCTAGGATTCACCAATGAAGCTGTTTGGACCTAGAGTTTATTTGTGGGAATTTCTTTTATCTACAAATTCAAGTTTTTTAAAATATATTTTTCAGGTTGTTTCTTTTAGAATAGACTTTTTTTAAAAAAATATTTTATTTATTTCTAGGAGAGAGAAAGAGAGAGACAGCGTGAGCAGGGGAGGGTCAGAGAGAGAGGGAGTCACAGACTGAAACAGGCTCCAGGTTCTGAGCTGGCAGTCAGCACAGAGCCCGATGTGGGGCTCGAACCCGCGAACTGCGAGATCATGACCTAAGCGAAAGTCAGACGCTTAACCGACTAAGCCACCCAGGCGCCCCATCTTTTAGAATAGACTTTGGTAGTTCATGTCTTTGAGGAGTCTGTCCATTTTATTCAAACTGTCAACCTCATGGGCATTAAATGGTTCATAATATTCCTGTATTTACTGTGAAGTTTGTAAGAGCTTGTTGGGAGGACAAACTTCATCTGTCATGCAAGGTCCTTCTGGCTGGACTTAGAATCAGATTGACATGAGACAGATCAAGAGGGGAAATTCTAATTTAATAGCAAAGTGCAGGGAGCCCACACAGACATGGATATTCCAAAGACAGTCAGGCAACAGGTGGCTTACAGGAGCTAAAGAGAGGGGTAAGGTCTGAGAATACAAAAGGGAGGAAGCCCCTTAGCAGGAAAATGAAAGGAGATGTTTGGAAGACAAATTTTGCTCTGTCATATAAGTAAGTTTCTTAGGTAGAGAGGAATCTCTGTGAATAGCTCTCTTCCTGGTACCAGGAAGCAGTTATGGGGAAGGTGAAGAGTTTTTCATAAATCTCCTGGGTTTTGATTGCTTTTAACTCAAAATAACATTCACCCCAAAGTGACCCATCTTGGGGTAGCCTACCCTTGGTCTCTGTGATTTTTATATTTCCTCTCTCGTTTCTGATATTGGCAATTTGTATTTTTTTTCTCTTTTTTTCCTGTTATATGTTTTGAGGCTTGTCAATTTCATTGACCTTCTCAAAGGGACCATATTTTAGTTTCATTGATTATGCTAATTTTTGTGGGTTTTTTTTTTCTATTTCACTGGTTTCTGCTCTTCATAATGTCCTTCCTAATGCACACTTTGTGTTTCATTTGCTCTTTTTCTAATTTCTAAGGTGGAAGGTTAGGTCAGGTACTAGCAAATTTTTTTCATAAGAGGTCAGAGAGTAATTATTTTAGGCTTTGAGAGTCATATGATATCTGTTGCAACTAGTCAACTCTGTTATTGTAGCACAAAAGCAGCCACAGACAACGCAAAAATGAATGAACATGGCTGTGTTTCAGTAAGACCTTATTTACAAAAATAGGCAATTTTGTGGGCTCAATTTTACACATCTGCCATCATTTAACAATTCTCAGTTTACATCATCAATTTGAGACATTTAATCTTTTCTAATATAGGCATTTTGTGCTATAAATTTCCCTCTAAGTACTGTTTTACATGCATCCCACAAATTTTGATCTGTCATATTTTCATTTTCACTGGAAAATGGAGAAAGTTTTGGTCATTAATAATGAGTCTGATCTTTACTATTGCACTATCACCTCTGTGAGCTCAAAGTTAATCCTTACTGTGTTGTTACTAACTAAATGCGGGCCAGGCATGGTAACTTCCACCACTGCTACCAAAGCTTCTATACTCTCCCTTTTCTGGACCCTTGATAGGAGGTAGTGTCATTTTTCACATTTTTCCAAGTCACCAAAACCCTAGATACCTTTTTAGGCTCCCTTCTCTAATTATGCTTCCTCCATATCTTCAATGAAAGAACTTGATCTCTAGGACTAACAATCCCTCATTAGCAAAAAATACTGCAAGTTGACTTATCACTGAAGATGGATAGATGGGGGGAAGGGACCACATTCATTTAGGTCCCTGAGAAGGGAACATGAAAAGGGGATTAACCATATAAGAGATTGATTGAAAGAAATAGCAGGAGAATGAAAGGAGCATCTTCAGATTGTGATGCAGCTCTGACAATTCTAAACAGAAGGAGGAAAGGAAAGACGATTCAGGGAGGAAGAAAGACTCTTGGACTGCAGTGCAGTTTTAAGAAAGATTCAGCCAGGTCATTCTCAAGCCAGGAAGTACTCAAGCCAAATTCATCTTGGAACAGCCATCCCACATGTCTGTTCCTTAGCACCCATGCCATGGTTAGTTGTTGACTGGGAGACGCCTTCAGGGAGTATGACCTTAATGTTAATGCAGTGGTGATCCCATAAAGACCTTAGAAAGACCTACCAAACTGTCCACAGCATATGAATTATATCTCCTGTTAGTAAAAGAATCAGATGGAAAAAAAGCAGATGCCTTTATTACTTGTTGATTTATAGCTACCACAATCACCAAGAAGCAGAGCTCACTCCTCTCACCATGAGTCACAAGCCAATGGAAGCACATACCATTAAAAGACCTTCCATACCCCAACCACGCTTGACTTCTGTAGCAAGGACACCTGTGTATACAATACTTGACAGACATAACTTGCCTTTTTTGAACCGCATGAACCACAGAAAAATACACCTGCCCCCATAAAACAGCCCAATGTTATTATAACATCCACTACATGTATTTCTTGGCACTTTATCAGCAGAATGTGCCTACAATAGTGTGTGCTATTATGGGCATTATAGCTACAACTTTCTTGACTGTTGCCCAGTGTAAGAGCCTCTGAAGCATTAGAGGATGTAACCAATGCAGTGATGGGTGAGCATAAATTCTGTGCCTGCTGAGATGGGAACTCAGGTTGGGTGACAGTAAAGCAGATTCAGCTCACTGGACCTTTTAGTCTTCACCGGGGATCAGTGAATCCAGAGTAGCAGAGACTAAACCAGCCAGAACACAGGCAACCTTACACTTCTTCAGAGGCAGTTTCTCATACACTACAGCAAACCTCCTAGAGAACCACAGATAAAATGCCTCATTGGGTAAACTGAGGCAAGGGAGTAAAAATGTAACCAAGCACCACTCTCTCCATACCTCCTCACCTTCACGAATCAGCTATGGGGCCACATGACTGCCCCTTTCAGTAGAGCTGTTATTATTCATATGTGATCTCCCATGCTCACTGAGGACCTAATATGTCTTTGTTTCTGGTAATAAACTCTGCCACTTGGTCATTCAAATGCCTCAAAAATAGCTTTCAATCTTTGAAGGCTCCGTAGTTTCCCATCTGTTACCTGAAGCTGGGCTCTCTGAAAGTGAAGGGTGAGGCAATGCCTATTTGCACAGATCAGCCCAGGGCTCTGACCAGCTTCTGGCAGAGGTGAGACTATAAAACTGAATAAACATTTCCCAGGGACATTTACTAATGGTATACCTGGGAGACATTTTAACTAAGCACTTGAACCTGCAGAACTGACAGCATGCTATTTTAAAGACTATTTTCCTATTTATTTAATTCTTTTATTTATGCATCGTATGTCTACTGAGGTCCTGCTCTGTGCAAACCCTCTACAGGTCCTCTGAGACACAAGGATAAAGAGCTATTGTAATAGTTCAAGGACCCGCTTGGACCTGGATTAGAGTCAAGGAAGCTGAAGGGAAGGGATATGGATGGATTCAAGAGATATTTAAGAAGACTAAGATTAAGTCATCACTGAGCACCTACTATGTGCCAGGCATATGGCTTGTCTTTAGCAAACTACATTCTGCGGGGTTATTTGTAACATCAAAACTCAGGGCCACTTGTGCCCAAGCAGGACAGGCTATTCTCTCTTCCTCACTCTCTCCACCTCTCTAGACTACTCCGGAAAGGCTTAGGAAGGCTAAGGGAGGGCCTGAAGCCAACACTGTGTACAGGAGGAGACCTGCATCTCCTAGAATAGGCTTAGCAATACTCACAAGACAAATGCTGTCCATAACAGGGGCACACCCTGTGACTCAGCACCACACCCTTGCCCGGGTTCCCACTGGGGACAGAGGGTGGCAGACGTTGCTGGGTAGAGGCAAGGAAGCGAGCAGCTGAGACACTGTCTGGATGATGTAGTAAAAGGGTGGGACCCCCAGTGCATGCTCCATTATTCCACTGGACTTCACTCACAAAACACAAGTTCAAAGATAATATTACTAAGACTTTCAAGTTGGCTGACACAGAACATTAAACCTCGAGTGCAGGGCTCTTCTGAGCACAGGGCCTTCTGCAGCTGCACTGTTCACACACCCACGAAGCCAGGCCTAGAGCCAGCCATTGTGTTAGACCCTGTGACACAAGAATGAGTCACATGCAATCCATATCCCACCACTGTGACAGGGCAGAGAGCCACAGGACTCTTTTGGAACTTAAGGGAGATTTGACAGAGGAGGTGACGTCTAAGTGAAGTGTACACTGTAATTGGCTGCTGAAGGAAAGGGGAAATGGAAGTGGGGAGACCCCCAGCAGAAGGAGCAGCAAGAAATGAAGAGAAAGCAGGTACTTCTGGGTATCTACAGCTGTAACCAAATGAAGAGTAATCAAAATGAAGGTGGAGTAGAGAAAAATGAGACTGGAGAGGTAATTATAAAGGGCCATGAAAAAGATGCTCAGAATTTTCAAAAAATTATCCTAAAAGTCATGTGGTAACCCTTAAAAGTTTCAAGCTGAGAAGTGATTGAGTTCTACTTGTGCTTCAGAAATCATGTTCTGGAGAGTAAATTGGAGCAGGCTAACTGTAGGAGTAAGAAGCCTAGCTTTGGGTTGGGCACATGATGCCAGGCATGGAAATAGTCCAGAAGGAAGTCATGCTTGTCTGCTAATGAAACTGAAGAGGAGGTACATCAATGTAGTGTTACCTGAGAGGTTTGCAAAGGAGTAAGCAGTGCCATGAAAGTAAAAGAGAAGCACCACAAGTTGGAAGATCAGGAGGCCATGCCTAATCTGCCTCATGAGAAATGAGCAAAGGTTTGTAGGTAAATGGGAGGAGGGTGAGGATAAAATAGTTTCAGGTAGAGGAAAGGGTAGAGGTGTAGGGATAAGCGTGTGTTATCTTCTGGGGAGTGGCAATTCCACATGGCTAGAGCAAGGAGTGAAAAGCATGAATGGCCAAAGATGAGGATGGATGAATGTGCAACTGTCCAAAGCAATGATTTAGGAGATTGGTCTCTCTGCTAAAGACAATAGAAAACCAAAGACTAAAGCAAATTTCACCCCAGAAGGGCTACTTTGTCATATGTACAGAATTAAGATTGCCATTGGGCCATACTGGAGACAAGGAGCCCATTTGGGAAATGGGTACAATAATCAAGGTCAAATATGTTGGTAGCCTGAATGAGGAATGTGGCAGTGGGGCTGGGGAGGTATTAAAAGGGTGGAATTGTAGAATATGGTGGAGAAATGAATAGGTGAGAATCAAGAGAAGGAGGTCCCAGAGGATGTCCACATTTTTGGAGACTGTGTGGATAGTGGCATCATTCCCTGAGCTAGGGACCACAGGAGAGAAACACATGGAAGGTGAGGAAAGGAAGAGCTAGTCTTTTCTGTGTTCTGCTCATTAGACCTCTAGGTGGGATGCTTGATAGACATGGGATATACAGGCATCAGGTAAGGATTCTGAGCTTGGCAATGAGGTTGAGTGTTTTCTGCATATCCGTGGTGTCCATAAGAGAGTGTGAGGTCTTTCCAGCAATTCTAACCCCCATCAGAGGAAGAGCAGCCTCTCTAGGTGAGAAGTGCCATCACCCCTGGTTTCAAGCAGGTAGTGGTATCACAGAGCTGAGGGGAGGTTGGACTGCAAGGCCTCAAAATCTCTTCAGTTGAACCTCTAACTCATCAGCCTTCCCCACCTCTGATATTTATTTCCTTTTACACATTATCAGAAAGTTCAGTTCACCTTCAGAGTAAGATCCTCGAATGTGAAGACATCAAAACTATGCTTCTGTAAAGACTGTGTGCTGTCTCATGCTCTCTTCCAAGCTCCTCCTCCTCTCAGGGACCCCTACCTTCTCCTGGCACTTTCTTCTTCTCTGTACCCCAAAACTCTGATCTTCCAGCTGCTACCTCCCATCCCCACTAGCCTGCCTGCCCTCCTTTCTGCCTGTCCTGGCAATTCCCATCATATATCTCTGTGACTGATGAACAGGGAGTTAATCAGAGTGCAGTCAACTGTACCCTCGAATCATGGACTCATTTTGAGTTGTCTTAATTGAACCATCTCCATGGGAAAGATGAACTGCAGATAACAATCGGGAAGGCTTGTGCAAAGGGTAAAGAGATGGGTCTTCTAAAATGAATATATGTCAAAGTCAGATGACAAGAACCTTAGGTTCACCTAAAATCATTCAGCCTGCCAATCATCACTCAGCAAATGTTTACTTTGTGCCCCACACCCGACTGGCATCTCTAGAAATTCAGGTCTCTGGCTATCTCTGTCCTCAAGCTATTTTTTTCTGTCTCTGCCTAGCTTGAAAGCCTGAAGACTCTTTAGGGAAGGATGAGCTTGGAGATGGCTTCCTTATGACACCAAAGAAACAGGTGATGGGCTGAAAAAGTGGCCCTGGTATGAAAAGCCTCTTGATGCAGGTTAGCTTCCCTTGCTAGAAAGAAGCAAAGGAGGTTGCAGTAGACACCCTCTAGTCATTTTCCAGTTTCTCATGCTTTGCCAGACAGAGCTACATTTCCCAACCTGCCTTGCAGTTGAATGCATGAGAGTTCTGGCCACTCAATTTCGCCAGTGTCAAGTACATTCAGGGCGACGCTCCCCCCACATAAGGCATAGCTGGAAAAGGTGTGACCTGACCAGAAAGTACTTTGAAGAGCAAGGTCTTTCTCTCACTGGCTGAATCCATGTCCAGGTGAAGCCAAGCTCCACAAAGTCCATCCCACTGTTTCAAGGAGCAAATGAGCCCATTCTACCTCCTAGATAAAGGAAAATTTTAAAAGTGGAGTCTGTAGGCAGTAGGCCAGGGTATACCTCAGTCTTATTCAGAGTCTCTGATGATTCAAAATCAGAAGGGACACACGCACCTGGGTGACTCAGTCAGTTAAGTGTCCATGTCAGTTCAGGTCATAATCTCATGTTTTCGTGTTTGAGCCCTGCATCAGGCTCTGTGCTGACAGCTCACAGCCTGGAGCCAGCTTCAGTTTCTGTGTCTCCCTCTCCCTCTCTGCCCCTCCTAAGGACAATCTGTCTGTCTCTCTCTGTCTCTCAAAAATAAATAAGAAAACATTTAAAAATTATTTTAAAAAGCAGAATCAGAAGGGACAGAGGCAAATTCAACTAAAACTAAATTCTGGCCAGTGTCTGCGCTCAGAAGAAATAATAGGTGAAGGCAATAAAGTCCTGTTTATTCTCTGATCATAAGGAGAAATCACTGGTTACCTTCAGCAAGGCTTTGTGTCACCATTCTAGATGCCAGTCTCAGAGAATACTAATTTGGCTTGGGCCCCTGCTATGAAACGCAACCCAGCTGATATTCAAACATGCATAAACATTGTCATTTGCTAATAGTGGCTAATGGCTTTAATCATAGAATAAAACAAATCAATAATTAACCTTAGCAGTAGAAGTGCAACTTGGATTCAAAAATAATGAATTCACTAATGGTTCTTGCTGCCATTAGTATATATACGTCAGGGTAAATATGCAGAAACATGCCCATTTTCAAGTTGCTAATCTATTCATAAATTATCAGATTATGACTCCAATTTGGACATGAAGGAGGGCAATAAGTAATACCAAGGTATCTCTAATTTATTAAGAAAACAATAAGCTTACATGTGAAACCACTTATTTACCACTGCTACTCACCTTCTATGTTGGGTCTGTGCCAGAAGCAGGTGGCAGAGAGCAGTGACCCCTCTGACTCAGAGAGCTCATGTCCCAGCTGGGTAGGTAACTCCAGCAGCGTGATAAAGGCTCTGGCAGAGGGCTGCTTTAACACAGGGGCTGCATACTGGCAGATGCCTGGCAAAGCCTGGCGAAGGCAGTGATTATAAGAATGACAATTGAGTTAGATCTTGAAAGATGAGGGGAGGTTGCCAAATTGACAAAAAGTGAAAGGTCAAAAAATAGAAATAATAAATAAAAGGAAGAGAGCCTCTCTACAACATTGCAAACATCTCCATGAGGCTACAAAGTTAAGGACTTAGAATGGCACAATGGGTGCCAGAGGAGGAGTTAATAGCGAGCCTGACCACAGAGGCTCTGGGCTATCTTGCTAATTGTTTTTTTTTTTTCCTAACAGTCAATGAGAGTCACAAAAACCTGATCTTTAAGTAATTAAAAATAAGATCCACAAGCACTGAGAATTTTGTTCATATGCCTTTTATAGACAGTAGAAATAGGTTTTATTTGAGGAAATGTATGTTTATCTTGTTTGTCTCAAATCATAAGCAGTTCCCCTAAAGGCTCAAATGATTGAATAATTCTCAGGATTTAGAACTGCTGAGCTGGACAACGCCTATAATAAATGCAGAGATTTCTACCCGAAGGCTAGCCTGGACTCAGATCACATTCAGTTTTATTTCCATCTGTCTATGATTTGCTTTGTGGTGTTTTGTTTTTAACCTAAGATTTGAATAAGTCCAAGACCTTTTAAGATAATCTGGCAGGCTATCTCTCCCTTTTATGAATGACAATATGGCAGATATCTTTGTTTACCTACCCAGAGGCCAATCCCCCCTTCTTTCATGCTGGGAGAGCCCTGAGTTTGTTCCTGGTGTCTATTCCACCTTCTTCTGACTGGGGCAAATGCTGACTAGTAAAAGCCAATAATGTAGATGGCATTCTCCTTGCCAGTGATTGGGCCATGGCCAAATTCTGGGCAATGGTATGTAATATGGGATCTGCTGGGGCTTCTGGGAAAAGTTTTTCTCTCTGATGTAAAGGACTATTCCCCATCTTGTTCTGTATTAGGGATTATTAGGAGGCTGTCAGTTATTGTAAGAGGAAGCAGCCTGAAGACAATGTCAGTTCCTAAAGATAGCAAAACAAAAATATGAAAAAAAGCTGAATCTTCCACTGTGCAGTGGAGTTACTGAAATAAACCAGCTTGGAGCCGTCCTACCTCCAGGCTTCTTATCTGAGATAATAGATTTCTTCTCCTTTAAGCCAGTGGCTCAAAGCATCCTTGCTATCATAGGTAGCCTGCAGCTGGCCTAGTTCAGCCAGTATATACCAATGCCCCATCTTAGTTGTCATGGCTGGCACTCATCCTGACAAGTCAGAGCCTGTGCTGATGAATGTGTCATTACTTCGTATCTGGGGTACCTGCCAAAATCACACCAAGAGAAAAGAGACTCGTTACATATAAGGGAATTCCAATAAGACTGTGGGAGATTTCTCAGCAGAAACCTTGTGGGCCAGGCAGGAGAGGATAGGGATAATATATCAAAAATATTAAAAGAAGAAAGAACATTCAACCAAGAACATTACATCCAGCAGGGCTGTTCTTCAGAAATAAAGGATGATAAAGACTTTCCCAAACAAAAAAAAGCTAAGAAATTCAACACCCCTGCACCTGACTTAAAACAAATGCTAAAGAAAGTTCTTCTAGTTGAAATGAAAGGATGATAATTAACAATGTAAAAACATATGAATATGTAAAAATCACCAGTAAAGGTAAATATACAGTCAGACTCCTAATATTACAATGGCGGTGTGTAAATCAATTTCAATGCAAGTTTAAGAGTTAAAAAACAAATGTATTAAAAATAGCTACAATAATTTGTTATTGAGTATGCAACATAAAAAAAAGATGTAAATTGTAGTACTCAAACCTAGAATGCAAGAAGAAAAGATATAATTTCTATATGCTATCAAAGTTGTTATCAGCTTAAAATAGGATGTTATAACTGTAAGATATTTTTATATGTAGCTTATGTGAACACAAAGGAAAAACCTACAGAAGATATGCAAAAAAAAAAAAATGAGATAAAGGAATCAAAGGATACCACGATAAAAGTTTTCAAATCACAGAGGAAGACCTCAAGAGAGAAAGAAAGGAAGAAAGGAACAACAAACCAGTGTGAAAACAATGAACAAAGTAGCAACAGTAGGTTGTTACTTATCAATAATTACTTTAAATATAAATAGATTAAATTCTCCAATCAAAAGACATAATATTAAATGGGTTTTTAAAAAAAGACCCAATGATATACTGCCTATAACAGACTCCTGTTTAGCTTTCAGGATACACAGGCTAAAAGTGAGGGACAGAAAAAGATATTACATTACAAGTAAATGGTAACAAAAATAACAAAAAAAGCAGGGGTAGTTATAGTTACCTCAGACAAAATAGACTCTAAGCTAAAAATGGTCATAAGAGACAAAGAAGTTCATTGCATAATGATAAAGGGGCAAATTCATCAAGAAATTATAACACTTGTAAATATTTATGTACCTAATATCAGAATATGTGAATACTTAAAGCAAATACTAATAGAACTAAAAAGAAATAAACAACAATACAATAACAAGAGGGAATTTTAATGTTCCCCATGCAACAATGGATAGATCATCCAGACATAAAATTAATAAGGAGATAGAGGATTTGAACAACAATATAAACCAAATAGACTTAACAGACACATAAAGAATATTCCATCCAATAGCAGCAGAAAGCACACTCTTCACAAATGCACACAGAACATTCTCCAGAAGATATCATGTGCTTTAAGCTACAAAACAAGTCTCAAGAAGATAGAAATTATCTCAAGTATCTTTTCTGAACATAACAGCATGAAACTAGAAATCAATAATAGGAGGAAAATTGGGAAATTTACAAACAGTGGACATTAAACAACACACTCCTGAGGAACTAATGGATAAAAAAAGAAATCATGCCAACATACCAAAACTTATGGGATGTAGAATAGTGGTTCTAAGAAGAAAGCCTATAACTACAAATGCCCACATTAAGAAAAATGAAATATCTCAAATAAACAACCTAATGTTATACCTCAAGGAACTGTAAAAAGAGAAATAAATTAAGCCCAAAGTTAGCAGAAGGGAATAATAAAGATGAGAGCAGAAATAAATCAAATAGAGAATAGAAAACCAATAGAAAGGATCAACAAAACTAAGAGTTGATTTTTTGAAAGGATAAACAAAATTGACAAACCTTTGTCTAGGCTAACCAATAAAAAGAAAGTAGGGGCTCAAGTAAATAAAATTGTAATTGAATGATGAATCATTATAACTGATACCACAGAAATACAAAGGATCATAAGAGACTACTATGAACAATTATATGCCAACAAATTAGACAACCAAGAAGAAATGGATAAATTCTCTGAAACAAAATTTAGCAAGAATAAGTCATGAAGAAGTGTAAAATCTGAACAAACTAGTAATAAGCGAAGAGTTTGAATCCATAATCAAAAATCTCCCAGCAAGGAAAAGATCAGGACCAGATGGTTTCACTGGTGAATTCTAATAAATATTTAAGGAAAACTTGGGGCACCTAGATGGCTCAGTTGGTTAAGTATCCAACTTCGGCTCAGGTAATGATCTTGCAGTTTGTGAGTTTGAGCCCTGTGTCAAGCTCTGGGCAGATAGCTCAGAGCCTGGAGCCTGCTTTGGATTCTGTGTTTTCCTCTCTCTCTCTGCCCCTACTTTTCCCCCTTCTGTCTCTCAAAAACAAATAAACATTTAAAAAGTAAACAAAAATTAATGCCAATCCTTCTCAAAATCTTTCAAAAAACTGAAAAGGAAGGAATACTCCCAAACTTACTTTGCAAGGCCACCATTACCCTGACAACAAAACTTGATGAGGATATTACAAGAAAAGAAAATTTTAGGTCACTATTCTTGATGAATATAGATGTGAAAATTCTCAACAAAATACTAGCAAACTGAATTCAACATAATGGAATATATTGAATATCCCATTATATATAATATATATTATTCAACTGTAAAAAAGTAGGAAAGTCTACCATTTACAACAGTAGAGATGAATCTTAAGAGAATTACACTAAGTGAAATAAATTAGATAAAGAAAGATAAATAGTAAATGATCTCACTTCTAGGGGAAATCTTTAAAAATCTAACTTATAGAAACAGAAAGCTGATTGGTAGTGGTCAAAAGCTAGGAGATGGGGGAAATGGGGAGATGTTGGCCAAAGGGTACAAATTTCAAATGATAAGATGAATAAGTTCTGGGAATCTAATATATAGCATGGTAAATATAGTTAACAATACTATATACTTTAAATTTGTTAATAGCAACGTACCACAAAAATGGTGGGAGTGGGGGTGCAGGTAACTGTGTGAGGTGACGGGTGTGTCAACTAACCTTATATTGTGGTAATCATTTCACAAAATATACATATATCAAATCATCACATTTTATACCAGAAACTTATACAAAGTCATATGTCAATTATATTTCAGTAAAGCTGGTGTGGGTGGAGGAAGTGGTTAGAGCCAAATCCCAGAGAACCTCGAATGAGAATATGAGATTTAACTGTATTTGGAAAACACGAAGTGTCATTGCCAATTTGCAGATCTCCCCTGGTTTCCTTGGAACTGACAGATGACACTTTTAGACTCAATTGTCAGCTCTGGCCCCAACACCCTCTATGAGATATGACTTGTCATACTGATATTTCTACTCCATGTCTCATCCAGTGGAAACTAAGGTCCGGTCTGTGTCAACACCTTATCTCTGACTCATCTCAAGAGACAGCAGGAAGATAGGGAGGAAGGCCCTTAGAATCACTGAGAACCCATAGAGATTGTATTGTCCAACACCTAACAGTATAACTGAGAAATGTAAGATGCCAAAGGGAAAATAACTTGCCCAGGGCCATTCTGGGATACAAACCAGAACCAGAACTGAAGCCTTCTGATCTCCAGGCCAGGGCTTTGTTCCAACAGAGCACTGGTTTTATAAACCTGGTCTTGCAATACAGCCACCACGATTCTCATGCCATCTACCTCTCGAGAGCCCCATGAGTGTCTGCACACTTATCTATGTGTGTGCATGTACATGCCGGAGAAAGGCATGATAAAAGTAATGAGGGGGCACCTGGGCGGCTCAGGCAGTTAAGTGTCCAACTTCGGTTCAGGTCATGATCTCGCGGTTCGTGGGTTTGAGCCTCGCGCCAGGCTCTGTGCTGACAGCACGGAGCCTGGAGCCTGCTTCGGATTCTGTGTCTCCTTCTCTCTCTACCCCTCCCTCACTCACAGTCTGTCTCTCCCTCTCTCTCTCTCAAAAACAAATAAATATTTTTAAAAAGTAATGAGGACTTTCAAAGGACATTTATAAGCACATAGCACAACCATCCCTCCAGCCTGGCCATGTCCCACCTATTCAGAGAGATCATTCATGGGAAGAACTGGAAATATGATAGCCCACTTCTGGGCACAGGGACAACAAAGCTATTCCTATTGAAAAGCCAAACAAACAAACAAACTCAACACTCAAAATGCAGGTCCTTCCCTTCCTCCTGCAGATTGTGCCTTTCATTTCATCACCACCCCACCCTCTAGCCTACCCACTGGCCAGGCAGGCAAGGACCAGTGGTTAATAGCTAGCAAGCTAAGGTGAAAATCCACCGTGCCCTTTTCTCCGGTGTCTCCGCACTCATTTAAAAGCCATTTCATTAAATTTAAAGCCCCAAGACACTTGTAACTATATTGAAAATCAAAGTCACTTAGGAGCCTAGAAAGTGGAAATGGCTAGAACCTGGTTTGGAGTAAGGTACAAGGACGGGAAGTGGTCACCAGGGCTCAGGTCACTGCCAGTTTGTCCAGGTCATCTCTGCCAGGTGTAGCGGGAAATGGAGACACAAGTCTTTCCATAAGAACCATAACTTTCAGGCCACCAGCTCACCATGCAGTCAGAGGCACAAATGACAAGGGCTAATTGGACAGTGACAGCTGGACACTGCTCAGTCTCAGAATTGTGCCTCTCCCTGGACAAGTATTCACAGCGTGTGCAGTGTGACTCCTCTCCTCCAACTGACTGTGAGTTTCTTAAGTCCACAGGTAGGGAATGATTCCTCTCTGGGCCCCACTCAAGCCCTGCAGAAGCTTCACCCAGGGCTCAAGACACACAGCTTACCATGCTTGCTTCATTCCCAGCCACATCTCCTCCTCCTTCCTATGAACCTAGAGGCTTTGCTTGGATACCTTTGTCCTGCTGGGATATCACTTTGCTGTATGTATGTACATCTTAAGTACATACCCGTAAAAGATAAACCCCTAAGTCCAAAGCCCTAAAAGATAAACTAGCCATCCTTACCACTCACAGATTGCTATGCTGGGATATAGAACCCCCAGACAAATGAATGAACAAAAGAAGCTTTTGTCTAAATTGGGGCTCCACTTTCTATGCAATGGGCTTGCCAGACCACCCTTGAGTGTCTTTCATAAGTAGGTATCCAACGAGCGTTTGTCTATTGAAACATTTGTGCAGTCCTTTCTTTCAGAAAGCCACCAGACTGGTCACCATGATCCCCTGCTCATAGGCACACAATCTGCCTAGGAAAATCCAGGACAGGGAAGAGCAAAGACACTTAGAGGCCCCTTGTCTGCAGGGGTCACAGTTTGTCTTTCCATCTGTAAGGAGAGGGAAGAAGTAATGTCTGGTCAGTTCTAACATTAGGCAATTAAACTCAGGGGGCCTGTTGTAAGGTCAGAAGTCAGCAAAGCCACATTTCCAAACAAAGTTGGAATACATCTGAAGAAGCAATGCTTTAAAATCTCCAAAGACTAAAATAACTGAAGAATGATGTTTGAGGAATTCGGATTTAACTCAGCAAGTGACAATTCAGCAAGAGGAGCTGTGAGCTGGGCAGTGAGACAAACTGATGAGCTCATCCTCAGGCCTCCCACAATCTGACCCAACCTGCTGTGGGTAAGAGAGGTGGAGGCCCATATTGGCTTCTTAAAAGGTGGAGAGAAACGGATGTGACCCGGCTGACCCCAGGGTCTGGAGCAAAGGCTTACTTGGACATTTAATGCCACTGGTTCTGGATAAGATGTGGTTTTGAGACAGAGTTGGGGGGGGCGGGGGGGAGGAAGCCAAAAAGGAAGGATAGAAATGCAATTTGTAAAATCCTTGAATTGTGATAAAAATCCAATACAGTTCAAATTTCATCAGTTCTAGGAACCATCCCCAGAGTGGAGGAGAAGGGGCTGGGTTTTATCATGTCAAAAAGTCAGCAATAAAGGAACTGTCCTGCAGTCAGGGCAGAGCCAAGCTGACATTTCAGCCCAAGATGCATTCCTTTTAAGGGCCAGGATTTTAAAGAATGTGCTTTTCAGCCTCTCCCATAAGCTCACACAGGCAGCTGAGGCAGAAGAAGCTGTGTGAGCACCAAGATGTGGCTTTCTCTTTACCCTTAGATGCCTTTCAAGGCATGCTCCCTGACTCCCCACCTCCTAGTACCTACCCCAGACAGAGTGGACTTGGATGGAGGGTTGGGAAGGGAACACACTCAGGAAAGGGGGTGAGAAAAAAAATGTTTTCAAGTCTAGCTATGCAGTGAACTCGCTGAGTGTCACCTGGTCAGGTTTATGATGAATGCGTAAGTCAAGGGGAGAATGCTGTCCTGCTCAGAAATCCACAGATCTGCCCTCTGATGTGTAAAACGTTCAGGTCTGAACATTGCTGAAGGCAGGCTGGCATGCCTTCATTCGTTCATTCATTCATTTATTTAACACATACATGTCAAAAGCCTTCTCTTTACCCAAATCCATGCAAAGGAAATAGTGTCAGCCCTGAAGCCATGTCTCAAATGATCACAAAGCAACCACTTGTCATGGTTTTCTGGTCATGGGCTACAGTGCTCTGCTAAGTTCTGCTATGGTCTATTCCTGGAGACTACAAAGGAGGAGACTGGGTATTGGGAAGACTCGGGATGGCCATGGCCTTATTTTAGTGCTCTCAGACAATCAATCAATCAATCAATCAATCAATCAATATAAGTTGAATATTGCTTGTGGGTCTATGAATCAGAATATATTTCTGGTTAAACTGGAAATATGGGTTTGGCATATGAGATTTCACATTGCAGATATGTGTAACAGGGATGTACTATTCTAGGATGTTGGTGATCAAAAAGCCAAAGTCATTTCATACCTTCTGGACACAATAGAATCTTCAGAATAAGTTTATTGGGGAACATTTATTTTTATTGCTCAGTTAAAACTGAACTTTTTCATTATAACAATAGGGGTCCTTTTTGCTTTAAGCTTTACACTATTCAGCCACTGAGATGAAAAAAATCTCCGGGTAATTTGACAAGTGATTTCTGCATTGGTACCAAAATCACATATAAAACCAAGGCCTATGAAAGCATTGCAACTAATCAGAATGTCTTAGAAGCTCTTATCCTACAGAAGTACTAAGGACAATGTCCAAAGCCTATACATTTTTCAAGTCTCCAAATAAGCTCAGAAACATCATTTGCATTTTTGGTGTAATAACAGTTGATATCAATAGTCCTTCTCACACAAAACTATATGGCTTTTGAGGCAGAAGCTATATAGTTTTTGGTCTTTGCCAAAAGAATTTTGGATACTAAAAGGCACAAACCATGCTTATGAACACATGCATTCTTACACATAACCAATGTCAATTTGTTGTGAGAACGCTAAGGGCAGCAGAAAGTCACAGTATTGGAAATAACAGACAATGCTCTCTGCCTTCAGATAAGTCCCCATCCAAGTCAGACATTAGTCATGTCTTCTAAACTGTAATATGAAGATGTTAATAAGTGCGAGATATTAATAGGTGTTCTGCCACAGAAAGGTTGAGTGGTCAACTAAGTTTGGAAAAATGGTAGATTAAACCAAATAAGCTGGCATTTTGTTTGTTGTTTGTTTTTATTGCTAGTCAGGAAGGAGCTTTAATGCATTCACACACACTGTGAATTCAAGATGGGAACAGAGTATGCTCCATTTTCTAAACTTAATTAACCACATTACCCTCTTTGTCAGGGAATACCAGCGTTCTGTGGGAATACTTCTATAGAGGACAATTATCTCTGTCTTGGCCATAAATATCTTAAGAATCATCTTGGCCTTGTGGAATTTCCTTTGACCCATCCATGTAAAAACAATCTCTCCTCTGTTCCCCCATGGTAGTCTCAAGAGAATACAAAGAATCCCAAATATTTTCCTCTTTTACATATACACTATATATTTATATATCCAAAGTTACATATCCACATATGTAATCTCCTTCAAGGTACAAATTATACATTATTCATCCATGTATCCTCAAAGTGTGGTCCATGGCTACTACTATTAATCATAGTAGAACCTATGAATGAATGAATGAATGATTAAATGAATGAATGATTGAATGAATGTTACTACTTAAAAATAACCTACTTTACTGAAGTTTCAGGAATATCAGTTTCTTGGTTTAAACCACCTCATCTGATAGATGGTTAATTCTGATCAATTCATTTTGCTACATGCACTGTCATCTGTGACTCAATATACATGTTGGATTACACACATGTGCTATGAAACAGTCTTTATCAGGTTCTATACAGCCAAATAATCTTCCTCCTGGTAGTACTCAAGGCCAGCCTTCCCTCCTGCTCCGACTTTCCACTGTTTCTTGTCACACACCCTCCATCTCAGAAATACAGCAAGACTCCATCCACCTTCTCTAAATCTGGCTGGCATATCCCTGTCCCTGAGCACTTCCTGCTCCATTCTTTCCATCCTCAGTCTTTGGGCAACTGTTCACCCAAAATCTATTAAAGCCTGGACATTGCACTAGGCACTGGCTTATGAGGATGAATTTATAGGGTTGTTACTGTCAAGGATATTACAATGGCTACATACATAGAGCTATGCCACCACACAGAACATGCCCCACACTGACAGAGCTCAGTATGGGCTACTATGTCAGCACAGCAAGGGTACTGGGGCAGGACTTCCTGAGAAGGACTTAAGCTGGATCGTTCTTTGAGTCCCATGTTACTAGTGAGTGCAGCTACTCATCCTCAAAGGCAAGAATCTAGGCTCTGCTCTCTCTCTTCTACTTCCCATTTCTATGTAGCAAACATACAGGGCTTGGCCACTGAGAACATCAGGCAACCTCGTCCATGCATCGAATTGGATGAGTTACCTAAGACTATTCTACATTAGAGCTATCTGAGATTCGAGAAGCAGGAAATAGGAAGGAAGCAGGAAGCAGCTCACCAGGGCAGTCCTCCTGGCATTGGTGTTGTCATCTTACAATTGTTGTCAAACAAGATGGAAGTTATAGCGTTGTCACTGTCCACACATGAGCACGCTTGGCTGATGTCCTGGTGGCAAGGTTACATAATTACAAACCTTGGTTTTTCAATCAACGAACCATTTCAGGATCATTTGAGAAAAACAATGAGTCCTGGATTCATACCTTCTTGTAAGATGAAGAAAGCACCGGTTCTAGAACTTGTAAACATGTGTCAGGGTCTGAAGAGAAATCCTCAGATCGGTGGTGTAGTGCTCTGGAAAGAAAGGCTTGTATCCACTGCTCTTAATGTCACAGAGGGAGGTGTTGCCTGGAGAACCACAGACACCAGCAACTCTCAATCAGAGAGTCAATGAGCAGAGCCCATCTTCTGAAGACAATTTAGGAGTATTACAACCAACATACTTTGCTTGTATTTTCATTTTAATGTCTGCACAAGTATCTAAACAAATCTTAAAGAGCTCTTTCAAGAAGGGTAAAATTATAGTTCTAAGTTATAAAGCATTGTGGTTGCAGTTTAATTAGCAGTACTTTTTCCCTCAGAGGTACATAAAATAATGGTGCATCTTAAAATCAATAGTGTCTTAGATGCTATGAAATATGGAGGCTACTTGCTAACCCAGTTAACCCATAGAATCCTAACTGTAATTAAGTTTTCTCTTTATGTATCGCTCCAGTTGAGTTGAAAGTTCCTGCAGTCCATTAGCTATCCACCTGAATTCCAGAAATGTGTCAGTGCTCTTTGTGTTCTCTGGAAGAGAACAGCAAAATGTGAAAAACTTTAATATTTAATACTGGCCTGTTATCCTCATTTCTGGTTTCAGGAATTAGATGGGGATGACTTCATTGCTCTGCAGGCAACTGTATTGATGGAACGGGCCTCACTCTGTGCAACAGATGTGCTCCCGGAGAAGATGCGCTTAATTTAGACTTTTAGAAATTCAATTGTGTTCCCACAGAAAACCAGTTTGCTTAAGACATCACAAACACACACACACACACACACACACACACACACACACACACGCAGGCACACATACACAATTTCACTTGAGAATCCTACAAACAAAGATCATAAGACTAGTTGGGAGCAGAGCCCAGGTCTGCATGCTGAGTTTCCTGACTCTGATGGCCACCCCCACTCCTTTGAAGGATAATTATCTCTTTAGATTTATAAACCCAGAAAAATTGAAAACTCTTTCCATGTTACCTCTTCAACATGGGGCAACACGGTGTTACTAACAAGTATGTAATTCATATATCTACAAGCCTTTGCTGTGGGCTTTTGTGTCAAGAAATAGGAAAGTAAAAACCAGATGCTCAGCCTCGAGGAGGGGATTGCAATTGATGGGATTTTCAAAACGAGAAAATGGTCCAGGTCTAAGGAAATGGTGTTCGGTCACAGTATCCTAAGAGTGTTCACTGGAAGGATTTTCTCCTCCTGTCATTCTGAAATCTTAATGGGTTTGAATTGATTCACTGAGCCATGCCACTGAACGGGAAGAGAAATGTCAAGGCTCTGTGTTTCTAGTCATGCATTTGGGGGCCAGACCAAAACGCACTTCAGACCTTCTAGGTTTGAATGCATTTCCACCGTGAAAAATAAATCATTGCACAAGTCTTTCCAAGCACCTGTAGTATTCTGTCTTGCTTTGGGTCCCTCTCCATGCAGCAAAAGGTGGAGCCTACCTGGGCTTCACTCTCAGGGAGGTGACTGTAGGTATGTGGTCAGTCCCACACCTAAGGATAAGGGAAAACCACCTAAGCGGACTTACGATTCCAAGGGCCCTGGGCTGTGGTTGCCATGGAAACAATGTGTCTGATACCATCACACCACAGGCTACAAACACCTTTACCATGGTGGGTGGATGGAGAAAAATTGCCAAAGGAATATGCCTAGAGGCTGGTATGGGTAATAGTGCATCCAGCACACACCCCGCAGAAGCCATAAGACCTCCCTACCGCAGTTCAGACCAGCACCTGGAGGTTGCGGGAGACACCTAACAGGAAACGTTCTGCTGCTTAGCAGGTATGAAGCTCCCTCACTTCACTATACAAAATGCCACTGGTCTGGAGGCCTCTATGATTGCCTCTGGGGCTCTCTGTTCAAACTATAAGCAGGGAATCAGAGAAGTGAGTAGAGAAGGATATTGATAGCCTGAGGTGTTATGTCACTGAGAACTCACAACAACCCAAAGGAAAAAACTAAATGGCGTCATTACCTATTCTAGAATTGAGGTTATAGACCATCAATTAAAGTATGTATGTTGATACAAAGCCAGGTGAGAGCACTCTTCCTTTACCTCCTTACATATAGTTCTAATATATTCCCTTCTTTTTCCTTATGCAAGTTTTTAATCTAAATACCCACAAGGATCTCAGTGCAGGGAGAAAAACACACCCTTAAGGAGAGGAGAGATGCTAGTGATTGAGTGGGGTGGAGACCACATGTGTGTGGGTGGTTGGGGTGTGGAAATAGTGAGGCATTCTTCCAAGGATTGGGGACATGAGCCTGAGTTCCCACCAATTAAAAAAGATGTCACTTTCCCATCTGCCCCAGAACAACTGTTGAGCTCACACTGCTGAGTAGTGCTGCTCAAAACTCACCTTCCCAACGAGAGTAGAGAAGTATGGGGAGAAGGGCAGAATACCAGGCATAAAGAGGTCTAAGCCCCCCTCCTCCCCCAAGGAGAAGCTTGTTTAAGCTAGAGTTTTGAGTAGACTAACCCACTGAAAGCCTCACTCTAGACTTGTCCCTGAACCATACAGATCTCCAAGGCAGAGACATCCCGTGTCAATGCTGGCAGGGGAGAAAATGGGGGTCATCACTCAAATTTCCGATTTACAGAGTACCTGAGGACTGTCCCAAAGCTGGAGGGCTGAGTTCCATTAACTGCTTCCTTGGTCTGAGGCCAAACTATCAGGCACCACTTCCTGCTAACATGTTGGATTTTCCAACATGGAATTATTTATTCATGAAGTTCCTTAGACCTAAATACTATTCAAGCTTATTCATTTTCTTACCTCCCCTAATAATCTATCATTGGAATTATACATTTGATTCCCAATTATAAGCTAAGACTTACCTCCAGGGCCCTGCTATTGTCTTAGAAATGCAGAGGTGAACCCAAAACAAAGCCAATAAAGAAGGCATCTAAAATTTGTTGGCACCACCATGCAGTTTGAGTCTTATTTAAAACAACTATTCATTTTAATGACTGTTCAAGTTTATTTTCATAAAAATGTGTTTTACATAAGCCCCAAAGTTTCATATACAATTAATTCCCTTCACAAAGAAACTGTGTTTCAAATCCAGAATGGTCATGCTGGTCTCCATGATGGTAGGGCTTGTTTCTTTCAAGTTGTAGTTGCCTTTTTAACACTGTAATTAAGCTTGAGGGAAAAAAAATCATAATGCAAACCAAATAAATCCTGCCCTTCATACAATTATGTATGGTATGTGGTGAGAAAAAAAATGATCTAGGCTTTGTTTATCTTAAAATACGCTTGGCAGCCACTTCACTTAATAAGCTCCTTTCTCTTTCTGAGAACAAGGAAGTCATGAAGTCCAAGCAACAATGGAGGAACGCTGGCACCTCGGGAGGGAAATGACAACATCCTAGAGCAGAGACCTGCAAATGGGGCTTAGAATGCTGCTCTGATCCAGCTCCTTCATAATAAGTCTGTCTCTCTGGATCTTGCTTTCCTTATTGTTTCTGCCTTTGGTGGACCCTAAAATTTACATGATGACACAAAACCCAACAGCGAAGAGGTGCAAACCTTGTCCTCCTCTAGAACCCCACAGTCCTCATTGAGTACCAGCCCTCCTGCTGGGTCCTATCTCTCTGACACTGACACTCCCTGATCACATAGGACCTGCCGTGAGAGGCTGTCTCAGTGGACCCCACAGTGTTCTCTCACTGGGCCCTGTATTCCACACACACATAAGCTTCCTCTGAGTGTGCCTTGACCGGTTCCAGTCATGGGTGAGCTGCTCCCTTTTTTTCCTTCCCCTCATGTGTTCACTGGGGCACTGCTAAGGAAGCCACAAAACAAGGTGACCCTTCAGATCTACCCACTTATCCCACCCTCATTTCCACTGCTGACAATCAGAACTTCCAAACAGGACTATTTTAAAGTTTTTCAAGATCGCTACTGTCTTCAAGTCTGTTCCCTCCAACCCAAAGAGCATCGCAATGGGTGTGAGTGTTCTAAACAGCATCCAATTACATCATGCTTCCTGCTCAGCAACCTCATCAACACTGGGAATCAAAGTGTGGGCAGACCCTTACACTTACACTGACTTTCAAGAGTCTGGGTCCCACCTCTTCTTCAAAGTTGGTTTCCAGCCTCTTCCTTCCTATATAGTATTCAAGACACACTGGGCTACTCACTGATCTCTGCAAATACCCATCCTTTGGTGGCCTCCATGCCTTTGCTGATGCTTTTCTTTCGACTTAGAAGGTCAAGACTACCTGTTTAAATTCTACTAGCTATTCAAGGCTTGGTTCCTTACCACCTCCACCCCATGAAGAACTTTCTTCTTCCCCACACGAGCCCCATAAAAGCCTCATGTAGCTCACTGAGAGCTCTTACTTTGTTTCAACAACAAGCGACCAATTCTCCACACCCCACCTTGCAGGTCTGCCCTCTATGAGGATGTCTTACTCAGCATACAGTCCAAATGCTCCTGGAAGGCAGAAGCCACATCCAATCAATCCATTCCTCCTGCTGGGTAAAGTAGCTTGCATTTAATAGACATTAAATATATGTTTGTTGACAGAATAACTGAATGAGACACTTCTGTAGAGTTTTGTTTCATCAAGAAGGTTAGAGGGAGAAGGGGAGAAGTAAATTTGTGTATTGTGTTCTGAATTTTGTCTGACACCTTATCACATCAAGGTAGGTAGCGTTCCTGTAAGTCTCAGATTGGATGTCACTTCCTACATTAGGTGAGGTTAGGTTCCTCCTATATACCAGCACACACACTCACACACACACACACACACACACACACACACACACACACACACACGCCTGCTATGAGGGCTGGTACAGGACAGAGGAGGTGCGGAGCTACATTTCCATTCCTGTTTTTTCACTCCATTGGAGGTGAGCTTCCACCAGCATCATCCTCCTGGCCTCTCTCTCCACCCCTCACTCACCCAGAGTCTTACAAAGGGGAAGAAGGGAGCCATGACCTAGTTAATCTAGCCCCCCTCCTCTCTCTTAGGAGCAAGTTCCCTGCAGGAAGCATATCCCATGCCTACTTGCTCCTCCCCTGAGGCTTTCACTGGAATGTAGACTCTCCTGCTATAAATGGGACCTTGCCCTGGCCCAGACTTCCAGGACTAATGGACCAGCTGAACAAACTGAGATTCAGTGTCAGGCAGCCCATTTGCCTAAACGTAGAAGCTATATTCTCCAAGAACAGCTTCCTGTGAGTCTCAGTGCTGAATTGATTTGCCATCTACCTTACCATTTCACCTTGGGTCTTGGTTGGCCCAGATCTTGAGTGAGGAAGAGGAGAGTTATTCATTGGACCTTTTAAAACCCCAACTTTGTCTTACAATAATTTCTTATTTAATCATCCATGTTCACTGTGGACCCTCAGCTCTGTGAGGACTGGCTCTTCTCTCCTCTTCAGCATGTCCAGGATGCCCAGCCATAACCAGTGTGTGGTGAATGCTCAACTCCAGTGAAGGTTAGTTTTAAAAAGTTATTATTGTTGCCACTGAGAAAAATTAGAAGAAAGGGGGAAAGAAAACAGGGACAGAAGGAAGAAAGGGAAGGAGTTCTACAAGAAAGAGACTGGCAAGGAAGAGAAGGCAGGAGGAAACAAGGGCATGATAAGGAAGGAAGGAAGGAAGGAAGGAAGGAAGGAAGGAAGGAAGGAAGGAAGGAAGGAAGGAAGGAAGGAAAGCAAAGAGTAGGATTCAAGAGGGGAACATGGAAATAAAGACAAGGATACGCCAAAAGGGGGATAAAAAGATAGTACCAGGGGCGTCTGGGTGGCTCAGTCGGTTGAGTGTCCGACTTCAGCTCAGGGCATGATCTCCCGGTTCATGGGTTCAAGCCCCACATCGGGCTGTGTGCTGACAGCTCAGAGCCTGGAGCCTGCTTCAGATTCTGGGTCTCCCTCTCTCTCTCTGACCCTCCCCTGCTCACTCTGTCTCTCTTAGAAATAAACAAAACATTAAAAAAAAAGATAGTTCCAGAACCGGTGCCCTTCAAGCACAGCCTGAGCACCAGTGGGTCACAGCAGGTGCCTGTCTCTCCCTACCTTCCCCACTTCCCAGCCTCTAGGGGCTTCTGGTCCCACCCACTCCCAGCTTCTGGCCACAAAAGGAGCACATACTTCCCAGCCTCTCTGTCCATGAGCTGCTGGAAGGAAGAGCTGGGATGGGTAGAAATAGAAATACCTGGCAAGGAGGGGGCGCACCAAGAGGAGCCGTTACACTGCTCAGAGGCAGCCACAGAACCCCCACACAGCACTGCGAAGGCAGGCCCCCTCCCCAGGAGCTCAGAGAATGGCCCCTGATAGGCAAATACCACAGGCTCCTCCCACTGCAGCTCCCCAGCCCCAGCCCCACTGGTCTCCCCCTGCCCTCCACCCCTTGCTGCTCAGTTCTCATTATCCTTCTGCTAATCGAGTACAGGCGCGCACTTGATCAAAGCTATTGGTTCTGTAACTCACCCAAACGCATCACAAGCGGAGACTTTTATGACCGTCCCTGGGTATATATCTCTATGATATATCTCCTCTGTGAGCGTGCTTCGGCTGTCCTTGGAGTCTAGACACATCTCATTTCAAAGGATGTTGGAGAAAAGGAACCTGAGGCCTCTAATAGGTCTTCCTTCCTGCACGCCACCCCTTTGCACCCAACCGCCGAAGGGGCATGAGCATTTCTCAGAAAATAAGCAGGAAAATTAAGGTTAATTACTTTGTATTTATCTGATCTATAGATGAACTAGTATCACCAGGCAGCACTCATAACAGAATTCCCTGGGACCCCCCGCAGTGGAGATTGTACAAAGAAATTCTGCTCTATTCATAAGAAACATGTCCTGTTCATACCCAAGTTATGTCACCCACAAAACGACCTTTCGATATTTACACACGCAGTGTACATTGACGATGATGATTAACATTGTGTTGTTGTTGTTATTAAAACCTTAAGTTTTCCTCTCTGAGCTTCAGGAAACTTGAATGACACTCCCTATTAGTCTGCTGGGCTGACATAACAAAGTCCCACAGACTGTGTGGCTTCCACAACACAAATTTAGTTTCTCACATCCATAGAGTCTGAAAGTCTGACATCAAGGTATCAGCAGGTTTGATTTCTTCTAAGGCCTCTCTCTTTGGCTGGTAGATGGTTGTCAGACAACCCTGGGTCTTCACATGGTCTTTCCTCTGTGTGTGTCTGAGTCCCAATCTCCTATTCTTACAAGGACATAGAGGAGTAGGGCTGCCCTAATGATTTCATTTTAACTGCCTCCTAAAAGACCCTGTCTCCAAGTACAGTGACATTCTGAGGTACTGGGGGTTAGGACTTCAACATATAACTTTGGGGAGGAGACACAATGCAACCCATAACACACTCTGTCCCAAATTCTCTCCTCAAGCCAGACCATAGTGGGCAGAACAAAATAAAGATCCAATTCCCAACCTCTAGTAAGAACATGGAAATTTTTCACACATATTTTGGGAACACTCCCACCTGACAGTACCTTTAGGGCAACCTGCCTCAAACCAACTGTCCACCCAGTTATTAGGCTACCCAGTTCCAAGGTACTGAGAAGGGATTAATAGCTGCCACCAGAGATGCTAGCTCAGCTGTCCAGGGATGTGAGGCAATGTGTTAGATGTTCATCTGCCCCCAAAGGACAAGTAAACTCTGGCAGAAATGGCTATAGTCAGTTAGTTAACTTCCCTGAACCTTGGTCTCTTCATCTGTAAATGGAAGAGAGAATTGGATCTACTTCGTTTAACCATTTGGAGATTAAAGGAGAATATCTACCTTCCACTTAACACAGTGTCTGGCACACAGTAAGTGTTCAAAACACACTAGCCAGAGTGGCAATAGTGGCAGTGGTGGGAATCAGGGGGGCAGATTTTGTCATCCCCCAGATCTGCTCTAGTGTCCGTACTTCCCCAGCCTCAGCTATGCTCTTAACGTCCTTCCCTTACCAACAGATGCCTCTTTTCTCTTCTCCACCATCCTCAAAGGCCAGCTCTGGCCCCACTGTCTCCCAGATGGTTTTCTAGAACTCTCTAGCACACAGAATCTCTTTGCCTCTGGACTCCAGCAGCTCAAGCCGACAGTGTTTTCCTTTGGCCTTAAGCGCCATCTTCTGCTGCTGATCTGTGTGCTCTTCCTAGCCACCAACGGAAGCCACTCAGGTGTGAGGACTCGACGGCTTCACATCTTGGTACTCTCCCCAGGGCTATCTCTCCAACATGCCCTGCATTTGCGGCCCTCTGTGTCTTTGTTCACATGATGCCTGCCCCTGTCCTGCATGTAAAGGGAGCTCTTCAGCCTCTGTGCACCCATGGCAACAGACACATGAATTTTACAGCCCTTTGTAACTTTGCTGCCGTGCACTGAATGCCTACTATGTGTAGGCCCTGCCTCTGGGGCATCACCCATATTGGCTCTGCATACATGAGTTCAGTGACCCCTCTACATTCCACAAGTGAGAAAACCAAGATAACAGGTGAAGTGACTTCTCTTGGTCATGTAGAAAGGAAGGAAAGGAAGTTGTGACTTTCTACATCTGGCTGCAAACACAGCTCTTTGTATACACACCAGTGATTCTCAAAGGAGTTGAATGAAGCCATAAATTGTGTGGGATCATGTAATGGAAGAGTACCAAGCAGTGAAAAAGAATATACTACTGCTCATGCACCAGAGGACATGAGCAAAGAAACCAGACACAAATCCTAAATGTGTGATTGTATTTATATGAAGTTCAGGAAAAAGCAAAACTCATCTACATTGATAGAAATTAGAATAGTAGTTACTTCTGGGTGACTGGGGTGTGGGGATTCACTTGGAAGGGACATGAAGGAGCCTCTTGGAGGCTGGAAAGACTCCATATATATCTGAGTGGTATTCATACCAGTGCATATGTATGTAAAAATTCATATACTATATACTATATATGCATGTTACACCTCAATAAAAAATTTTTTAAAAAATCTCAGAGGACATGTGTAGTTTTTAAAATATATTCAACATTATAATTTCATATTTGAAAACCAAAAAAAAAAAAACCCCACTCTATTGCTTTTGAAACACAAACTTTAAAGGAATTTTCAAGATTTATGTTTCTCAACAGGAGACATATGTTGAAAAGACTGAGCACACTGCACTACACTGTTCACATTCTGCCTCAGATCCTTGTGTACCTCTGGCTCCCCCACTAGACTCAGGGCATCCTTGACGGAAGGTACCATCTTGGTACAGTGACAGCAAACAGCACAGGGACTGCCAGGTGTACAGGAAAGGTCTAGTGAGTGAATCTTGAATGGGTCCCAGAAACTGACTGGCCATCTCTGCCTCCCAGAACCCAAAATGTGCTGAAGCATCAAAGAATTCAGGCCCACGACCGCTCTTCCCAGTGCCGTCCATCATTCAGACACATTTAGCAATTCAGAAAAAAGAAAAGAAAACATCTGCTATGGAAAGCCTTGCTCTAAACAAGGGGTGGGGGGGGGAGCCTGCTTGGCGGGCCTGGCAGGGCGCTGAGCTGCTGAGGGTCTGAATCCACCCCACTAATCATATAAAATTTCCCCAGCCAATGCCTCTGCCCCCTGTGGGCAGTTTGCTCTGCATGCAGACTCCGGGCACAGAGAAGCTGCTGGAAGTTGCTCTTGCAGGCAATGGCGTTTGCTGTTCTTAGAACAAAGCCGTTAATTTGTATGTCAAGAAGCTTAGTGTATTTCACACTGTCATTCTCATCATGAACTCCCAGGGGAGGAAGGTGAGCATGAACCTTCTTGTATTGAGTGCCTGGCATGTCAAGCCCCCAGTGCAGGTCCTAGCATGGGGTGGGCACATTCAGGTAAGTTCACTTCCCCCTTCCTTTGGAGTTCATGATGAGAAGGACAGCATTCAGCATTGTCAGCCAAGCAAGACACAGATTTTTCTCAAGAACCCACCCTATGCAATAGGGGTTGTCAAAAAATGAAGTGTCTTTGGTGGCTGATACTGCCAAACCCCTTGATTAGCTGGGCCATGCTGAGCCCTGGAGAGAAAAATGCAGAAGCTACTTTGCTCTCGTTTAATGTGGCAAAGTGTGAGTCTGTGACACCTTCCTGCAGTCTTTACTCTGTATCAGATCTCACGAAAGTTCCTGGAAAGTTCCTGCCCAGCTGTCAGCTTTGAATTACAAGTAGATGACAAGGCATCCTCAGGTTCAGTGAGGCCCTGGACTCTACAGGCTCTTGCCTGTATCATAAAAATACATCCTCATCTTTGTCAGATTCTGGAACAATCTCAGGATTCCACTCACTGCTTTTGTGTCACCCCCTTGGAGAAATTTGAGAAACTCTAGAAATTGATTATAGGCTTATGAATGTCTAGCCTCTTGATCATTCTTAATTAGGACCAGGTGGACAGATTAATTGGCAGGTCCTCTCTGAATACCACAAGAAGAATCAAATGCAGTCAAATTATTAAGCAATAGAAAGAAAGAGAGATAATAGACAAGAAGGTTCTGTTTGGAGTGGCTCCATAGACCGGCAGAGTAGAACATCCCTTAGAGACATTCTAGTCCATTCCTTGCTCCTTCATGTTTATAGATGCTCCAAAAGAGGGGTACTAGCCAAATCTACACTCCCAGAGACCCCAAGGCGTTAGCAGACCTTGGAGTGGGTCATATCTTCCTAGTTACTGAAGTCAAGAGGTCTTCTCTTTTACAATGGAGTCATAGGGTTGTTCTCCCAATTAAGTCTCTCACTCCTTCTCTGCTACCCAAGTTTGCAGAATGAGTTATGTGACCCCTCCACAAGTGAGAGCTGAGTCGGCACCCCAGCACAAGGTCACTTCTGCCCTCGGGCTTACAGATATGTTACAGAAGTTATCCCATCTGCTGTGAAAGCCACCGAACTAGCAAATAGCTCTCATAATTCTTGGTAATACTTTTCATACTGATGTAAATAAAAATCTCCTCTACATTCATTCATGACCATTGGGGGTGCATCTCTAATTGTGAGATACACTGAAGATCACAGGAGTAAATTTGGGCAAGTTTTCTGCCCTCAGAACTTCTTAGTCTGGTAGAAGAAACTTGTATTTAATAACAATACAAGGTAGGTGGTGAGAACTAACCTCAGGAAGGGCCCAAGGCTCTATGGGGACATAGCTGAAAGAATCAGGAAAGGGGAAACATAGAGTAGGAGAGATGTGTTGGACCTTGAAAGAGAGATATCTGGATAGATGAGGAAAATTGGAAAATGGGAAGGAACTAGCCTGCCAAGGTGAGAGGGCTCAGAATCAAAACTGGGGAGATGAGAATATGTAGGGCATGTTCAGAAAGCAGCAAGTCGATTAATGTCACTAGCCAGAGTAAGTGAAAAAGAGAAATGGGAGATAAGACCATTTAAGAAATGGTCTAATTTAAGAAAAGTCTAAATCTCAGAGGACCCTGAATGCCATTTTGGATGCTTAGACTTTTTTCATTAGGCAAAAAGAAGTTATTGAAGAACATGATCAGGGTCAAGGACAGCATGGGGGATTCGGAGTAGTTTGAGTGAACTTTGCCTTAAGAAGAAAGATCTGGAAGCTTAAGAATCAAAGACAAAAAATACAGAATCCCCATATCAGAGGAAGAAAACTTCTGCTCCCTTTCAAGCTTTCTATGATCCTCATTCACCAGCTTTCCCTTCTCTCCTCATACATTCAGATTTCCCCTCTTTTTAGGTTTGTTCTTTATAGATCACAAATTGCCAAGTTTATCTCTTATATTTAGAAAATTAAATGTATATGAACTTCCACACACACCCTTTTTCTCACAGGCAAGCTTCATAAGATGATAGTAAGCCTTCTAAAATAGATTAATCCATGCACACTCCACTTTTATAATCACATGGTATTTACAAGATGACACATTAAGGAGTGGAAATAAAATACAGTACTTGAATCTCAACCTTTATTTATCTAAAAATATGCAAGTAAAATTATGTTTTACTAATTTTACTAAGTAGAACTGTGCTGTAATTCAATAGGAAGAGTCAAAAAATTCAATCATACAAAATTTAGGGTAGTGTTCTTGGAAGGTTAACAACAAATTACAATCAGGGGTTGGTTTGTATTGTCACCAAAGACAGTACCAGATGAAAAGGACACATTGCCTGCAAAGAATATCAGCAAATGTCTTAACAGACCCAATAGAAGCAGAAGACAGTAGAATACTATTTTCAAAAAACTGAGTAAAAGGTAACTGTCCACTTGGATTTCTATACCCTACTAAGTTATCACTGAAGAATAAGAATAAAGAAAAAAAAACTTACCACTAACAGACTTTTGCTAAAAGAATAATCTTCTTCCTCCAAATATAAAGGATGAAAATTAAGGAAATTCAAACGGAAGTCAAAGGAGTCAGAGGTAAGATGAAATGGGGAAATGAGTAAACATGCCCATAAATGTAAATAACAACATAAATAATAAGAACTATGATTAATTTGAGGACCATAATAACGAATATGGAAACAAAAATATTGGATAAAAGAAATTAATAACAAGGAAGGTTGTAATCCCAGTTAAAACTTTCTAAATGTTTTGTATTTTTCAGGAAGATGACTGAACTATTGATTAATTTTGATGTTAGGTAAAGTGTACATGAAATTGTTTAAAGTGACCATTGGAAATTAGGGAAAAAACATATAACTTCCAAATAAGTAGAAAGTATAAGGATCAATAAAGAAAGTGCTACTTATCCAAAGAAGTCAAGAAAGAGGAGAAGTCAATGCAAAGAGAAAATAGAATACATCCAAATATATCAGTAATGACAAGAAATGAGATGAATGAAATTCAAGCCATTAAAGCCCATATTGTCGGATTAGATAGAAAAATGAAACCCAGTTATATGCTGTTTAAAAGAAACATGCTCAAAACAAAAGATAGCTATTGTATGTAAGAAGATGGAAAAATGATATACCAATAAATACCAATGAAAAGATGCCTGACAAAATGGAATTTCAGACAAAGAATTTGATACAAAAATGTTCACAACCCAATAATAAAAAGAATGATTTCCCAGGAAGATAACACAATTCTAACATTGTTCACACCTAAGAATACAATTGCAAAATATATACAGATTGACAAAACTGTCACATGAAGTTGACAAATCAGCAATGACCATGGGAAATTTTAGCACCTCTCCCCATAATTAATACATTAAAGAAAACAAAAATTAGCAAAGATACAGAAGATCTAAGCAACATAATTAAAAGCATGATCTTTAAACACCTATAGAGAGAGCTCTCTGGCCACATCCTCTGCCCACATCTCTGCATCTTTCCATTTATTCTTCAACCAACTTCTTCCACTCCTAACACTCTTCTCAAGCACCAGCCCTATGACCTCCAACTTGCCAGATTCTTATTCCTCTGCTTTTAAAACTATTGGTTCCTGAGGCTCCTAGGTGGTCAGTTGGTTAAGTGTCCAACTCTTGATTTCGGCTCAGGTCATGATCTCACGATTTGTGAGATCGAGCCCCATGTCAGGCTTTGCACTGATCGCATTGAGCCTGCTTGGGATTCTCTCTCTCTCTCTCTCTCTCTCTCTCTCTCTCTCTCTCTCTCTCCCTCTCTCTCTTTCTCGATAAATAAATTTAAAAAACAATTTGTTCCTCTCTCCTCAAAAACTCTCTGATAACCACACTTCCAAGACCCTAGATTCTTGTTACTTCTAACTCTCTTTCTGTTCATTCACCATTGCTTTTGTGTGCTCAGCTTCATCTGCTGTCTTCTCCAAGGTTCTGTCCTCATCTCTTCTCATCCTATTCCATAAGACCTCTCTAACAACCTTTAATAAATACAAGTTTAGGAGTCAAGGGTTTAGTTCAGGAGCCAGCAAAGATGCAAGCGTAGCCCACAGGCTCCCTCAGAGAGCACCCTGGTGAATGACAGGGCTTGGGGGTGTATGGGGGTTAGGAGGCCTGACATGGTGACAGTCTCCCCCCTAAATTCAGAGCAGGGTCCATGTGTGTTTTATTCACCTTTACACCTAGCTCAGTGCCTATCCTGTGGTCAATATTTGATAAAAGTTTGTTACTTGATTGAGCACATGCTGTGTTTCGCATGTTCTTTGGAGAGCTCCAGAAAGTCTGTTGAGGGTTGGAAAATTATCATCAATCTCTGAGCTTCCTCAAGGGCTCTGACTCAGGCCAGGAGCTATAGCCCAAACAATAGCCAAGATTCTGGTCAAGAGGTCAGTTGAAGCCACTCCCAGGGTGGCCACTCCTCAGAACTACTCGGGGCGCCTGGGTGGCTTAGTTGGTTAAGCGTCCAACTTTCACTTAGGTCATGATCTCGCAGTTCATGGGTTCGAGCCCCGCGTCGGGCTCTGTGCTGACTGCCAGCTCAGAGCCTGGAGGCTGTTTCAGTCTGTGACTCCCTCTCTCTCTGACCTTCCCCTGCTCACGCTCTCTCTCTCTCCTAGAAATAAATAAAACATTAAAAAAAAATTACTCTTCCTGCTTTGTAAAAACCAGAGCGCTGCCTTAAATCTATTGTCTTCCTGCTATTCCTTCCTAATCCTCTTTTTCTCCCTCCCCATTATAGAAACTTCTCTCCCTACACCATCTACACAGCTGTGAATATGCCCACAGTCCCTGAGAGAGACATGACATGGGCACCCTTTGCATCAATAACTGTGGACCAGGGAACACAGTCTTCTGGCAAAGCAAAGTGGCCATTTTCACAGACATTTCATAAGCACATAAGCCAAACCCCAAGCTGCTGAAAAATCGGTCTCCTGTCCTTCCACATTCCTGCGGCAATAGAAGTTCATTTTCTCATCATATACTGTAAATTACAGGCTGAAAAGGTGGGTCACGTCTGACTTCAGCCTATAAATAGCTGATCTTCCTCTGCTTCCTCAGAGGGGCCATTCTCAACAGTGGCTTAGCTCAATGCATCCCCAGCAGAGGGACAAAAAGGCAGGAACAGATATCAAATCTCCTTCCAGTGAGCCCAGGGTCAGAACCCAGAGTTTTTCATGCATCTGAACCAGAGAAGACCCTGCCCAGTGCACACATATTTTTATATGAGGCAACATCTAGGTAAACCCAGTCTCTCTTCATCTGTCTTACACACCCCTTCTGCAAATAGCTCCCAGTGCTGCCCAGAATCTTGTAAAATAAAAATCAAAGCTAAGCAAATAATTTAAGGCTCATGTTTAAACCTTTCCCAGGTCCCTGAATTCATTGCCTCTTAAACTGAAAATGACTTTGCCACAGGCTCCTGAAGCCAGTCAAGGATGACAGCAACCTCCCACCCCACCTAAGAGGTATTTTGCTTGGCACGTGGAGCTCCTTGTAGGGCACATGGAAGGCAGCTTTTAACCAATCCACAATAGTATTTATCACTAGCTGCATGCCTGACATGAAATAGATGCAAAGGTGAATGACAAGCATGAGTTCTGCCCTCAAGGGGCAGAGTCAAGTTGGATTGGCACAACACATTCTGTAAAACAACAGGGAAGAGAATAAAATTGGTATTTAGTCCTCAGTCCAGTGGAACAGAAGGAGAGCATGACAGGTATGCACAGAGAGCAGTCTGTGAGCACCGGAGGCTCCCTGGTGGACGTGGGAACAGAGCTCTGGAGACAGAGATAAAGGGAAGCAGCCTAGAACCAGGAGAACAGCATGAGCAAAGGCAAGAAAGCAAAGTAAAAATTATGGTGGGGAGATGTGTCACATGTAGAACAATGCATTGTCAGCATTGTAGGCTGAATTGTGTCCCCCCCTTAAATTCATATGCTGAAATCCTAGCACCTCAGAATGTTGACTTTATATGGTGAGAAGGCCTATAAAAAAAGTGATTAAGGTCAAATGAAGTCATTTGAGTGAGCTGGAGTCCAATGTGACTGAGGTCTTCATAAGAAGAAGAGGAGGTGAGGACACAGCAAGGAAATGGACAGATGGACAACCACATGAGGACACACAGGGAAAGCAGGTGTCTACAAGCCAAGAAGAGAGGCCTTAGAGGGAACCAATTTTGCCAACCCCTTGATCTTAGACTTCCAGCCTCCAGAACAGTGAGAAAATGCATTTCTGTTGTGTGAGACCCCACGCTGGAGCACTTTAAGGCAGCCCTAGCAAACTAATACAGTCAGGTTCTCTTGGAAAGAACTCTCTGGAAGAAGCTGGAGGCTATTCCAAGAGTCCAGGCACAAGGCAGAGACTGTGAAAATGGATGTCAGAGAATTAGAACATAATATAAACCAGTCTTGGCCACCGGCTGCATGCAGGGGTAAAGGAGGGACTAGGGTTTAGGATGTCTTTGAAACCTGAGGAAGAAGGATTCCAGGTAAACAGGCTGCCATCTCAATTCCCAGGGTGACCTTCTCCACAGAAACCTGGTGCCCTTGCCCTGACCCTTCCCAATCCTCAGTGCCTGTGCAGCAGGAGACCCCTTTTGGCTAAAGAATGCACCCAGTGCTGATTTGAGCTTGTAGCATCTTAGGAGGAAAAACCCTAATGCATAACTTAGCTCCTGCTCCAGTACTTCTCTGCCCAGCTCTTAGTAGGAGCCAAGTACTCAGAGGAGAAATCCCTCCTTGGGAAGGAGTCAATTAGAGACTCTGGGAGGCAGAGTGTCAGTCTTATCCTCCAATCACTAGGGTTCCTGGACTCCTCAATCACTCAGCTCCAAGAATTCCAGCCACAGTCACTGACAACTTCAAAGCCCAGACACTACAGCTCAATCTAGAAGAGAGGAGTCAAGAAATGTGTATGACTTGTTGAGGGGAGGTGGCACCTGGGGACATCCTTCGCCTCCCAAGACACCTGAGCTTGGACTAACGATGGTACACACTCACTCTGTGTAGGCACTAACTGCCTTTTATACATCAATATAACTATAGCTCAATGATCTCATGGTGTGCCAACTGTACCCCCAATGCAGCACCACTATGAACCTACCAGAAGGGCTACAATGAAAAAGAAAATCTCATGTGTTGATACGGACATGGGGCAGTTGAGAATCTCCCTCACTGATGGTTATACAACTGCTGTGGAAAACTGCCCAGCATATCTACTAAAGCTGAACATGTGTATACCTTATGACCCAGCCATCCCATTCTGAGTTACGTGCCCAACAAGAAATGTGTGCATGCATGCACCGGGAGACATGTACCATAGCTTCCCGTAAGTGGGAATTATTAAATAATTAAATGGAAATGAACAACTACAACCACATACAACAATGAGGAGGAATCTCACAAACATGGTGTTGAGAATAAAACTAAACACAAAAGACAACCTATTGTATGACTCTATCATTGTAAAGTTCACAAACAGGTACAACTAGTTAACCTATGCAGTTAGAAGTGAGGTTTTTGATTATCCTTGGGATGGGGAATAATGTACCCTCTCCTGCTCTGAGGAGGTATGAAGGAGGATTTTGAGATGCTGAAGATATTCTGGTTGCTGGTTTTATGGGTGTACTCAGTCTGTGAAAATCCAATCAGCCATATACTTGTATTTGTGCACTTTTCTATATATACATCATATTTCAGTAATTTTTTAAAAATCTAAATCCCCATATAGTATGAAAATGACTCTCTGTAATGATTAAAACAAGGCACAGAGGATCCAGTTTTCCCAAGGCCAGATAGCCAGCACAGATCAGACTTGAACCCAAGCAGTATGGCTCTTGAGTCTAGACATGAATACTATTCTATGCTTCCTCTTAAGAGAAGAGGGTATCTTTGTACGCATACTGCCTATACTGTCTTGTGCAAACCCTGTAGAATTTTAAGCACAGTGCTTGGTACTTATGGAGTATCCAATCTAATGTTGAATAAATGAAAGCGGTTTCCACAAGACACAGCATGGCCACTTGGTAAGAGCTAGACCATAAGGACAGATTACTAATGATAACTTTATATTATGATAATGAACATTAAAAATGTTTCTTCAGACCTGGAAGCCATTCCTCACCCCACTCCATCCCTAAAGACCTGATGTAATGGGCAAGCTCAGGCCTGGATTGCCTCTGGGTTGAATACTTTTGTCAATAGTTGATGATGGACCCTCCTTCTGGGGGTTCTGGAAAACCCATTTTATCCTGGCATTTAGAAAGACATCTCTAGACCTCAGGGGCCAACTCACAGGTCAGGAGGCTGCTTGAAAGATTCAGAATATAGAATATGAGATGTAAAACCAGTAGAAATCAAATTGGACAATCTTTTCTCTAGAGAAGGGCTGGTGCCTGACTTCAGTCCATGCATTCACACACTCAATCACTGAACAAGCAAGCAGCTTCATGCCCCAGTATATAAAGGTGAAAAAGACACAGCCCACACCTGCCATGAGCTCCCAGTAGTATAGAGGAATCAGACATATAAAACAGTGAACCTAACCTCTGTAAGCCTCCGTTCTGACCTCATAGCATGGCTGTGGGAGTTAAATAAGATAAGGCAGAAAAGATTGGCACGTGGCAAGCACTTTGTCAACCATTTTGTTATTTACAATAGTATGTTGCAGAAGTATTTGTGGGTTTCAGTGAGGATTCAAAGGAGAAAGTGGCCAGTTGAATCAGGGCAAGATGATCAGGGAAAGCTTCACAGATGTGGCACTCCAGCAGTCTACTTTCGTGGGCATTTCCAAGGGAACTTTCTGACTGAGGAATTTCCCCCTCCTGTTCTCTATCTGCTCCAGGCCCCACATGTGTTCATCCCACAGGAAGCCATGGAAACAGGCCCAAGGTTCCAACCTTGACACACAGTTTTTCGGAGAGTGCTCATGTCCCCTGGCCTCACTGCCCACTGTCAACTTGCCCTACTCATGTCTCCACACAGGACCTGCTATGGCCAGCTCCCACTTGGCTCAGAGATTTCCTCTCCTTCTGTGATGACTGTGACTTCAATTTCTGCTAAGAGGCTGCTACTGACCACCCCATTCCCCGAGAGCCCATCTCTGCCTCCCCCACTCACTCCGTCACAGGAGCTCAGTCCTCATTCCTGGGGTCTCTGAGGCCTGGGGCTGCCTTCTCAGAAGCTTCCCCATGACCCCACAAGTCTTCATACATGGACATAGCCTTGACCCTAAGCAGAGCATCTGAGAAGCCCATCTCCCCACTCCCAATATCCCAGGGAAGAAAAAAGTACTGCCTGTCAGAAACGTGATAGAACTGTCAAAAGTACATCAAAACAGCTATATACATTGTGATCTCTAAGTCACAGCTCCATTTGTTCTGTGACAGTGTAAAAATAACAAAATTTCCATCAAGATGGAAAATAAAAACGAGAAACCACTTCAACGGTACTTGAAAACAACGTCTAAACAAAAGTCCCACTTTTTCTCCCTGGCAATCTCTCAGTAGTGGCCTCAATCACGTCTGTCTTCCTCCCAGTCTCCCTCCTTCTCGGCTCAGCCCATTCTTCCTCCTCCACCTGGCCTTTCCCCACACAGACAGTAAGTGAGAGATAGAAACTATCTGGATCTGAGGGCAATGCCCCAGGGTCGCCCCAGTTCATCTCTGACAGTGCAAATTCACAAGACACCAACCCAGGAAGACACCCAGACCCTACACCATCAGACTGTCATATTCAGGTTGGCCTGAATGAAGACTGTGGGTGGGAGTACTCTTCCAGAAGCCACCAAGAAAAAGTTCCCCAGAAATGGACACTCCATCGTTGGTGCTCATATCTGATACATCATCGATCATCCCAGGTTGTCTGTTCTCCAGTTAAGCCCCAATCTATATGTAGGTAAAAGACCATGATCCTTCATCTCTCCTTCCCCTATATCCAGCCCAGTGTCTTCCCCGGAGGAGAAGGGAGCTCAAGAAATATTTATTGAATGACTGAACAAATGAATAAAAGCTGGCATTAATGCATGAGTAAATGAACTGGTGATTGTAATATTTGTTTTTAACTAATGCTTATTTGTATCAAAATAATACACACACATGATCTGAATAAAACTCACATAGAACTAACACTTGAAAGGGACAACAATCTCCTTCTGCATCTCCCGCCTCCTCCAGTCCTGATTCAAGAGACTACACCGCCATCTTTTCTACCTGTTTTTTCCTGAATTGTATCTTCATCTATCTTGATTTGCCAGTCTGTTAAAGGGAAGGGAAAAGGTGCCATGTGACATTTACAGCGAACTCTCATAGGAGACATCCCAGTGCAGTCTCCTGGGTTCTGGAGCAAGACGATGCCATCTGTACCTGGGAAGTATACACCACTCAAAAACTAGTTTCTGGAGTGACACTGGACCCGGAAGAGACCAGAAATCTGCTCCTGTCTCCTCCAGAAGACCATGTGGGCAGAGCCACCCACGGTAAATTGGATTCTGTCAGACCCACCAAGTCCTAAGGTCATGTGGCAGCAGCAATCCGTAGTAAACTACAGTAAGATCTAAGTGGTACATCTGGATCTGGGAAGAGCACAAACAGAGCCACAGCTCACAAGGAAGCTGCAGGAGCAGATGGCTTGAACGAACGCCTGTCACCCACTACTGTTGTACCGGCACCTCTCCTTCAACCCACATCCATGGCTATGGGAGGAGACCCTTACAACTTTCAGATGGAAGCAGGAAAAGACTGAACTCTGTTTACAGATGCATTAGCTTCATGTGTGGTCACCAACCCAAAATGGACTGCTACTGTGCTCTACCTTCACTCGGGTCATCCTCACGTAGAGCCCACCTAACTCCCTCTCTCAGGCTCCACACATGGTAGATGGTAGGAAATTAGGGAAAATATCTTTTCTTAAATGTGGTAAGATACATATAAAATTTACCATTTTAACTATGTTCAAGTGTACAGTTCAATGGGATTGAGGACATTCACATAATTGTGGAATCATCACTACTGTCCATCTCCAGAATTATTTCATCTTCCTCGGTCAAAACCCTACACCCAATTAACGCTAACTCTCCATTTCCTCCTTCCCTTAACCCTGGAAACCACCATGCTACTTTCGGCCTCTATGAATCTGACTACTCTAAGTACCTCATACAAGTGGTATCATACAGTATTTGTCTTTTTATGACTGATTTTTTTTTTCCTAGCATAACATCTTCAAGGCTCATCCATGCTATGTCAAGTGTCAGGATATCCCTCCTTTTTAAGGCTGAATAACATTGCACTGTACCTCATTTTATTTATCTATTCATCTGTAACGGAAATGTAGGTTGCTTCCTCCTTTAGCCATTATGAATAATACTGCTATGAACATGGGTGTACAAATATCTGCTTGAGTCACTGTTTTCGTTTCTTTGGGGCATATACCCAGAAGTAGAATTGCTGTATCATATGGTATTTCTATTTTTAACTTTTTGAGGAACTTTCATACCATTTTCCATAAAGGTTTCACCATTTTACATTCCCACCAGTACATAAGGATTTCAATTCTCCACATCCTCACCAACACGTGTGTGTGTGTGTGTGTGTGTGTGTGTGTGTATCATTGTGGTTTTTATTTTTATTTCCCTAATGATTTCTCTACTGATTTGGAACATCTTTTTATGTGCTTATTGGCTAAATATCTGGTAACTAAAAGGTTACCAGAAGGTCACAAGTTCAGCAAATAATGACCAAATAGCCCCATTTCCACTTCAGCACACTCTGTGTGGAGCGCCACAATGCACTCATCTTGGAAAATAAGCAGAGAGGAGTTTAAGGGAAGTGGAGGAAATCTTAACCCCAAACATGCTCCAAGCAAACCAAGCCCAGCAAATCATTAGAACCTATCTCTACATCCTCCTGGCTGTGAGGCCACCTCAGCTGGCTCAAAATGGTGTTAGGGTGTGAAGGATCAATTTCTCATGATGCAAAAAAACAAAACTGAGGTCAGAGGAGAGGCATGAGCAAGGTTTATATGCAATAGCTCTTGTGTCTCCTTCCCACTCCAGTCAAAAGCAGCCCTCTACCTTTCTCCCAGAAGCTCAGCACAAAATGGGAATTCTCCCACTCTATCATATCCAACACGCAATAATCACCTCCACGTTCAGTAGATTCCATTTGTGACATGCACCATGCCCCCTTCTTGTCCCCCTCAGCCTTGTCCCCTCTCCCCACATCACATTTGGAGAGATACCATTAGGATTTCAACAGAAACTGGCTCAGCGCTCGCTAATCTCATTTCTCCTGCCTAGACTCAGAGGAAGATCACATTTTCCAGACTTCCTTGCAGTTACACTGGGGCCAGGTGATATGGGTTGTGGGCAGTAATTATACGTAAGATTTTCAGTCTCGGCCATGAAACTCCCAAACAATTGCCCACACTCTCTTCTTCCCCTCCGCTGCAACGGTGGAGGCTGTGTATGGAAAATAGCGACACAACAAGGTGGAAGTCCCTTCTACCTTCATCACTGCCTGAGGCAAAGCTGCCAGAAAAGCCCCTAAATGCACATCAGACAGCAACATGAGTGAGAAATTACCTGTTCTAGGTCAGCTCACTGAGGGTTGAGGGTAGTGCTCATTGCCACAGCATAGCACAGTCTATTCTGACTCATACAGATCTTCCCATCTTACCTGGGTAATGCGAGTCACTGACAAAAATTCTCTCCCAGCAGACGTTGGACCTTGGCTGGTTCAACTAAGTAGGACTCCAGGAACATATGACCTTTTACCACAAAGCTAGGTTTCACTAAATATCTTCCTGATCTAACTGTAAAATGTGAACACAGAAAGTTCAACTCGTAGAAACAGAAAGTAGAGCAGTGGTTGCCAGGTGCTGAGGGGTGGGAGACAAGGGGAGATGTTGGTCAAAGGGGCTAAAAACTTACAGAGGGACCTGGGTGGCTCAGTCGGTTAAGTATCCATCTCTTGATCTCAGCTCTGGTCATGATCTCACAGTTCGTGGGACTGAGCGTTGGGCTGTACACGGACACTTCCCCTCCCCACCTCTCTTTCTCTCTCTCAAAATAAATAAATAAACTTTAAAAAAACTTTTTTCAAAAGGGTACAAACCTTCAATTATAAGATGACTAAATTCTAGGGATCTAATGTACAGTCTGGTGACTACAGATCAAAATACTATATATTTGCCATTTGCTGAGAGAGTACATCTTTTTCACCACATATACACACACATACACACAGTAACTATGTGAGGTGACGGATGTGTTAATTACCTTAATTGTGGTAATCATTTCACAATGTGTATGTATATCAAAACATCATGTTGTACACCTCCAATATGTACAATTTACCACAATAACCATAGAATATAAGGGTTTTGTATTCAGTGGCATTTTATCCATTGAACTGAACACACTCAGGCATTTACCTAGAAAACAATTCTGATGCTATGTGTACTACATAGAAAATGTGCACCACCTTACTTCACAATGCCCACGGTGGCCACAACCTGTCCCCTTATGAATGTGCTTCCCTGACTGATGTTAAAACCAATCTGTCCCTGGAAATGCAAACAGTCAGAACCAGGCTGCCATGAACTGCTCACACTCAGAGTCTGTCTCCATTCATTTCCAGAATCCAACAGCTTAGCTACAGTGTTAAATTAACGACACACTTTGTAAGCAGAAAAGATCAGTTGAAAAATTACTCATAATTTGTGACTAATAATCAAATGAAATTCATCACAAAAATGCCAAGAGCATTTGAAAGACCATGACAAGCCAGAAACTTGGGTTCAGACCGGGAAGCCATAAAGGGAGAGATGAGTGTGGTCTAGAGTGGCCAAAGAAGATGGTGACACACAGAAGGTGGACTTTACAAAACAAGTGGTGTACCACAGTCACAAAAACAAAAAGTGTGTGCTGTCCCCCTTATGATTGGGCAACATGTGGTAAAGCTATAGATCTCAGAGGCTGGAAAGATGGAAACCCACATTACACAATTGCAAAACACTCAAAACTATCACTGCCTTTGAAGCTTGTGGCTTTAAGGGAAATAGCTGGAAAGAGCCAGAACATTTCTGTGTGCTATTTGCTCCTCCCTGCATTTAATAAGGGATAACAAAAAGATATGAGCTGAGGAAAAATATTAGCTGGCTTGCAAATGAAAAATTAAAAGGAGTAAAGAGAAGCCAGAAATCAGAACCCACCTGCTATACCCCAAATAGTAAAAGATAAGACAAACAAGCTTGGGAGCACCTGGGTGGCTCAGTCGGTTGAGTGTCCAACTCTTGGTTTTGGCTCAGGTTGTGATCTCATGAGTTGTAAGATTGAACCCTACTTTGAGCTCCCTATTGACAGCATGGAGCCAGCTTGGGGTTCTCTCTTTCCTCTCTCTCTGCTCCTCCCCAACTCGCTGTCTCTCAAAATAAATGAACTTTAAAAAAAGATTGAAACAAGCTTTAATTCACCAAGTTCCACTAATATTTCTCAATTAAGCAAGAAAACTCAATCCTGCAGCACAGAATAAATTAAGGATGCCCCTGTCCCACCCACACCTATTGTTTTGGATGGTCTCAAGGTAGCAGCCATCATGCTGAGAGACAGAAGCATGAAGATAAATAAGCAAATAAATAAGGCTGGCTTAATAATTATACCTAGCAAAGAACTCTGAGTGAAGTTATAGGCATATGAAACAGCAAATAAGCAAGAAGATCAGAAGCCTGTTAAATTTTTGACAAAATTATATTACCAAGAACACTATAATCCTGGCCTTTAAAAAAAAAAGGCTGCGATTATTAAGGAATCCTCAAGCCCCTTCAACTTGTACCAGAAGGAAGCAAGCAAGGAGGGAACACTCTCCAGTGCCCACATCAGCTGTGTTCAGATACAGGGTAATGGGCAAAAAGGAACCTTCCAGAGAATGGAGCGGGGCCATGGGAAGAGTGGACAAGGGAGTTCCTCCCTGAGAGCAGGGCCAGGGCTCATCAAGGGACCTCCCCACAGCTGGCCAGGACTCTCCACAATGGACCAATGTCTGCTGTGTCTCTGCATCTTCCACTCCTCCTTCTTGTGATCTGGAAAGTTTGCTGTGCAAATGCTGCCTCTACTCTGCTGTTTACACGGTGGGGGGGCTGGGGGGGGGCAGATTGCCTGTCCTCTGGCTCACTGGTTACTAGATCACAAGGAGCCTTACGCAGGCCTAATTGTTCGAATTCCAGGAATTGAGCTGGATGTATAGGGAGAGGTGAGGGTGGTCAGAGGGCGAGGAGGGTATGCACAGACATCAGGCATCCAGAGGGCAGACGGCCACAGGGAAAACTAGCTCTCCGCCGAATTATGATGCCCCTTCTATGCTGTCAAGCTGGGGACTGCATTTCAATATGTCCCCATTCTTTCCAATGGAATATGCATGGAAGAGCTATATAGCACTCTTAAGCTGGGGCTTTTCAGAAGTGGGTATTTTCCTCTCCACCTTCCTCTTCCCCTTCTGGCAGCCGGAAACAGACTCTGAGGTCTCAGGCAATGGTGGAACCTAAAGACAGAAACTGTCTGGATCCCTGCACTACCATTTGGAGAAACATCGCCTGCCTACCAGAGGCACCCAAAGTGAGCTGTTACATGAGAGAGAAATAAACCTTTGCTGTGTTACTAAGCCTTTATCGTGTTGAGCCATTGCAGTCAGGACAGTATATGTCAAGAGCTAGAGTTGCCCTAACTAAAATGCTAATAGACTGTTTGAAGCAGCACTCTCTAATTTTCATGTTTACAGCATACTTTCAAATATTAGAATTTTTGCCAGTGCACTTGAAGGGACTACATTCCACGCAAATTGTCACACTGCTCACTTCAGCACAGTGTAACCGCATGACTAGATCAATTTACTTGCTCTTTTACATATAAAGGAGGCAAAGCACTTTTGTTTTGCAATGAACACTTGATCACTCTATAACACAGATGTGTCATGATGCTATCACTCTGGCAACATATTCTACCATATCTAAGCTGTGTTACAACACAATATTCCATGCCTGGCCCCACTAGAGTGGGTTGTTACCAGTTAATTTTATACCTTGCTCATTGTGCTGGCTGCTCATCTGTAATGGTTCACAATTCCCTCTCTAGTGTACCAAGGCACACTGATTGAGAACCACTGGTTCAAAGGTTAGACATACCCAAGCACAAAATATTCTAGCCTAAGCATCTCCCATGAGTTTCTCCAACTCCAGGGAGACAGGGTCTCAATGAGTAATTTCATCTAGAGTACCTCTAGCTTTCACTTGTACAGGGAGTTATTTCTGTCAAGGTCAACTTGGACTTTATGGCTCAAGGTCAAGAGGAACTAAAATTTTGTTTCTATTTTAAAGTGTTTAGTGTCTCTGGGGTGGGGGAAGGAGAATTCAGTTCTACGCTCACAGCTGATATGAAACAGACAGTAGCCTGGTGGTATAAGTACAAAATTAGCAGACATTAAAGAAGAGTAAAGAATAACTGAATGTAGAAATAACTAATTAATATACGAAGTAAAGTAGAATCAAACCACCCACACAAGTCACTACCCAGATGACTTCAGTTTTGCAGGAGACTCTTGCTTTAAAGTAAAAGTTATTCAAGCCAGGAACTTTCTGAAAGACTCAATTCTTGAATAGAAACCATCAAATGACAGTTTATAGCCCAAGACCCTTTTAACCCCTCTCCTCAAAATCCTTACCTTGCTGTATTCACCAATCCTAACCTATTAAGTCATGATTTTACACAGCCCTCGCCAAGCTTCTGTGTTAAAAGATCCACCTTAAGCTAGACTTTAAATTTGCATCAAATACTCCAACTTTGCTTCTCCCTCTGTAAGCTGCAACTAGACTCTGTTCAGCTGCCATTGCCTTGTCATGGTAAGCAATAAACCCAGCTCTGTTTATCTACAGGCTGTGTGCTGGTGATATTTTGGGATCCAGCATTTGGCAACCCAAACATATGTCCACCGTGGTCATGTTTCTATAATTAATTCACTGGGTATCTATGGGCAGGTGTCTTAACCTGTTTATTCATAATAAATCTAGAAGTACTAAATAAATACATCCCCCTACTTATTCCAGACAAGGCTAAGCACGATCTACTGTGGCCCGAGGCAAAAAAATAAATAAATAAATAACCCATCAACAACACAGGCATTTGTATCAGAGACCAATCACTGAACCCTTTGAGGACTCTTGTAAACATCATTACAAGACAGACACATGGATTCACTCAGGTTAATTAGGAAACAAAAGTCATTTAAACTGAGAAAGAGTCAAAATTGGGAAGAGGTTTGGAGAAAACCAAGTAAAAGAATAAGAATTATATTAGGATGAGAAATCTAGAGTATTAGGTCTAGACCAGAAGCATTTTTTTCAACAGCTTTATAAACTGTGCAATCATTTTTCTTCCCCATGGCCAACATACGGAAGCTAATGGTAAAAGCATTAATTTATCATGAGATTTTAAAGATCTCTCTTGTCAGTAATGAAATAAACACGTGATAGGGTAGCCAGACAGTTACTGTTTATAGGAAGGTTATTATAATAATTAAGATTAATAGCAATTACTTGTGTTTGTGGATTTTTTTTTCCTTGGGAAATAACTGTAGCCATATTAAATAACTAATTAACATATCTCCATGGCAGGCCACACACGCATGGATTCACAGGGCCTCCCTTCTTCTCCAGTGTGCCATAACAAAATAATAAAAAACTAAGCACTGTAAAAAAACAAACAAACAACAACAACAACAAAAACAAAAATGAGCTCCCATTTTGAAAGGAAACTTTAGAATTGAACCAGTCACTGGATTGTTGTCAGGGCCTAAAATGAAATCAAGGCTTTCTCCTGGTCACGTGCTTTAGGACCTGTTGAGCCCACTTAGGGCCGACACAAAGTAGATTCTGGACCTCCATGGCTAATCTTGTGTGTTTCTGCGTCTGTATATATAAATACATATATATCTGGAGTGTTATATATTTTATATAATAACTTGAATAATTTTATCTTCATGCAAAATGGGATTTTTTAATTCAGGCATAGCACTATAAGAGAAATCTTAAAGCGTTAAGTATTAAACCTTAAAGCTATTTTTATTGAACATTTTCCAGAGCAGCATGAAAACGGATAGGAATGTTTCCTCATATTAGAACCTTTTTTTTGTTTTGTTTTTAAAGGGTGGGCCGTTTACACAGCTCAGTGCTGCAGGTGGAGGAGGGGTCGTGGAAGTCACCATCCTTACCTAGAAAAGGCAGTCTCTCTCTCCAGGAAACATTTGAGGTCATGCGGCTGGTGTCTTTATGAGGGACAAAGAGGAGGGCAGGGCCATGCGTGAGACAGCCGCCTGCCTGGTGCCTATTGTTCAACAGAAGCAAAACGTGCTGGCAAAGGAAGAAAGATTCCACGGACCTGTGGAGAGGAGACACCTGCTCTCTCCCCCCACCAAAAAAAAAAAACAAAAAAAACCCGACCCCTCCTCACAGCTGAAGCCCCTCAGCTGAATTAGGACCACAGGCCAGAGAAGCAGATCTGGCCAAGGGCTGGGCCACGTCTAAAGGATAGAGGCAAACAGATCAGAAGAGAGATCACTGCCATCCAGGCCGAACGCTGCCTCTCCCTCCCTGGCCATTCAACTTGCCCCCAGGCATCTCTTTTGTAGTTCTTGCTTCCTACACACACACACACACACACACACACACACACACACACACACATCCTCACACACCAGCACGCACACACTCTCACATCAACACACACACACAGCCATCAACTACAAAAGTGCACAGACTTCCATTTCTCCCTGTGCCCTCACTTTCAAATTGCGGGTAAATTATATTCATCCCGCAATAAATGTGTGTCTCTGTGGATGGGAGGAGGTGAGGAAGGGAGGAAAGATGAGAAGAAAATAAAAGGTATTTATTGAGCCAGCTCAGAGAGAGTCTCAGTGCTTGGGCTCTGGGCTCAAATAAGACGACAAAGACACAGCTCCTGATCTTCCAGAAGCCACATCGATTCTGCTTTAAGGGAATTATCTTTGTAGTAAAACAACAGCTAGCACTTTGCAAGTTCTGATCTGAGGACAGACCTTGGGAGGGGGTTGGGGAGAGAGACCCATGGGCCAAGTCTGCCTGCCTTGGGGATGCCTCACCCTGCACACACCCCACCCAGCCCAGGAGCCTCTGGTGTCACCAGAGCAGCATGCATCCCCTTGGCCTCCCTAAGTTCAACTGAAATGGCTTGTTTACAAAGTCTCTACTGCACACTGAGAGAATGGGCCAGGTAAACATGGAGGGAGGAGGGCACATCTAAGGGCACAAAGTTCACACACCCAGGAATCCAACCCATCCCGGCCAACTGCCTCCCAGGGAACAACGGTCACTCTAAGAGCCACCTAGGGGTCATGCCCTTTGAGGGTCTTGCCTCATAGAATGACCTCCATTTAGGGTGAGACTCGCCCCTTATATTTAGGGTATAGGTTAGTTCCCTGAAGGGTCACAATGTCACAGAGCCTCAGCCCACGCCCCACCCTGGAGAAATGAGGATGACGTGTGCCCCCATCTGAAACACAGCAAGTGGAAGGTCATGGACATCACGGGGGGGGGGGGGGGGGGGGGGGAGGGCTGGAAAGCAGCTGACATTTGAACCTGTTTGGGACCCAAGAAGGATGACATGTAAGGGACATATAAAGACTGTGAAGAGAGGGATGGAGGTAGAAATGCAGAGGATGATAACAAGTTTCAGGGTCCAAGCAAAAGCTGGAAGTACAACATGCTGGACAGCACGCAGGAGGAGCAGGGTCAGGACATCTTCTGAAGCCACAGGAAGTTTGTTATACAACTAAGTCCCGAGCCCTTCAGGGCGATCCACAGGTGCAGATGCCACACCCGTCACTGTGGCTGTGACAGTGGGAAAGGTCATCAGAGAGAGAATCCAGATGCAGAAGGACAGTAACCCGGGGACAGAACCCTGGAACACAAAGCAGGGGCGGGGGCTGAGCAGGTCTGAGCCGCAGAGGTAGGAAGAAACACAGCCCACAGAGACTAGGGAGGCAGAAAGCTCATGGCAAGAATGTCACCCAGACACAGCTGGTTCTGGTGGCCCCCTCTAACCCATCCTCCAATCTGCTGTCACATTAATCCTCAAAAATGCAATTGGGACCATGACATCTGCTTGCTGAGCATGCCTCAAAAGACTCTCCACTCAGATTGGCTTTAAGGTTCCGTGTGAACTGGTTCTTGCAAAATTCTCCACCCTCACCCTGTAATTGCTCCTCTTAACCTTCAAAAATAAACCATCACCAGTTAGTTTACCAGCAAAAATGGGCTTCTTCGGAAATAGCGAAGAATTGCAACCCAAGACAAGCAAAAATCACAGAGGAGTCTGCGCAACAAAGGACAGAAGCGCCCCTTTAAAGCAGCGGGGAGAGGCAGCGCTATTATAAACAAAAAGTCTATTGGAGGAAACTGGGAGTTCAAAGTGTAGTGGCTTCTTGTTGGCTGGGTTGTGACGGTCTCTCATTGGCTGGCTTTTGCTGGGGGAGGGGAAAGCCTTTCTTCTACCTGCTGGGATAGTAAAGTCATATCTAAAGCAGGGGCTCCTGGGGGCACCTGTGTGGTTCAGTCGGTTAAGTATCTCACTTCAGCTCAGGTCATGATCTCAAGGTTCCTGAGTTGGAGCCCCACATCGGGCTCTGTGCTGATGGCTCTGAGCCTGGAGCCTGCTTCAGATTCTGTCTCCCTTTCTCTCTGCCCCTCCCCCGCTTGCACTCTGTCTCTGTCTCTCTCAAAAATAAACCAACATAATGAAATAAACAAAGTAGAGGTGCCTGGGTGGCTCAATCAGTTAAACATCTGACTTCGGCTCAGGTCATGATCTCATGGTTTGTGAGTTTGAGCCCCGTGTCAGGCTCTGTGCTGACAGCTCAGAGCCTGAAGCCTGCTTCAGATTCTGTGTCTCCCTCTCTCTGGCCCTCCCCAACTCACTCTGTTTCTCTGTCTCAAAAATAAACTAACATTTTTTAAAAAGGCATGTCTAAAGTAGTATGGATTTTCAAATTCCCTCTCTTCCTGTTGGATTTGCAATTATCAAATGGTGGGGTGTGAGAGCTCCCCCTGCCAAACGTCCAGACTCCAGTGAGGATTCCCTTTACTAATCTTCACACGACCACAGAGAAGCCCTGCTCCGGCTAAATCATATCCTTACCATTTCTCCTTTCTTCTCATCATTTTTATTTTTATTTTTTAAAAAAATTTTTTAATGTTTTATTTATTTCTAGGAGAGAGAGAGAGAGAGACAGCATGAGCAGGGGAGGGTCAGAGAGAGAGGGAGTCACAGACTGAAACAGGCTCCAGGCTCTGAGCTGGCAGTCAGCACAGAGCCCGACGTGGGGCTCGAACCCACGAACCGCAAGATCATGACCCAAGCGAAAGTCGGACGCTTAGCCGACTAAGCCACCCAGGCGCCCCTCTTCTCACCATTTTTAAAAACAATTTTTTAATATTTACTTATTTTTGAGAGACAGAGAGAGACAGAGTGTGAGTGGGGGAAGGGCAGAGTGAAGGGGAGACACAGAATCGGAAGCAGGCTCCAGGCTCTGGCTGTCAGCACAGAGCCTGATGTGTGGCTTGAACCTACAAACCGGGAGATCATGACCCAAGCTGAAGTCAGACACTTACCAAATGAGACACCCAGGCGCCCCATCTTCTCACCATTTTTTATGCATGCTGTTCCACCTTCTAGAATGCCCTTCTTGCTTAACTATTTTGCCTTCCAGAGAAGTTCCTGAACATGCTCCCTGAGACTATTTCATCACTTCATCAATGAGAAGTCACCCAGTGGCTCCCACATGTACCTGAAAGCAGCCTTTCCTCCGATCACCGAGGATAGATACTGGCTAGCTGATTGTCAATAGCCATGACATGCAATAGCACACCCTCCTGAGCATCTAGAAACATGTATGTGGGAGCTCATTCTCTACAACTTGGAGAATCTACATGTTCAACTAAAGCCCCTGAAAGGTGGTCCCCTCACAGCTGGTTGGTTTCCCTCTGTCTCTTCACTGTCTCTCCAGGTAGGAGAAGGCTACTTGGCACAGACCGGCTCCTCGGGCTGTGTCCCGGAGAAATCAGAGTACCCCTATACGGCTCCTGGAAATATCCCAAGGTGAGGCCAGTCTCAGAATTAATAAAACGCAAGTATGGCTATGTTGCTCTCTCAGCTCTGACACAGGCTGGGAATCCTTATCAAACAAACACCAGCCTGGGAGGAGAGGCCACTGTGGATATCCCAGTGCTAACATTCAAACGTTAATAACTTTACCGCGTAGATTAATTTTAAATGTCAGACCGCGTTGCTGTGTGAAGCTACAGCACTTGGGAAAAACGTACATTCTGGGGCTTCCTGACAGCACCAGCACAGGCCGTGTTTGATCACTAGTGGGGTGGGCAGGATCAGAGGAGGAGAGGGTGTTTCTCTAACAGTCGCTGCCCCTGCAATGCAAACATGACAAATAAACGGCATCGGAACGTGTCGGCCGCCTAGTTTCTCAAGCAGGAAAATGGCCAGACTGACAGTAATGAGATTTCACAGGGAACCACAAGGCTGTGTGAGGGCCGAGACCTTGTGCAGGATGCCAGGTGCCCAGCCCAAACAAATGCGTGCACGTTGGTTAAGAGGCCCTGTAAAATAGCATTTGTAGTAACGGCGACGGTGATGCACGGCCCATGGGTCCCGCTGCCCAGCAGAGGTCTGCAAGGCCCCCGGAGCCCCAGCCTGGGAAAAGGCTTGAAAGGAAGAGAGACGAGGCAGAGGCTGCCGGAGGAGCATGGGGGAAGGAACAGATGCTGCGCACAAAACCCACCCAGGGCTGCCAGGCTTGCAATTAAAAATTCACATATTTTGGACTGAAATTCTCATATTTTAAGAGAACTTGGGCAAAATCCTCCTCCCACCAATATTAGCAATGCAAAACCAGCAGTCAAGACAGACCCAAATTATCATCCATTTTGCAAAAAGGATGAAAATTGTATAGCGCGGAGTCCAAGATTCTTCAGCGAAAACAATCATTAGAACGCACCTGGCAGCCCTTGGTCCCGCCCCCACCTCGAGGCTCTGAGGGACACAGGACTAGAGCACCCACCCTCTCCCTACAGAGCCCGGGGCTGCAGATCTGGGACTGTCACAGCAGCCCCCAGTCACCACGGGCTGTCAGGATTCTCTTTGTTTGAAAGGCCACCCGTATTTGGATAAGTGTGCACACTGAATTTAGGAGGCACTAATACTATAGCAGGACACGGTGAAAGGGCAAACATAAGGCATGCCAGGGATGCTGGCACAAACACTGCCCCAGGCAGGATGCACCTGGATTGGGCTTCTGGTGTGTCAGCCAACAAGTGGGGTGGGAGAGAGGGAAAGCGTGGGCCCTCGTGGAAAACCGTAGGCTCCCGGAATCCAAAGTAAAGTGAAATCCTCAGTGAGTGAAGTCTGCCACAGGGCTGAGCACACACAACAGCCAGTGAGTCTCTGGCTAAAATCTTTGAGGTTCTACCTCCAAAATGAATGGCAAACGTGTCTCGTTGTTTTCTCCATTGCCTCCAGAGTGATCTTCCACAAACACCAATCTCCTTATGTCAAGGGGTCACCACTGCAAATGTGCAAATGGGATCAACTCTCAGCTCCAGCCAGGATTCCTGGGTCTGGTCCAAAGCAGCAGCCACTGCTGGGCAGGCCAGGACACAGAGGGTAGGGAGGCAAGAAGCACAATGAGGAGGAACAGGCCTCAGCAAATAATAAATATGTTTCTACGGGTAAATATTATATTTATTAAAGGTCTGGAAATGCAAGTATAATAAAAATGTAAATGGATTCTAAATTCCAGCAGCACATTGCAAGGGCTAGCTGGAGCCTCGATTACAGTACCCAGGGTGCGACGGACCTTCTCGACGTTTGTGGAATCTGATGCAGAATCAGGAGCTGTTGGGATACATTAGGATTTGCAGCAAGTGCTACCTCTCTTACCAGGGTGAGCAGAGTTCCCACAGAGCAGCTGAAAAGGCAAGACTGTGCAGGGCTTCAAAGGGTGGCTCTAAGCATCTTAAGTTCAAACCCAGACTACGGCTTTCTAGTAGTAAGAACTCAGGCAAATCATGGGGCACCTGGGTGGCTCAGTCGGTTAAGTGCCCGACTTTACTCAGGTCGTGATCTCATAGTTCATGGGTTCGAGCCCCGCGTCAGGCTCTGTGCTGATGGCTCGGAGCCTGTAGCCTGCTTCGGATTCTGTGTCTCCCTCTCTCTGCCCCTCCCCTGCTCACACTCTGTCTCCTCTCTCTCCCCCTCTCTCTCCCTCTCTCTCTCTCAAAAATAAATAAATATTTTTTAAAAAGAACTTAGGCAAATCACTTAATCTCTCTGACCCTCATTGTCCTCACCTCGGTATAATCATAGTATGTACTTCTTAGGTTTGTGGGGAGATTTCAATGAGGTAATTCACATAATGCATTCAGACCACTGCCCTGTGACTCAATAAACATTCTTTATTGTTTTTAGAATTAGGAGATTAAGACCAAGGAGGAGGAAAATCTCACCCAAGTTTACACAGTGAGCTGGTGGCAAAGCTAGAGCCACAACTCCGGTCCCCAGATTCCCCATCCTGGCTCCTTCCCCATGCCAGGCTCCTTTCCCTTGCTGCAGAGTCTGCAGCAGAAACATTACATCAGGAGCCAGAAGACAATAAACCTAATTGGGCCATTAGGACCAGTCACTTCCCTCTACATCGAGCCTTGGGGATGTTACAAGTGATCAATATAATAAATAATGTTGCATAGTCTGGGGCACCTCTCAAGGGAGCATCTTGGAAACCAAGAAGAGAGATTGAGATCATAGCAAGAGATTCAGAAAGAAAGCAAGATCTCTGAGCACTATTGAGTTTTCCCCTTGCCTACCTTGCCTTGCTCTGTGCCAGACAGCAGTGGGAAGAGGGCGGGGGAGGAAATGCCAAAGGCTAACACATAACCCAGGTGCTTCAGGTTTTGTATTTCCCCATTTTTGTTATCCAATGTATATCTTTCAGTCCTGCCACCGATGCACAGACACAGTTCACAGGTAATGATGGCAAGGCTTTGGTGATCTCAGCCACAACCAAAGGCTTCTCTCTAAGGAGAACCTTAAATGCCTGAGGCTATCTCCAGTGCCCAGCCACACCTTCAATGGCAGCCTTGGACCTCAAGGGCATTCACAGACTCACCAACATTCAGAAACATACAGACACATCTGTCCTGGATAAATGTTTCTCAGGTTCCTTAGAATAACTTTTGATTCAAAGAGCATCATTTTGACTTACAAAACCAGCTTGGAGAGAGAAGAGTGTCCTCTGGGGATCCCTAGCAAATCAGTAGGAGCTAACCAACATCCCAGAGAATCTGAGATTTCCACACACTTCTCTGAACTTCACTGCAAGCCATGGCCATGACCTAAGGGCACATAGTGAAGTGTCTGAGAAGCTGGGGTCACAGATCCACAAATAACCCCAGTGGACATGCAGTCCAGATATTATTGGAAGTAAAATGGTTGAACTGGAACCCCTTGTGTGTTTCGTGCTAATGAAGATCTTCACTAGTGTACACGAGAATTGATATCACAATTATGGCTGCCGAAGGAGGAATATATAGTAAACTTGGACCTCAATCAGAAGGTGGGGTCATTCATCCAATGAGTACAGAGCCTTTAGGTAGTTGTGAGGCATTGCAATATTGAGCCAACAGGCAGAGAAGCCACTGTCTGGTACCAAAGAGGGCAGGTCACAGCCATGTACAGAGGGGACCCAAGAGATGCACAGCTCCTCAGCAATATAACAACAAAGATTTAGTTCATAAAGGACCTCTGAGAAAGTGCAAAAGCAGGGACAGAGAATTTTCTCCAGGTCAAAACTCTAAAATCCAGAGCTGATCAGATGAGAACAGCACAAAACACTCTGGAAGAATGAAGAATGTTAACTGGACCAGAGCAGAGAAGGAATTGGAATTAGAATTAGTAATCAAACCTAATGTGTTATCATTTGTTGTATTAATCATGCTTGTATTTCCTGTCTGGTAACCATTTCTAGGTCCTGTCCTTACACTCTTCTTGACTCATCTCTATTAATATCTTCATTGAAAGAACTCCTCCACACACTGCTGTTGACAAACACATGGCTTGGGTGAGCCCTGACATCACTTCAGGACACTGTTCCCAGAGAAAGCAAAGCCAGGGATGGGATCTCCTTAGAGAAAGCCAGTTAAGTATGGTGGCTCTCTGTCTGAGAGCCCTCCACTGCCCACTCACCAGGAGCCTGTTGACACATCCATGAGTGAAGATCCCCACAGACTGAATTCCTCTCCCACATCTTACCTTGGCTCGCTGCCCCTCAGAGTGCCTACTACCCATGACTATGTGTCTCTAAAATCTCCAGGCCATACCTGCTGGAATAAACATGATGACCTCCCAGGAAAGGCGTAAAGCCAGGGAGCTAGGAACAAAAGGAATATCTTTGAAGTGCTGAGTTTCCTTTGTTATTCCCCAGAATTAAAAAAAAAAAAAAAAAAATCATCCCTCTGAAATACCATCTCCCAAAAGCATCAGGCAGAGAAGGTCTAGGACATTTGGTTTCTGTGTCTGAGCCAGTCTGTGCCTGTGTGGGTTCTCATCTGAGTTTATGTTCATGCTGTTCTGCCATGATTGTGGGACCTGTCTGTGCACCCTGTCCATGTCCCAGTCTGTGCCCTGGCCCATGCCTTTCTGCTTCACACCTCTGGGTTTGAGCCAGAACTATCCTAGACTGACCAAATGTGTGATGCTTCCCATAACTTTCCAGGTCCAGAGCTGTGTCTGTGCCTAATTATTGTCTATTCCTAAAATTATGATTGATTATACATGTGGTCATTTCTGATTGTAACTGTCTTGGTCAGTGTTTCCCACCATTGTGATTATACCTATCTGTTGGGGGTGACGTTCAGAATATTTAACTACTGGTTCAGAACCAGCCAATGAGAACAGATGCCCACTGTGAACAGCATGGCTATACCAAAGGCATTCCAGCTGGTCTGTACATAGTTTATTGAGCAGTCTCAATTCGGTGATGTAAAATCCTGAAAGTACTGAATTTTTTCCATTGCTAACTTCAACCATGCTGTCATTTAATGACATCCCAAGCAGATCTCACTGGTCTCTGGTCGCTCTCAGTTATTGGAGGTCTAGTCCAGCCCACAGGGTACAACTGATTTCAACCCAGAGTAGGTAGGCTGCCTGGTGGGGAGAAGGGACACTGGCCTGTCTTTCTCAGCTCTCTTCTGGAAACAGAAGTCAGGGAGGGGGGTGGGAGAGATGTCAGGTGTCTTCCATCATGACTGGTCACCTGTGACAGTGAAGAGGTATCCCTGATCTTGCCCCAGCTCCATCTGGGTTCATTGGCTACTGGTTTTAGCTTTATTGTGCATTGGGCATATGGTGCCCATGGCTTCCCTGGAGCTTCCTTTGGCCCCATCAGTAGCCCACAGCCCAGCTCCTCCTCAGGGGCCATCACTGAGCCACATGGGCAGCTCTGGGGTCTTGTGTTCTAATCCTCCATGCTCCTGTCCAGAGAGTCACAGGAGTCACTGAGGCCTCTTTTCCTGTCATTAGAAGACCCAAGGCAATAGCCCCCTGTTCTCAGCCCTTCCTTTTAACTCCCAGCTTCAGAAATCTCCAGAAGACAAGCAAGAACCAACCCCTATGGTCAGGTAGACCCTGAAACCCCAAGGATCATGGATCAAATTCTCCCTCGATCGCTCTCATTCCCTCTGCAGTCCTGACCATGGGGGACCAAGACACCAGCAACCCGAAGCCACCCTATGGAGACCTCTCAGAGGTCAGGGGAAAGTAGTAAAATCTGCTCACCATGGATCCTCCACAATTGTCAACTTGAACAAGGCCCACCTCTCCTTAACTGGATGTGTTTATGGAAAAGGAAGCTGAGACAGGGTTAAGTGAGGCTGCTGACTGCCAGGGTCACAGTTTGTTGGAGAGATACCTGGCCCCTATTGTTCTTTAGAGTGTGGGGTCCTCGGCCCCTCTTCCTCAGCTTTGGGCTGAGGTGACAGTGCAGGGGCAACTGAGAAAACTCTGTTCCCTGCACAGTTCACCACAACAGTCTTCATCTGCTCCTCGGCCTGTATCAGTTCTAGTCATTGTGTCTGTTGCCTATTGCTGTTCCAGGGTCTCTGTGACCAGGCATCTGGGGTTCTGTCTCCTTCTCCCTGTCACATGTTTATGACTATGTCTGTCTGTCTGACGAGGGAGTCTATGCTTGCAACCACAGGGGTATTGGTGACCATGTCTCTGTGACAGCATTTCTGTGCCCTGGCCTGCACCTAGCCTGACTGGGAGGGTCTGTCTCTGAGGTGCCTTCTGGGGGCTGTGACTCAGCTTCTGAACCTTTGTCTTGCACTTTACAAAAACAATATCCCTGTTTTTGGGCTCAGACAACTATGAATCTCAGTCTTTATATCTATTATGTCCTTTGCCATGTCATCTTTGTGTTGTGGCAGTGGCCAGCCTCCAAGTCTGGCTGGTTTTCTAGAAGGAAAAGGCTGGAGCAGAACAGTGTGGGAGGCCTGTCTATGGCAGGACTGACCCCTTTCTCCACACAGTTTAGGAATCTAAGACAGTTCTCTGTCCTTAACTACCTTTTCAATCTCCTCCACCCCCTCTACCATCTCCGCAACCCAAAGCAGCCCAGTCAATGATTCCCAACTGAGGGAACATGGCTGCCATATGTGGGTGAATGTGTCTGCATGTGATGTGTAGATGTACGTGTATGTATAGAGGCACGTGTTTATTGGGTTTTGGGCAGGCAAGGGTCCTGTAAGTGTCCCTTTGGAATCCACTGCATGTGCAAATCTTGAAGGTGCTCTCTCAGTACCTGTCACTATACAGGGTCTCCAATGACTTTGTACCTGTGGCCCTGGTCATTTCAGGCCTTTTGGCAGGGACAGTTCACATGAACAGGAAGGATAGCAATTGGCTCTCAGTGTCCAGGCCAGGGTGGGGTTGAAAGGCAGCCTCTGGCCATCCAGCACCAAAGGTGCTTCTTTCCCACTTACCTCTCCTGTCTTTAACTTCACAGACCAAAGGGAGAGTGTTAGAAAAAGCATCTCCACAAGGTGATTTTCTCTCCTCTTTCACAGCTTTTTTTAAAGAACAGGTAATATGTCCCTTCCCTTCCTTTAGTTTACAAAGATTTTATTCCTAAATGAATTATGAATAATTAAAACTCCACTCCATTTGTTCTCTATTGTCGTTAATTGAAAAAATTAAAGATGTATGTGCTGCCACACCCGGGGTGGCCCTGGAAGAAGCTGGTGGGAAGCTCGGCTAGGGGTGGGGGTGGGGCTGTGCCAGTGCCTCTGCGGCCTGCAGCCAGCACCACTTTGAACGGGGCACCTGGTCGACCACTGAAAACCCTCCCCTGGCCTGCCCTCAGCACTTCCAGATGAATGTGCTGATGGCATCATATTATCTCTTTCCTAAAAGCACACTTCTCTTGGCCCACGTAAAGCCAGGGAGTGAACAGAGTGTATTTGTCATTCAAAACCCGGGGAACACTGTCCTCCTTTCTCTTGAGTGGTTCTAAGGGTGACCCAGGCCCCAGATGCTAGGTAACCTGCTGATTGTGGCATGTGACATCTTCCAAAGACACCAGATAAAGCCTGAAATCTGATGGCCAGACTAATCACACTGCCCAGCCCTTGCCACCCACCACAGGCAGGCACAGACCTGGAGCTGAACAAACCAATGTCAATGTCTTTTCCCTGGAACCCAGGCCAGTGTGCGCTTCCCAGCTTGGTGGGACTTTGCCCCTATCCTGATGACCCTCTCTCATTACTTGGAAGTCCTCCCTATCGCTGTCTGCTTAGGCTCATCAGCTCCCCCTCCACTGCTTAACACATGACTGGCACTCACAGTGCTTGTTAAATGAGTGTGTCTACAGCGCTGGGCTAACACTCTGAAGTCCGAAGCAGAGTTAAGCATTGTATCAGCCACGACACATGAACTGTTGTAACAAACAATCCCGAACTCCAGTGGTTTAACACAATAAACATCTGTTTCCCAATGATCCCTTGTGCACAGTCTGTTGCTCTCCCGAGTGGCTCTCCTGAAGCAGCAAAACTCAGAGCCCCAGAGCCCTTCCCACACTCCCTGAGAGCTCCTTGGAGTATTCTCCACTCGGGGGTGGATAAAGAAAGAGTGGAGGCACAACCTGCCAGGCCTCACCATCCTTCCTGCCCTCTCCTCCCTGGTAGAGACTCCAGAGGCTCTGTCCGCCAGGTCCTCCCCACCTGGTCCGTTCAGCATGAGCTGTTGCAGTGTCAAGGCTCCTCATCCTGAACAACGATCTCCCATTGTTTCAGGCCCTCTCTGATCTTTCGCTCATCGTAACAAGCTTCCCTGGACACTAGATGAGCTACTGGGGTCAAAGCGAGGATCCGAGTGCAGAAACCGGCTGGGGCCCAGGTTGCCCCTCTGGCTGGGGTTCCCAGCCCCTTGGCCAGTGCCCTGTATCTGATGTGCACAAGGGCCTTCTCCAACCTCCCACCACAAAGGCCAGGCTGACATATCTGCCCAGGGGAACAAGCGTTTCCCAGGCAGGCAGGTAATAGGGGAGAGTAGTGAACATGACTGGTTCCCAGAACCACTGCCCAATTTGAGCTCTATGTCCCTTTCCTTTCGGGCAGTCCCGCGAGAGGAACAAGAGGAACAAGAGGAACGGAGACCTCGCGTGCAGGGACCCAGGGTGAGCCACATTCTAATGAGCTGCTTCCCTCCTTGGCTTGTGAGTGGGCTTGCTCAAGGTTGTGCCTTGCTGTGAGTGCTGCCTTCTGCATTTCACTCTCCAGTCCTAATGTTCCGCTGATACAATTTCCCTTACAATAAATAAAAAATAAAAGGAAATGTTTTCATCGCATACAAACCTACTCGCTGCAAGAAGCCTGGGTGGCACGTAAGCTATGAATGATCCGTTCTCTTCATTAAAGCAGCCAGTCCTTAATCCCCATACTTTCTTCCTCCCCACGGTCTGCCTTGATCGCATGGAAGTAAAACCACAGCCTCCTCTCCCTCGGGAAGTGCACTCCCAGAGGTTCAGACGCTAATAAGCCACAGTGCCTGTAAGGATCTCACAGGCATCACAAGTGCTAGAGCCAGCCCAGGGCCCAGAGAAAAACAGGCACCAGGAGACCTAAGGAGCAAAAACAGTGGTCCAGGCAGGTTCCCACCAGAGCTTGGTTTTACATGTGTCTCAGCAGCCCAGGGAGGTGCCTTTGAGATGCTCCATGGTGGGCATGATGCCATATATGGAGGAGCCAGAGGCAGGTAGCCTCAACCACTGATCGGGCCCTTGGCTCCTTATACCTGCTGCTTCTGACAAGCACCCACGTGGCCTGGTGGTGCTGCTGTCAGCTGTGCTGTCCACTGACCCTGCCCACAGCATTTCCTCCCCAGAACTCCCCGTACCTCCCATCCCATCCCCAAGGCAGGGAAGGGCTGGCTACACCCCAAAGTCCTCCCTGGTCTTGGACTGGCAGTGCCATCACCTGATGCCAGGCTACCCACAGATGGATGCCACAGTTTGGGATGCAGTGCTGTTTAGGACAGTGCTTGGAGTGTCCCCACCTCCTTCGGGGGACTGAGCTCTATTTTCACACAATGATTTCTTTTTAAGTAAGCTCTATACCCAACATGGGGCTCAAACTCATGACCCCAAGATCAGGAGTTGCAAGTCTACTGACTGAGCCAGCCAGGCACCCCTTCAGCTCTACTTTTGTGCCCTTTCAGATCCAGGCAGAGAGTTAAGAGTTGATTTGGGAAATCATCGCTACCCCATTCAGTGCAATCCCACCAGGCTTGGTTAGTCAACATTGAATCCCAAGTGTCTGCAAGTTTTCTTTAATTCAAATACCAACAGAACAAATATTGTCTTGTTGGTTTGAATCTGTCAACCACCCACTGACAAGCATTTATGGTGCGCCCACCCTGTCAACACAGTGGCATGGGGATAGTGATGAAGATGCCACCCTACCCTCCAGGGGCTCAGTCTAGTTGAGCAGATCAGACACACACCTGAAAAATGAGGTGAAATCAGAGCAACTTAAGGCCAAACGAGACATTTAAGGGAAGAAAGTAAAACTGCAACAAGAGCTACTATTCCCGGAATGCACACCCACTCTGTGTCTCAGAGACATTCCGTGTCTTCACAACTACCTCCTGAAATAGGTATTATTATTAGCCTCATTCGCAATGAGAAAAGTCATGCTTGGGAAGTTAAGTGACATTCCTGAGGTCACACAGCAAGTAAATAAGACAGCTGAAATTCAATGTCCACACTCTATGTATGTCAAAGCCTCTGCCTCTACCCACCACACAGCCTAAGAGGATAGGTACCAGTGCGGAGAAGATGCCTAGGCGGACCTCAACTCAGCATGAAGAAGACTGGTTAATCACCCAATGTGGGAACAGGCTGTGTGGAGTAAGTGAGTCCCCTCCCAAAGAGAGGCACAGAGGCTGAAAGGTCTTCAAACAAGTGAAAGAGAATCTGGTCTTGATGGGAGGTTGGGCAAATACATTCCAGATGGGAAATGCTATTGTTGCTGGGGAAAGTGGGATGCAGAAGGGATGGAATTTGAGTAGAAAGGTCAGGAAGGTGGTAAATATGTTGGCCAAGATGCAGACATAGGGATCACAGGTGTGCCTGGGGGTTAGTAAGTAAAGCTGATTGGCTGAAGCAAAGACTCTGTGTTGACTGAGCTTCCCCTTGAAATGGGCAAGATGTAACAGGACACTGGGGGTTGGGTTAAGGGGGTGATTATTGGAAGTGGCCAGGAAGATTTGAAGAGATGAGACAGGTGGGGAGAAATGAGTGTCACATTCTCAAGAGAGCCATGCCACAAATCCAGAATGCTCCACTTCTGTCTTCAAGAGCAAGGCCCCGGCCCTCTGCACCCAAAAACAAGAGGTTAGACCAGCACAGAGTCGGGACCTTGGAAGGAAGAACCAGGCTGGGGACCCTTAGAAATGTTTCTGGCTGCAGGTGTCAGTGTCCAAAGTGTCCTTTCTGCAGCCACATGAGTTAAAGGAGCAGGAGGGCTGGGGGCAAACAGTGTTAAGAGTGGTGGCTCACTTCCCCCCAGGGGTGCTGGCCACACAGCCACAGGGGGATGGACTTCCCCAGAAGTGTCCCCCACCCACAGCACAGCAAAGCCCTTGGAGGCTGAAGAGAGAATCAGACCCTGAGACCAGAACGCCCAGACCGGTCCAGAGCATGGTGACATGGCGCCTGCCCTAAAACACCCAGCTGGGCAGGGATGAGGAAATTGCAGGCCTGAATCTGCTCTTGGCCATTCTCTGGAAATGGCTTCACTGGTTCACTTGTTTAAAAAAAAAAGAAAAAGGAAGGAAAGGAAGGAATATGGGCCAATTCCGAGGGCTAATTGCCTTTGCTCTCAACTAGAGCCCGTGCTTTTTCCAGCAAACCTGCTCTCCTGTTGCTGTGCCGCCAGACCCACTCACCGTTTCCAATCAGCACTGAAAATAGCCCTTGATAGAGATAATAAGAAGAACAAAGAGAAGTTTGGAGGAGCAGGGAGAGAAGAGAAGTCATGCCTAGCTGGCAGCATAGACATTGTTTTCATAAAGACCTTCAGTTGGTCCCTGTCTTGTCTCTAACAGCAAGGTGTTAAATAAATCCCAAGAAACAGACTTGGACTGAGACCAAGCATTCTTTGACTTTTTTAGGTCATGGACTCCTTCAAGGATCTGAAAAAACATGGACCCTCTCTTAGTAGGAAAATGCACATAAACACATATTCCATATATTAAATCAGTGGCTCATAGACTCCCCTGGAAACCCTAACCACAGACCCTGGTTAAGAACTCATAATATAGACAATGTCTTTTTTTAAGGCTTTCTGATTTCTGTGTGTGTGTGTGCACGCATGTGTGCACACGCGTGTATAAGGAAAAGGCTGAACTGAATTTTTTCAGGCAGTCTAAGGAATTGTTTTTTCCTAAGAGATGTTTTAATTTGTTCGATTTGAAATCTTGGAAGCCTTTCTGCAAATAAGTGAGTGTGAGGGCCCAATGAGGGGGTGGTTCTGTGTGAGCCGTGCTCAGCAAAGACAGACCCAGAGGGAGTCAACGCCCCGCCCTGCTACTCTAAGAAGAGTCGGTGACATGAGTCCCTCATCTGTAGGCCTGCCACCTGAAAAGCTATGGAGGGGCTACTGGGGCCCTGAGCACCATGCCTGGAAAGAACGGTCTATGCCAGGCCATCCCAGACTTTACTGTGGATCCCAAATCCCCAGAGATCTTGTTAAAATGCATATTCTGATTAGGTAGGTCTGCAATGGGGGTGGAGATCCTGCATTTCTAGCAAGCGCCCACGTGATGCTGATGTTGTTTTAAGTACCAGGAGTCTATGCAATTACCTACTGCTGCCTGAAAGCCTAGCAAAGACCTTGAATATATGCTCTGGAAGATAGAGCACTATCGGGATACCCCAGGATACAAATGTCCCCTAAACCGAGTGTGATGCTACCAGTGTCTATGACAAGAGTGCTCACGGAACCAAGAGCCGGGCCTTCCTCCTGGGGTGCCCGAGGATAGCAAATGGTGGGTGCCTCTTTCATCTCTGCATCCACAGCCCAACCAGCCCAGACCTATAGACAGAGTAGGCATCTTTAAGTGAGTAATGGAGAGCCCCTAAGCTGGCATGGTCTGTTTTCTAGCAGGGCAGAGGTGTGCCCTACAGTCCTGGATCTGGAGGAGGCAGAAAGTAAGGCTGAAGGACCACTGCACTCAGAGCTCTGGGCTGCAGTGCATAATGTTGGCCAGTGAGCATTTATCAAGCACCAACAGCGTGATCAATTCCATGCTGGCTTCTGGAAGCAGGAGCAGGAGAAAGGACAAGAATGAATTAGAAAGAACTAGAATATCACACACAGAAGAACTCATAGAAATCTTACAGTCCAGTCCTCTCATTTATAGATGGGGACTTGAGGCCCAGAAAGACTTCATCAAGACCAAACAGCTGATTGACAGCAGGGCCGGGACTAGAAGGCAGGGCTTCTGACCTCACGTTTATCTCCACCTTGTCCTGGGGTCTGGTGAGAGTGCACACAGTGGTGCTTAATGTAGGCCGACTGACAGCTTGAGCAGAGTGAGCATGAGGTACCTGGGAACTCCTGGCCTGATGGAAGTCTCCAGTCTAGCCTGGGCCAGGTAGACTGGGCTAAGAGCGCTCAGTCCCGTGATAACCAGAAGGACTTTCATCAAAGAGCCCCCTGCTTGGAATTAGGGTCAGCTGTGCCCAGACAGGCTTCCTCTCTGGATTCTGAGGCCATCGAGGGCAGCCCTCTGCCTCCATCCAGCCCTCCAGGCAGCCCCTACTCAGCCTGGCACAAGGCCCAGTACAAGCAGGTGGCAAGGAGCATCTGTGACACGGCCCAAGAGGGCAGAGAGAGGCCTACCTGGAAGCAGCTCTCACTGGGGGCCTCTCCCAGCACATTACAGACTGTCAGCCTAATAGGCCTGCGCTGAGCGCCTGGGGGAAAGTCAGTTCCAATCAGGCCATGATCTGTGGCCAGCAGACAAGCACAGGGCGAAGGCAGATCTGGCCTCTAAGGGAAGCCAGCCTGGCCCTCCTGCTCCGGCAAACAAGCTCACTCCTGGAGAAGAGGGAAACATCCAGACTGGGTTTTCCCCACAGCCAGCAAACGGGCCTCGCTTCTGCCGTTTTTGTCCAAAAACAACATTAAGAAGAGACTGCAGGTCTGAGACCTTGAGACCCCGAACTACAGACGCTCAAAGCAGGAGCAGAACTTTAGGCAGCCTGGCCCGGCCTTGCACTCCTGGCCTGTCCCCAGAGCTCAAGGGCCTCAGATCTACGGTCATAGGCTCTGGGTAAATCGGACAGGTCCTGTTGAAGATGGCTGCCAGCTGGTCCCGGATTACGAGCATCCACCTAACAGGATCACGTGAGATTCTGCAGTCCCCGTGCACATGGGAGAGCCACCACCACCCTCAGAAACACACCCAGGGGCACACATGCAGCCCTACCTAGCGACTCGAATTAATTCCACACATAATGCAGCACCTACTGTGTGCTTCTCTGTATTCTTTGCAGCCCCGGGGCTAAGACAGCTTGCCTGAGCTGGTCTTCTCTCACAGTAACTGAAACGGAAGCTTCTCTGTCCCACTTTCTACATCTAAAACACACTGCAGGGATTTGGGGATGATGTGGCTAAATTTAAAAGCAAGTATCAGACTTTTAAAAAATGTGCAAGAAGCATTTGGAGCTCTTCAGTTTGCCCTCTCCCCCTGGAAACCATCCTCGCCACCTCCTCTGGTTCCCAACAAATCGGCCTCCAGCCCACGGGTCACAGACCCAGACCTCTCTGCTCCCTGCGCGGAGACGCATGAGGCAGGAGTGACTAATTCCCATCTGAGTCCTGGAGAAGCCTCAGTTCCTCGGATGTTAGGAGTACCTACTGCTTTGCACATGAGACCATCCGGGTACAGCACTGAGCACAGGGCTGACACAGAGTAGGCCCTCAACAAATGGCAGCTACTATGATCATGGCCCTAACGGAGGGAGCAGAAGGGGGACTCAGGTGCCCAGCTTTCCCTGTCTGTGTCCTCTCTGACCTGTTCCTCACCAGGCACAGGAGAGGGTCATAATCGACCTGGAGCTGGAGGCCACCGGGTTCCCATGCTCTGTGCTGAACCAAAGCCACCCTGGTGTCTGGACTCTGCTATCTTAAAGAGGGCCCACAGAGACAGGACACGTCAATGGGCCGTCCTGGCTCGGAGGCCTTGAAATGGGTCCTGAGTGATTTCATCAGGCTGCAGAGGCTGTTGTTGTGCATGGTATATGCTCTTGGTTCAAAAAAGTGCAGCAGAAAATTACTTTGTCAATCACCTCCAAGGGAAGGGGGTCTGGTAGAAGCTAAGGCTTTCATTGGTGCCTGCCATTGGAGCCTCATCTTTTGTACAGACTATTTTTAGCATAAATAATGTACACTCTGTTATATTGTCACAACTGACAGGTGAGCATTCTCGTGGCACCCACAGACCACTCATTCACTTGGGAAAATGTTAGAGAATGTTAAATGAGCTTCTCCCGACCGTGGCGCTGAAAGCTGCCACATGCCACATACCATGACCTGTATGACAGATGCCTCTGCCCTCTGACTTAGGTCATAGTTGTCTCAGCCTCTAAACTCTGCAGCCAGAGTCAGACTTAACTTCAAGGCAGATACCGTCTTAATCAAAGACTCCACCAGGGGTAGCTGAGAACAGGGAGTGCAGTTGGACAAAGCATTTGCAAAAATGTATATTTTGGGTAAGAGGTGATGGAGTGAGAAGTCCATCGTAACTGGGGGCCTGGAAAACCACCTATGACTTTCCATCATCCTGTCTCACAGCTCTGGCGCCCTCCGTGGTCTCACCCCAGGGGAGCCTCAGCTTGGGTCTAGATAGAGGGCAGGAAACTCAGCGTGCCTATCCCACAGGAAGACCTAGATCGCCCATTTCTCGGGTCCTCCTAAGATTAAGGAATTCTTCGTTTTGTGAGTTTGTTTGACATTTTGTCTTTGCTTTGTCTCGTCCTGCACTCTGTGCTCCTCTGACTGTGTCCCTGCACTACAGGGCCCCGCACACTCTATTCTGCCCGTCACCCCTCTGCCTCTCGTCACCCAGCTAGTTCCACTCAACCCTTAGGGCTCTGCGGGAATGTCACTCCCATAGCCAGGCCATCTCTGGCCACCCAACTTCACACAGACCCCCCCCCCATTTATTTGCTCTCAGAGCACCCTGCATTTCTCCTGCAGAGAATGATAACAGTTCGCATTTATTGCTTATTTGTCTCCTTTGTTTGCATGCAAGTTCCCCCAATAATGTTGTTTGCCTCTATCTGCCAGCACCCAGCACAAGGCCTGGCCCGGAGTCCAGCGCAGAGTAGAGATTCATTAAGTAATACTCACTGAGTCAATTGAATGAATGAATGAATGAGTGAATACGAAGAGGGACCCAAGAACAGTCTAGACTGAAAGCCTCCAGAATTCTTCACATTCTTCAATCCATTCATTCCATTCATCCATTAAACAGGGAGAATCTTTTATCACCTAAAACAAGTGAAATACATGCCTCTTTGTGGAAAAAGGAAAAAAAAAGCTGAGCAAATGCAATTGTCTGCCCTTTGGGATGATTGAGAAAGGGCCCAGGGGAGGGGAAGACTCAAAATATCTTCCTAGACACTGAGAAAGGTGCAAGCAGATCTATGCAAAACCACCTCAAGTTTTGCCTCCCTAAGGAAGTAAATACTGTACTGAATTTGGGGATTTCCAGTCTGCTATAGACAAATGCTGAGGTGTCCCTTTCCCTGGGAAGCCTCTCCTGACCTCCCCAGCCTGCTAACCCTCTGCCGCACTCCCCTTGTACCTCGCTGAGTCACTGCATTTGGCTCCTTGCACTTCCTCCCCATGCCCCACACAGAGGTGGACTCGGAGCTCTATGCAACATGACCATGACCGGACCCATGGCGGGGCACATGCAGCATGACCATGACCCACAGCTGGACATGCCCATCAAGGCTACTTGGCCCATTGCTTCATCATGATTATAGGAATAGTATTCTTCAACAGGAAGAGCGGATTAAGAAAGGTACTACAGCATAACCTTGTTTTTAGAATAATGAAGATGTAGGTACAGATAGAGAAGAAATAGTGAGAGACAGTGCCAGCTGCCTATTCCAGAACAGCTTTGAATCTTTCGGCTAAGCCGCTGTGTGTCCCCGTTGGGTGCCAGACACAGTGGTGGGCACCGGGTGGTGGAGGAGGCGTGCACAGAGCAAGCAGGCCCAGGCCCCGCCTGGCAGAGGCTCCGTGGTAGACACCAAAGACAGGCACTCACATTCCTGCAGCCCAAGGCAGGCTGTGAAGAGACCACGGAGGACGGCAGACATGCCTAGCACAAGTTTCTCCAGCAAGTCTACCCCCAGCACTGGCGTCTCTGGAATATTCTTCATGCCCCGAGGGTAGGAAAAACTACCAAAACAAAAATTTCCAAAGAAGAGAAGTCGCCAGGCATGTGGGCAGGTGGACCTCAGAGGCCTGGATTATGAGAAGAGGCCCAGGCCACGCCTGTGGGAGATGGGGGTGGGGGTGGGGGCTGCCGCAGAGCAGGAGTGGGATGGAGTCAGGTCCAGGAGCCTTGACGCAAACCACTCCTTGTAGAGCCAAGGACGTCAGAGCTCACCAGAGCCCAGAGATCCACCCCTAGGAGAGAGGGAGAGATAACCGGAAGCCATCTCACAAGGCACTGAGATACAAAAGGTCCTAATGGGGGAGGTTTGGGGGGAGGCCAGGAGAGACAGAGAGAGAGAGAGAGAGAGCAGCCTTGCCCTGCACAGTCACTAGTCTTTTGTGACAAACCCACTATCAAGAGCTGTGGAAGGTAGTCCTGGTCTTATCCTACTTGCATGCTAACAAGTTAGGCTGCCACAGTGTTCTGGATGCGGGCAGAAGATATGAGACTCCCGGCCAGAAACAAAGCACTGTACTCCACATGGTCCAGCAAGCAGCATGAGCTTGGCATTTGCCTGCCCAGGTCCCGGGGAGGCGGGGAGTGTGGAGGGGCCCAGGCTGATGCTGCTTGCACAGCAGGTTTGCTTCACAGCTGAGGGGATCCAAGCTTAGTAAACCTGAACTTTTTAAAATGGCCATCAGCCTGTCTGACTTAGGTCCTGGAGGGAGGCATTATCTTCACTGTACTGGATGGTAAAAATACATGCTACTGCCCTTCACCCCAGAGAGAGACACAGCCTGTATCTTGCAAGGCTGTTTGCTATACAAATATCCCAGAAGACAGAGTCAAGAACAAAGGCCATTGGTCCCTTTGCTCCCAAGATGTGCAAAAATGCAAAGAACAGAGGAAGAATTGTCTGGCAACTCACAAACTACAGAGAGAGAGAGAGAGTCCTAGCCTCCCGATACAGCTCTGGCCCCATCCCTGGGGGGAGCACAGGACAGTGCAGGCGAGCAATGCTTTGTCAAGGGAAAGCCCTTGAGCCCGATCAGGAAGCATGGCAGAGACAATCTCACATGGCCGGCTGGCTCCTTCTGAGGAGTGCCTCCTCCAAATTCCACTCTAAAACATGGATCATCGAGGGCACAGAGAAGCAAGGAACCATGTGTGAGCAAACAGAATTCCCTCTGACCGCCCCCCACCAAGGGAAAGAGATGGTATAGGGTTTTTCCAAGATTGCCTAGAATCTGAATCACATTGGACGCCATTCTCTGACCATGAAATGAGCATTCCTTATTGACCCCAATCTGTCTTCACTTTGTCTGTGGCACACACCCCCTCCCTGCCCCCAGTAATGGCATTCCTTAAAGTTATCCAAATAAAGCCCCAAGGATGCTGTCCCACCCCCCAGGTTCATGCTTGAAAGCTGCCAAAGGAAAGGGTGGCTGCAAACATGTCTCCCTCTTCACAGCAGACAAGTGGTGAGAAATTTCAATTGAATCATAGCTGGCTTATCTTCTGTGCTCACTGAGGAGATAACTCATTCACAAATCTTGCACTTAGAAGACAGGTCCGGGGCACCTGGGTGGCTCAGTCTATTGGGCATCAGACTTCAGCTAAGGTCATGATCTCATGGTTCATGAATTCGAGCCCCTCATTGGGCTCTGTGCTGATAGCTCAGAGCCTGGAGCCTGCTTCAGATTCTGTGTCTCCCTCTCTTTCTGCCCCTCCTCTGCCCCTCCTGTTCTGTCTCTTGCTCTCTCTCTCTCTTTCAAAAATAAACATTTTTTTAATTAAAGAAAAAAAAGACAGTTCAGATGGCCATTTCTGTGACTCCTCTGCTCATTTTGCCTTTTCATGCAGGAAGGACCACTCAGGTCACTCTCAGACCTAGAAACTCACATCTGTAAGTCACAGCCCTGAACCCCACCCACCCTGTCCTTTCTCACAGAATTTATGGCAGTGAGTGACCATGCCATGTCACAGGAAACCCATCGAGCAGCCTTCTCCTAGGGTCTCTCTAGAGGTTTCCATGAGCCCCTAATCTTCTCCCCCTTTCCCCAGGATCTCTTAAATAAATGTTACATGATCAATTACTGCCTTGCCCTATTTAATTGATTTATATGCACTGTATAAAGCCTTACACTGAACAGGAAATACATCTATCATAATACTTGATTGAATTGGAGAAAGGAGAAGGGAGAAGAATTAAAATTTATTGAGCACTTATTATGTGCCAGGTAATGCACAAGGTACTTTACATACATTACTGAGTTTAACCCCTGCAGCCACTATGAGGGAGGAATTCTTCTCTATTTAGTCAAGGAGGAAACTGACATCTGCAGAGGTTAGGGGACTTGCCCAAGGTGACAAAGCTTCTAGAAGAAGCAGAATTCAACTGTAGCTGATTCCAAGACGATATTTCAGGATTTAACTACCAAGTGTTTCTACAAAAATTATGAATAAGGGATATAGCCCTTATTGTAGCATTGTTTCACTGAGAAAATATGATTCAATTTACATTCTTTCTTTGTACCACATCTTTTGCTATAACCGAATGTGCCCACGTGCACCGTTTCACACTAAAGGGTAATAAGTGGTGTTGGGAGGGGTGAGGAAGGGTGCTGGGGGATAAGGTAGGCATGTTTACAAAGCTTGAGAGTTTTCTCAAGCTAACACTTTTCAAAAAATGTTTTTTAGCTATGAAAAAACTCTTAAACTATTTCTATTCAATACCATTGTGGAAGAGTGTGGAGAACATTCATGTATTCCACAGCGTTTGTGGGAGACAACACACTGTGTGCAGGCCAGGAAGGCAGCAAGAAACAAGCTGCTCAGAGTCCCTTGGAGCTTGTATTCTGGAAGCTGGAGTGATACTCAAATCTGCAACCACCCTTTAGGTACGACCTTGAACAGGCAGAACAGACGTGGGCCCCAGCGCTGGGCAGAGTCCAGGGGAGAGGATCGCCGATCTGAGACTTGAGTGGTAAGGAAGACAAGCCCTATGTCTTCCCTTCATGACACAGGCTGGGCACTTTCAATTCAATCACATGGAGCTTCAAGACCAAGCAAGGCTTGGAGTATTAGCCTGGGTTCTCCGGGCAGAACCAGGGTGATATATACATATAGAGAGACACATAAAAATAAAGCTAGAGATAGAGGTATTATAAAGAATGATAAGATATTGGCTCACCAAGTCATAGGAGCTAAATGCCAAGATCTGTAAATTGATGAGCTGGAGACCCAGGAGAGTGTAATTCCACTCCAAGCCCAAGGGCCAGAGAACCAGGAGAGTAGATGGTATAAGTTCTGGTCTGGGTCCAAGACCAAAGATAGGAAAAGGCAAATGTCCCAGTTCAAAGACAGTCAGGAAGAAATGAGTTTCTCCTTCTTCAAGGAAGGGTGAGGCACTTTGTCCTATTCAGGTCTTCAACTGATTGGATGAGGCCCACCCATGTTAAAGAAGGCAATTTGCTTTACTTAGTCTAGTGATTCAATGTTAATCTCCTACCCAAACCTTCTATGCTCAGAATACACCCAGAATAATGTCTGACCAAATAACAGGACATCCTGTGGTCCATCAAGTTGACACAGAAAATTCACCATCATACTTGGGAAAGTATTTATTCCTTTTCTAAATCAACCCAAACCACTGAGTTCTGTGGGTTTGTGTCTGGTTTGTAGTATTTCTGTCCCTTATTACCAGACTGTCTATTGTCACCTCTGGTGGTCACCATTCCTGCGCATAAAAGGGCCTCTCTTCACTTCTAATTCACTCCGGGTTTTAAAACCAGCCTGCCATTCTTGCTGCAGTTTAAGAATCTTGAATGAGTCCAGAGACCTCTGGGCAAAATGCTCGAGACGTAGAGCAACCACCGCAACCCCTCTTTTATCTTCTCAGGGGAACATTATGTTTCTGTGCTGATTCTTAGAACCATGATCTAGATAAGGAAGTTACTAGATAATATGAAGACTTCCTGGACCAGATGGAATCACAAAAAATCGAAATCATTATGTGAGGACAAGTCATAGGTAGGGGCATAGTCCCAGTTATGACGACCTCAGGGGGTAATTTGGTTCAGGAATTCCAAACCACAGCACATGTGAAAGCAGATAGCTAAGTGGAACTGATCCTCTCAGCTTTTTGGTCTATGTCAAGTATCCTTGAAGAAATAATTTCCTCCAAAGCCAGTAGAATGAGTCTTCACTGTGGTTTCTCATGGAATAAGCTAGTCAGGTCCCACCAAAGAGTTTCCAAAAGCAATGGGTTTTCACTTGTAAAAGTGATCAGAACATTCAGTACCTAACACAAAAAAGTAGCAGCCATTCTGCTTGGCACTGTTTTATCAAGTACGAGTGTCAAATTTTTTTACAGCTCAAATTAACGGCAAGGAGCTGTAATTTTTGTGTTTGTTTGTTTAAAAGACCAGGAGACATTTTTCTTTTTGCTGTTTAAGCTTCATTTAATTCAAGCTCCAATCTGCCCTTCTTTGATTGCATTTCCAAATCCTAAATAAAAGTGATAACTCTTCCTGCCAATTGTAACAAACTGCTGGTGCCAGTTATTGCTTTTTGAAAAAAAAAATAATAAAAAAAAATAAAAAATAAAAAAAAGCAAAGCAAAAAAAAAATCTTTTAATACTTAGCTGACAGCTTTATCCAAAAGCAGGGAGAAAACCCTGGCCTTTCAAAACCACCAGATATATTTGTAACAACCTCTTTACTGAGTTCATGTATCTTCTTTATTGTTCTTCATAAACAGGCTATTGGATCTCTCCAGCTTGCAATGTGAAAAATGAAAGAATTTCCTCCCATCCATGCCTCTCTTATCTCATAATTGTTTTGTTCTGAGAGGTAGGGGAGACCCGTATAAATGTCTCTGCTATTTTATTTGTCCTCTCCAAGCCCATTCATGCTTTTCTCCAGGGCTTTTGACTCCTGTTCTGTTTCTGCCTGAACCTCTATCTGCTTACTGTTCTCTGCATCAAACCCTGCTAAAGTGTTTGAGATTTCATTTCAGAGGGTGATGCAGGAGAGATAAGAGTCAAAGGCATTTTAAAGCCACTTTCAGCATGTCTGTGCCGGATACGCTGGAGGTGGAGGCACTTAAGTTACTGCTCACCTGACATCACAGAGAACATCCTGGTTTGGGGCTGTGGCATCTGGCATTGTGTGAGCGCTCAGCTACATGCCTCCTCCGATCTTTCCAGAGGGCCCCGCTGCTGGTTCCTTCGCTTCCTGCTGCTGCGGCTTCTGAGGCCCCTCCATCTCTCTGAGCTCCAGCCACTCCGTCCTCCCCGGAAAGCCGAGAGCCTCCCACAACAGGGATAGCCCTTGTCAGACAGACAGTTCTGAGAGCCTGCAGAGGTGGCCTGTACAGGAAGAGGGGGTGGAATTTTGTGAATGTGGCTAATTGTCCTGAAGAGGGGGGAGAAACGCCCTTGAGGGAGAGGCCAGGGAAGGGAGTCTAAAGGGGAGGGAAACTGCTTACTAAGCCCTGATTCCCCAATGACATGCAACAGAGCAGGCACCTCCATCCTGAAGCTCTCTGTGGACAGGCCTGAGTATTGGGCTTAGTTCCCTGTAAAAACTACCATGAACACTCGTTAGCCAGCTCTTCTGTGATAAGGCTGTGTAACAAATAATCCCAAAATCTCAGTGGTTTACAACAGACATTTATTTCTTTTCAGTAATGGGTCTGTGGGTTGGTTGGACACATTCGGGCTTGATCAGGTCTTTTCTCCACATGTCTCTTCACTCTGGAACTATGGCTACCCAGGATATATTTATGTCATGGAGGAGGCAGGAGCCACAGAAACTAAACAAACATTCAAGGCCTCAGTACACTCCCACTTCTGTGCACCTGGTTACAGGGCCATGCCCAAAGTGAGTGAAGCTGGTAAGTATAAGGCTATGCCATCCTGAGGGGGAAGAAAGAGTGAATATTGAGTGAATATTTGTTCAACAAGAATCCAGTCCACCACAATTACACACACACACACACACACCTTACAGGGCCAGAAACTACTTCGGGAACAGGAGGTATAGGAATAGCTTGCTCTTCCTATCTGCCCCGGCTGGTTGGAACAGCCTAACAAAAACATTTCAAAATCACATTTTTAAAGTATTTTTAATTATTTATTTATTTTTGAGAGTGAGAGAGTATGAGTTGGGGAGGGGCAGAGAGAGAGGGAGACATAGAATCCAAAGCAGGCTCCAGGCTTCCAGCTGTCAGCACAGAGCCTGACATGGGGCTTGAACTCTCAAACCACAAGATCATGACCTGAGCCGAAGTCAGACACTTAACCGATTGAGCCACCCAGGTGCCTCCATTATCACATTTCAATATGTGGACACTTCAGACAGAAAGCAAGTTTAAATGTCATCTAGTCCTACATGCTCATCAAGGGAAGTTTCTAGTAACACCTCCAGTGAAGAAGCAATCACTGCCTTCCAGGTAACCCACCCTATGCACACAAGATGACTCCTCTTCTTCTACGATGTGTCTGAGGTATCTGTGTGCAGCTCAGGTATCCCTGAGCCTTCCCTCCTCCAAGCGAAAGAGCCTGAGTTCATTTCCTCAAAGTATAGGGCTCCAAGTCTCAATGTCCTCCAGGCAGGTGCCATTTTGTTAACGTGCTACTTATGCTCTAAACTCAGCACTGTGCTCAGAGCTCCAGAACCATAGCATTTGTGTAAGCAGAGTGAGGAGGTCCTCTCCCTCCTTCAGAGCAAGCATCAACTAGAGAATGACAGATCATATGTCTTACTCAGATGGAGCTTAAAGTCACCTAGAGCCAAGACATTCTTACATGTGTTGCTAAACCGTTCATCAATCAGCTACTTATGGAGCACTTACTATAAGGCTTGCATCCTGCTAGGCTCGGGGGACAGTGATAAACAAAATTCACGAATAAGTCCTGGCTCTCCTGGAGGCTGGGTGGAGAGACAGAGAATAAGGAAATAAAGAGACCAAAAAAATAAGAAATTGAAATACATACTATTCGGGGCTCCTCAGTGGCTCAGTCGGTTAAGCATCCGATTTCGGCTCAGGTCATGATCTCACGGTTCGTGGGTTCAAGCCCCATGTCAGGCTCTGTGCTGACAGCTCAGAGCCCGGAGCCTGTTTCAGATTCTGTGTCTCCCTCTCTCTCTGACCCTCCTCTGTTCACACTGTCTCTCTCTCTCTCTCTCTCAGAAATAAATAAAACATTTAAAAAATATTTTTTAAAAAAAGGAAATACATACTATTCACAAAAAAAAAAAAAGCATTGATAACACGAAGAGAGAAAGGGAAACGCTACTTTAGATAGTGGTCTGGAAGCTTCTCTGAAGAGGTGGATTCCTGAAGCTTGGGAACAGGTCTGGCCCAGAAGAGAGGAGCCCTGAGGAGGCAGCTGGGTGGGAAGGGCAGCTGCGGACAGGCCAGGGCGCAGGTGCCTGGTGTGCAGGGAAGGAGGGGCACAGGTCGAAGAGGGGGTGCCGCCAGCCCTGGCTAGCAAGCAGAGAAAGGCATGGGATGACCCGGACTCTGAGCGGCATCTCCAGCCTCCCATGTGCATATATCTGTGTGGTCCTTTGAGGAGGGGAGGCCTGACGGGAGAGCTCTACATTTGCCCCAGCTCAGTTTCACTTCATTACTTGAGGCCCCTTGATCCAGACCTTCTGCCAACAAGCCACCTCTCTGTCGCAGCTCCCTGCCACCAACACAGGCCAGGCCAGGAGGAAACGTGATGGTGACAAGGTGAACCACAGAGCCCTCAGGCACATCACCTGAAAACACAAGATCTTACAGAAGACACTTAAGAGCAGGGACTTCAGAAGCCATGATTTTCAGGACCAAACAATACATCCCCCTAAACAGCCAGCTCAATAGCTGGGAACAGACCCTGCATGATGAGCAACCGGTGTGCACAGCCACGCCCTCAGGGAAATGCAAGATGTGCGTCCTAACGGGAGGACCCAGGGCCTGTCTGCAATCAGTCAGACGCCCCTGGAGTCTTGTCCGACCCCAGAGCAAGAGGTCCGTGTGCCCCGTTTCTGTGCTCATGTCATTGTGTGCCCCTGCTTGGCAGGCTGCCACCTTTCCTGGCAGTGATCAGCCGGGCCACTGTGTGGGTCTGGCCCATACTGACAAGATGTGTGAGCCCAGAGGCTCACAGAGGAAGCCGAGAGTCCTTCCGGCGCAGCCCAGTGGTCAAAGGGCCTTGGGATCCAGGCCCTCGGACATGAAGGAGAAGCTGTCAGCACAGATAAGACAGCAGAAGCGCTGTGGACAGACTCAGATATCAGGAACTCTCCTCCACATGCAGGAAGGTCCTCGGACACACTAGGGGACACCTGCCAGTTTGCCAGCAATGCAGGAAGCCCTGGGCAGGCTTTTTTTTTTTTTTTGAGTTCACAAACAGTGTAATTCCTGGGTTTGCACCAGAACATATATGTGAGACACATATATCTACTCTCACAGGCGTTTGGTTGTTGTTTTTTTTCAGTGAGTGACCTCCTTCAAGGAGCAAGGAACTTTGGAGAAGGAAGTAAAGACAGGGATGCACACCTGGGGACAGACACAGCTCTTGTGGAGGGCAGCAGTAAGCAATGTGCTTTGTCACCAAGAGATGTTCTGTGGCACCATTTGCCTTTCTCAGCCTTCTCTCCACACCCCCCACCCTCCCCAGCCTTCAAGGGACTCTGACCTTCCTTACATCTGCCCTGCTCTTCCCTAACTTCAGCCTCATGACCGTGTCTGAACAACACAAAGGGGTCAGCAGTCCAATCCAAATCACTGAGGAGAGGATGCTTCATGCTTATTATCCCCGTTTCATTTTTCAGAGGGGAAACAAGGTTCACATCAACGTGTATAGCATAATCCTGTCTTGAAAAACATAGATATTGATAAAACGGGGGAATGTTCGGATATGCATACGTGCAGAGGGGGAAATGTCTGAGAGACAGAGCACAGAGAATGTTTAGGGCTGTGAAAATACCCCCGTGACAGCAGGATGGTGGATGCATGTCCCCATATATAGAACGTACAATAGCAAAGTGAACGCCAATGTAAACCACAGGCTTTGGGTGATAACCACGTGTCGAAGTAGATTCATTGATTGCACGAATGTGCCCCTCTAGTGTGGGATGTAGATAACAGGAAAGGCTACGCACGTGTAGGTGCAAGAGGCCTACGGCAAGGCTCTGTACCTTCCGCTCAATACTGCTGTGAACCTAAAACTTCTCTGAAAAAAATCTTTCTTTTTAAAAAGTCTGGCGAGGGGCGCCTGGGTGGTTCAGCCAGCTAAGCATCCGACTTTGGCTCAGGTCCTGGTCTCACGGTTCATGGGTTCGAGCCCCAGGTCGGGCTCTGTGCTGAGAGCCAGCCCAGAACCTGGAGCCTGTTTCAGATTCTGTATCTCCCTCTCTCTCTAACCCTCCCCTTCCCACACTGAGTCTCTCTCTCTCAGAAATAAATAAAAAATTAAGAAAAAAAAAACGTTAAAAAAATAAAAAGTCTGTCGATATCTATCAGACAGTTTACAGTCACCTGAGTTCCTTCATTCCCTCAGACACTTATGGGCACCTTCTGTGTGCTACTCTTTACCAGAACAGAATTTAATTAATTTAACATAAGTGATTTCATTTTTCTTTCTTCGTTCTCTCTTTTTGCAGAGCTGTATTTTCTCATTTTTAAAATGAACATATGACAATAATGAACCAAAGAGAAAGAGCTTCGAAGCAGGCCTCCTCCGCCCACCAGTCCCTGCTTGCTTCTCCCCAGCTCTCCCAGCTCAGGCCAGGCACCCCGCTTGAGAACCTGCAGATTCCCATGGCAGCATTTGGACCTGGAGTCGTCATTCTGCTCCTGATCTGGGTGGCCCCCAAGAGAACCCCCCAGCCTCCCTAGGCCCCCAGGAATCCCCAGGGCTAGGATTTGGGCAGCTGGGCAGACCTCACCGTCTCACTGAGGTATTATGGTTCTCGATTCATGCAGCACTGGAGAGGCAGCAAAGGAGATAAATAGAATTTCTGCTCAAAGACTTGATGATAATAATAAATAAGGCCTTTCCTCCAAAGACTTGAAATCTGTTGTCTCATTTCAATGCACAAAATTATTCATTTAAAAAATCCTCCCCACAGACTTGGACGAGGTGGGGATTAGTCACCGGTAACCCCATTTTTCAGATGAGGAAAGCGGGATTCAGCAGGAGCAGGGACTCCCAGACAGTGGCAGTGCGGGTGTCCTGACGCCCCAGACAGACAGCTGCCCCCGGGTTGGAGAAGGTGCTCTCATAGCCTCGGGCTGGCACTGGAGCTTGGGACCAGAGAGCCATCTCTGGATCTTCAAGAGCCCGCGCCGATTTCTCCACCTCTCCTTCTAGCTGCTTCCTTCCTCTGACTCTGAGCTCCCTGAGGACCTGTCCTCCCAAGACTGAGCAAACTGAGGACACCTCCTTTGCCTTCCTCACACGGAATGTGCTCAGGACAGGTCCCCCAAGGCCCCGATGCTTGGTGATTGATGATGCATGAATCGGCTGAACACTGGCAGAATAACTTCTGTGTTTCAGGCTCTTATATTTTCCAGGAGACTCCTTCCCAGGGAGGCAGAGGCAGCCATGTGGCTCAGAGCAGGGAGAGGACATCTTTCTCTTGCTCTGCCTTCGACTGTCAGAGCTTCCAGCCTCGGGTAACCATGGTAATCACCAGCATTAACCACAGCAGTGACAGGAGCCTCAGCAGGCCAGCTCTGACCCGCTCCCGCTGCACACGGCACGCCAGCTTCTTGCAGCACGCACTCGCTTGGTCTGTATCCTTGCACCTTGCTGCCAGCGCTCTGGGACTGCAAAGGATGGTCCCTCTGCCAGACCCGGGAGTCAATGCTGGAAGGAGTAAATGAACCCCAAGCCTCCTGCACCCTTAGCAGGCCCTGGGTCAGAAAAAGTGTAGGATGTGGTCCAAAATCGTAGTGACCGTGTCAGCAGCGGCCAAGGCCTATGGCTTATGCCTGGGACACGCAGTGTGGTCCTAGCCCTGCCTCTAAAGGTAGCAACCATCAGCCAGCCGTCGTAGGTAGCGAGCCGAGCCTGGACCTGCGGGGGTCTCTCATGGCAGGGTTTAGGGGCGTCTGGAAGCAATGGTCTACTGCCCTTTACCTAAAGGCCAAGCCAAGAGAGCCACAGCAGAGCTGCTCTTGCCCAATTTTGGGGTCTGAGCAGCCCCCCGGTGCCCATCAGCTCCGCTAGCCCCATGTTTGAGTTACGGGGAGCCAGATCTCCTGTCTCCAGTTCCCCAACACCACCTACGTGCTGCCAGCCTGGCTTCACCTCGTGTCACCATCCTTCTCTCTCCCATCAGGCACTGAACTACTTTTCCAGGTAGCACAGAGCAGAACCGCTCCCCAGAGCCCATGGGCCTGTCCTGTGCAGCTCTGAGAGCCAGACCAGGCTCCCCACAGGGAAACACAACCGGGGCTCCCTGCTTTCCTCAGGTCCTCAAGTGATGGGAGCAAAGGACAGCTTCTCTGGGGACCAGGATCCCTGCCAAAGCCACCAGAGGTTTGCAAGAGACCAGAGGCTGCATCCCGAGTTCAAGGGCTCTGCAAATTCCTGCCAAACAACGCTAAGGATTCTTGAGCCCAGCTGCTTCTGAGAAATCTTTAAATGGAAAAGGGCAAACCAGTGAGTTTCCCAGGAAGCCCCAAGCCCTGGCTGCCACCCAGGCCGGTTTGCGGCCCTGGGAGCCCAGTGCTGGGGACGGAAAACGACGCGACACTCCCTCTAGTGGCAAACGTCCCGCACAGAGCCGGCGTCTCTCTGGCCAGCCTTCCCCGCAGTGAGTGCACTATCCCGCCTCCGGGACCGCGGCCCCCCTCCCCTCGCGGGGGCAGACGGTGACCTGCTCACCGGCGGGGAGCAGGGGCCCCTCACCTGTGCCCGAGGGGAGGCCTGGCGGCGAGGGAGCCAGTCCAGCCCCAAAGCCACTCCCGCGGGGCGTCCACAGCTGCATCCCCCGCCCAGGAGAGGCCACCACGCCGCCCTCTGCCTTGGGCCGGTTCAGGGAAGCCGTACGGCCTGCCCCATCCGAGCTCTCCGCCAGACACGTGCCCCTGCGCCGCTCTGCCGAGCCGAGCGGCCTCAGCCTTCTGGCACCAACTGCGCTGTTGGCTCGCAGGCGCCCTGAGCAGCCCCGTGGGGGGCTCCCTCGCCTCCAGCTCTTCCGTGCCCGGCTGCGTAGCTGGCTCTTGCGCCCCACCCGCGTGGCGACACACTCTCTCATTCATCCCTGTGTCCCCGGCAGCGCGCACGGCCACCGTCTGTGGCATTCACACAAGGGTGAAGAAATAAAACAGTATTTGCTGTGGCAAAAGACGTTTCTCGACACAGGGATGATTTCTCTGGCCAGAATCTCCACGATACTCTCCCTGCACCCAGTGAGTTGCACTGGGTCATGACTGTGAGCATCCTTTACATAACCCTTTGCACCCTGCTCAGCTCCCAAGGAGACCCAGGTCCTTGAGGGTAAAAGCCCATGTCTAATGATCTCTGGTCAGGGTCCCCAGAAGAAACCTTTAGGTGGGGAAGGGAGGGAGTCGGAGGGAGGGGGTGGAGGAGCTATTATTCAAGACCAGTCGAAGCTGCCGTGGGATATAAACTCACTCTGATTGGCCTGCTCAGTCATGCGCTCCTCAGAGAGCCAGGGGTGCTCTTACTATAATTTTATTAATCAATTTTAACAGCTTTATTGAGATATAATTCACATACCATACAATTCACCATTTAAAGCGCAATTCAATGGTTTTTGCTATATTCAAAGGGCAGGGCATGGACCACCACCACCAGTTTTAGAACATTTTCCCTTATCCCCCAAATTTTCATTACTGTGCATCCATTATCGGTCACTCTCCATGGCTTCCAACCATCCAGCCTCAGACAGCCATTCGTCTGCCTTATGTCTGCATGCATTTGCCTATTCTGGACACTTCACATGAATGAAACCACACGGTATGTGTGGTCTTCCGTGACTGGCTTCTTTCACTGAGCATAACGTTTTCAAGGTTCCTCCGTGTGGTCGTGTGTACCAGCACTTCATTTCTTTTATTACCGAATAATATTCCATGGTATGGATAGACCACATTTCATTTCTCCATTTGTCAGTGGATGGACATTTGGGTTGTTTCCCATTTTAACTATTACGAATAATTTTATTTTTTACAGTAATAAAAAAACAAAACTGCTTGATGCTTTCCTTGCTTCCAAAGAGGATATGAGGTCGTTTACCATAAAAATGGCAAAAGGACAATAAAACCTGAGACTATTCACATGGACATTACGATTTAATTTTGAGCTTCCTCTGGGTGTCAGGTAGAGTGCTAGTTACTCTCACAAAATATTATGTTTTTAACATAGTTTTTGAGCTAATTTTTCCATGACAGTTGAGACCCAAGTTTAGCTGTGGGCTTCATAGTACCATGGCAAAAGAGGAAGTTTAAAGAATTATACATTTGGGGGGCCCTGGATGGCTCAGTCAGTTAAGCATCCTACTCTGGGTTTTAGCTCAGGTCAGAATTTCATGGCTTTGTGGGTTTGAACCCCACAATGGGCTGCTCTGTGCTGGCGGTGTGGAGCCTGCTTGGGATTCTCTCTCCCTGTCTCTCTGCCCCTCCCCTACTTGTGGTGTCTCTGTCTTTTTCAAAATAAATAAATAAACTTTTAAAAAAAAGTGTATATTATGAATTTGTCCCATGGTCATCACTGCTGGGTTGGAAACAGCTGTCTTATCGACTCTTCTAAAATTAGGAGAGCAGAGTTGTTTTCGGTTTCCAATCAAGCATGGAGACTTTTTTTTTTTACCCATTCTTGTTTCTCCCACTGTATACAGTTAACCATTGACATCATTAATACCAGTCTCTGGTTTACAGAGCACTTCCATACGTGATCTCCTTTAATGTAGTGTGGTTACCTGGGCAGTATTACCAGTCCCGTTCTGGTGAATACCACGCCAGGCCTGGGGTATGCGGTAAACAAGATAGATTTGGCATTGCCCTCCCCAAACTCATGATCTCTGGAGGAAAGCAGACAGTAAACAAGAAGTAAACTAAGCAATTCCAAAAGGTGAGATGTTGAAACACAAGGGGGAAAGAGCAGTAACGGAGTGGACGGAGAACACTCACCTGGAGCACTCAGGACAGTCCTTGCTACACGGGTGGCATCTTAGCTATGACCGTAAGAAGGAGGCAGCCGTGTGGTCAGAGGGAACCTGGTGTTTGCTGCAGAGGGGATGGCATGAGCAACAGCTTTCGGGTGAAAAAGAGCTGGTCTGGGAACAGGGAAAGCCATTGGAGCTGGACCATGAGGAAAAGCGAAAAGGTAGCAGACAGGGTTGCAGAGATAACGAGGGGCAGATCAGGAATGACCTTCCTTCTCAAGACAAGCAGCTTGGGTTTTATTCTCAGTGCAATAGGGTGAAAAGTTTTGGAAGAGAGTGATGGGATCCGATGTAAGTTTTGAAAAGACTGCTTTTCAAATCTCTTGCACAATGATTGGTGAGCAAGAGAAAAAGCAAGAAGCCCTGATGGGAAAGCATTAGTGGATGTCAGGGAAGGGATGCTCACTACAGACAAGGTGACATGAGTCACACAGGAGAGGAGGGAGGAGATTCACATAAATGCTGGAGGTAGAACCAACCAGCCTCACTGATGAAGGCATAAAAGAGAGGAGGAATCACATCTGGCTCCCAGATATGGTTTGTGGAACTAGGAAATGCTGGTGCCATCTTCTGACATGGGAAAGAGCGGGAGAAGAAAAGAGTGTGGGGAACCATCTAGAGCTTGGTTAGAGATGCGGATGGTGTTAGAGGCTTGTGCAACACCCATCTGGAGAGGCTACTGGACAGAGGGGACAGTCCTTCCTAGAGATGCAGATTAGGGACTGTCACCATAGAGGTGGCATTTAAAGGCACCAGGTATGGATGAGATCACCTGGGGAGATCTTTGAAGCTTTTGAAGCATTTCTTTATCTCTTTATCTCCAGGTGCCAAAACAATAAGCCAATTCTGTCAGTTTCAAGGAGAAAAAAACTCACGGATGATTCTGGACATTTGGTGCTGTGTAAATAAAACGGTTTGATTGACCAACTTTTTCTGCAGTCAATCACGGGTTTCCACCTGAGCACATAGAGATACACAAACCATTCCTATCTCCCTGACCAGATGAGGGCAAAGGACACTAGGACAGACCCTGACTCGAGGTAGCAAGTGAGCTGGTCCCCAACATGAGGGAAAATATTCCTACTGAGCAGTTAGGTTGTATGTTAATAAATTTCCACCGCAGCAGAAATGGTGTTACAATTCAACCATTACCAACCAGCAAAGCAGACCAGAATGACATTCTCTGGGCTTTAGGGAAACAGGAGACAGGAGCTCCATGGATCCATACTGAGTTACAAATGGAAAGCAGAAGCTTGGCCAGTTCTGACCATCCATACTCCCCCTTCTCACCCCGAACATATCCCACCATCACCATCATCATTGCTCTGCTAATGGAAGGCACTGGTTTTGCCCAATACCCATCTACAGAAACACTACCAAGTTTTATTTTTTTTGAAAAATAAGCAGTTACTAAAAAAAATTTGTCCATTCAGGAGAAATCTAGATATATTTCTAGATTTCTGAGACACAATCACATTGTTTTCATGATTTTACCAGAAAACCAAGGTGAAAAGAAAAAAGTTCTCAAGACTCCCTTTCCAGAGGCAAAGACAATTCCAACTTTCACTGTTTACGAACTCAACACGATGACTCAGCCTCTTCTCTCTGCCACAGGGCCCGTGCCTTGGGGGGTGGGGGTGGGGGGTAGTGTGGGCGTAGACACAGGCTACAGAGGAGGAATTAGCATAATTTGTTCAGATGTGGCTTTGTCCAATCATTTCTGAGTGACAGGGGTGATCCAGATATAAATGAACTAGTGTCAGTTGGGGTTTAGTTGACAGAGGAAAAGAAAGACATTATTGCTACCCAGTCATCAGTTACTGACCATGACAATGAGCTGAGACCCAAGGTGGACAACATGAGAACAGAAGAGAGGAATACTCAGTCCTTGTCTCAAGGACACCAAAGAGCAAAGGAGGCTAAGACAAGGGCTGGTGCAAAGTTAATAGCAAAGCCAAGGCCAAGTCATTGGCATGCACGAAAGGTCAAGTCATTCAGAATCTGATATCGCAGGAGCCCTTGGGGAGACAGTGCTGTGCAGGACTGTGAGAGGGTCCTAGAGGACTCAGGAGAGGACAGGGGGTGCACCCCCAGCAGGGAATGAGCCAGAGCAAAACATCAAAGCTGTGTTGGGGTGTGTTAGGGGTAGGGAGTGGCATCAAGGAGAACAGTGTAGATAAGATGGGAAGAATGGAAAGGTAGGGACCCAACAGGTAGAGAGGTAAGTTAAGCACCAGGGGGAGGGACAGAGGGGAATACAGGCTTCTGTCCTCAGGAGGGATTCAATCTGAACTGAAGTCATATATATACATTTCCCACCTGGTGATCCCACCTGAACCCCTCAGTAGACCCAACTGAACTCGGTCTGCACTCCATATTCACTCTGCAAAAACACACGGACTGGCTGGATTAAAGTTGTAATGCATTTTATCAGAACTCAAGCCTCACTCTCCTTTGCCAAGCTTCAAATCATATAGACATTTTAGGGGACAGAGACAGCAGATTAACAAATTGTCTAGTAAATCCCAAAGTAAAGCCCAAGCCCTCTCTCCCCACTCCAATTTCCCAAGATAACTGGTTCTCATAAAGCCATGGCATTTACTGCCCACTATTCACCTTTATTTTCAAAGATCACAAGGGGTACACAAAATACAGGGTGGGACCACCTTTGACTCTCTTTGGTGAAAGGTTTGCCCCTAAAATAACAAAAATATGTTACTTTGCTAAAAAAAAAATATCCAAAGGGTGCATGTTCCAGATCCCCATTTTGAGTGTACGTAAAAAGAGACTCAGAAATTCAGTAAATGTGAAACCTTATCCATTTGCCAAAATTCTATTCAGAATACTCACCAGCCCAATTTTTGGCAGACTTCTGGGTAAAGCGGGCTGGGCCCCTAAGGAAAGCTGAGAGTGGGGAGTGCCCCATGGCCTGTGGTCACTCACAGGGCTTGGCAGCAGGGCAGGCAGCAGGCACATATGCAGGGTGGGGCAGGGCGGGCGAGGCGGTGGGTGTGGGGATGGGGGGGCACCTGGCCCTGCAGGGCTGGAGCTGTAGGGACCCGACCCAAAGAAGGTCACTGAAGTCTTATGTCCCAGAGGCTCATCAATTCATGCTGATACTGATGTTATAAAGCATCACGACTTTTTGGAAATAACTCCCAATGTGATTTCATGAATCCGAGGTTTTTTCCTCTTCCCTGCATCCCTCCTGCCAGGCTAGATAAGGAAGCTGGTTGCCCAGTGAGGGTGGGAAAAGGTCCGGTAGAAGGTTGGGGAGCAGAGAAGCAGGGTACTACATAAAGACGCTCCCCACTACCAGAGAAAGGAAATAGAACATCATCTGATACCAGAGGAGGGACTAGAAGAGAGAAAAAAGTGCAGTGAGGGTCAGCCATGAATTTCTGGCTCTCTCTAGTGGTTGGAACCTCTGCGGGCAGAAGAGAAGTTGGTGCGTCAGCCGACAGGTGTACAGGGAAACCCCAGCACCCGGCAGCTGCCTCCTGACTCCCCAGGGCGCATCTCAGGAAAACCAGAGCACCCACAGAAAAACCATCTCCTAGGCAAGGTGCTCCCCACAGCACAGGGCGGCAAACTAGAGGTGCCTGAGGAGTGGCCTGGGTGGCCCAAGATGGCACTGTCCCCTCATTCCCCTCTGCCCAAAGAGCATTGTGAAGGAACCTAGAAGCTTCCTCCCGCCAAGCCCCAGGGTCAGTGGCTGAGCTCTGCCTGAGCCAAGAACACAGACAACAAGTGCTACCCTCCCCCTGCCCCTAGCAGTGGGCACTTCAGCGGTGGCGCTGGTGAGTCCAGAGGCCGCCCCAGGACCCATGCGCAAGCATGTCAGCCAGAGGCCAGCAAGCCTATCAGAGCTGGCGGATGTTAGGATGTCCTGTCCGGGCACCCTCTTAGGAAAGTGGGCAGGAGACAGAAGGGGAGAAGAGCCTGTGTGGAGGGAAGTCACAGGCCTGAAGGAGAGTATGCACGTTAATTGCTTTATTTCCTGGGGTGCAGGGAGGGGGCACCCTTCAGACTAGAAGAAATCATGCTACCTTCGGTGCTCGAGGGTAAAGACTGCTCGTGCTGGGTGGTATTTGTATTTTTGTTGCCATTGCTCTTTTTCCTGCTAGCTGGAGGAAAGCAAAGATGGGACTAGTTCTGGGGGGAAAATGGTAAAACTACATTTTCCTGCACACGTTAATATTTGAGAGTAGCATTTCAGTCCCTTCACCTCCTACAGTGTCTAAAGGGCCCATTATGGATGGACGCACATAGCAACAGAGATCTCAGGACAGTGCCACTCGGCAGAGTCCCAGCTGCGGCGGCACCTCTGTGCCAGTGTGGGTCCCACTGTTGGAAGACTGCCAGCTGCCACAGGCACACACACGGGGCCCGAACCTTCCCAAAGCAGCTTGCAAGGGGCAAGGAAGGATGTCCAGCACCAGCCAAGTGTTCCGCTCGAGGAAGATTGAAGTTCCACACAGGCAAGCAAGAACAGAGTCCATTGTGTAATCTGGAGAGCCGAGCTCAAGCTTCCACCGGAAAACAGCAGCTCAGCGGGTTGTCCCACATGGGACATTGACAGCAAGATAACTTCAGAGGCAGCGCCCACCCACTATGCCAGGCTGGACCCCCAGGGAAACAAAGGCTGCTGATTCCCCAGAAGTGCCAGCCCCCGGTGCTTTCCCCTTCCCCAATCTCCCACCGATGCGATGAGATAAGATAATGCGATCAAAAGCACATCGTAAACCGCAGAGTGCTCTGCTAAAGCTGGCATAATTATTAATATTAGCACTGGGGTTTTTTTTTCTTTTCAAGGGAGAGAGAGATGCCAGTATATTTGTGCATTGATAAATCATAAAAGGCTTCCTGCCTGAGTCTTCTCCCCTTCTTTCTTTGTCTGTGAACCACTGAATCCTACAAATGAGTCCTTTTATTGGAGATATTGTTCATCGAGGTGGACAAACAACTCTTGCCTGTCTCAGTGCTGGGGCCACGGGAGACCTTTGTCAATACTTGCCTCGTGGGACCGAGCTGGACCAGAAGAGATGCCACCCCTGCACTGATGTGGAAAAGAATGGGTGAGCGGTGTGACCTTTAAGGAGACTACCACTCATTCTCGGCATGTGAACCTCACCCCTGGGGATTTTCAGCCTTCCAGAGGGCAGCACTCATTTCTTTGCATCTCTTAACCCCGCCAGTGTCCATTCCGAGGCTCCAGATATGTTCAGTGAAAGAGTGCTTGGCTGATAAGCTAGTAATTGCTCAATAGCCAATAGGCTCATCAAATCCATAAATCAGTGCCTGGGCTCAAAGCCCAGATCTTGTAGGGGAGATGCTGGACTCTGGGGCAGGAGGCCTGCGTTCTGGTTCCTAACAGCCACAAGTATCATGTGAGACTTTGGAAAAGTCCCCTCCCTTTTTTGGACTATAGTGTCTTCATCTATAAACTCAAGAAAGGGGATAAAAGAATTTTCGAGGGTGTGAACCCACACTCTAGGATTCCATCTCCATCTGTTATCCCGGACAATGCAAACAAAACAAACCCAGATAAAAGAATCTCCAACAATTTAGCAAAAAGAACAGCCCTATTCTTAATGAGATTCCAATGAGGTTAAGACTGATTTTTATTAGATTTTGCAAGCATTTAATGCTATTAGACTATCGTTGGTAGGATGATTAAAAATCGTGAGTGAAATGTAAGTAAATGGATTCATTGAAATCTGGATCGAAAGAGGTAACAGAGCCACCAGAAGGATTAGAGTGTGGTCAAGCAGCAGAGCCAACGGGGTGGCAGGAATATGGGTCCAGAGCGGCAGGGACTGCACCATGAGCATTGCCACCTGAAGCCTCAAGAATGAGAACAAAGAGCAAGTGATGAATCCAGATCTTTGAACTGTGATGACAGCCAACACATGTGTACCTCTAACTTACATGGAATCAGAATTTTCAAAACCTTACAACACAATTCATCATAAATTCACAGTCAGCATATTTTCACTTTGAATCTTTGATAATTTGAAATGCCCTGCCTTGACTTAATTATTGTGCACATGCATACATTCCTTAGTAACAATAGCACCGGGCTGAGAGTCTTCCCAGACTCTGCCATGGGAAGTCATAGCATAACGTGTGGAACATGGCGGGTGGAGGAGTGGTGCTCAGTTTCACAAGCATCAGCAATGGTGTGATGATGATGATGAAGAAGAAGATGGCCATGATCACAACAATCACAAGAAAAACAAAGAGGACGTGAATCAGGGAGCTTTAGCCTGGACTAGAAATCAGTGAGTCCTTCCTGGAGGGAGTGACATCTTGACAAGCAAAGAGGAAAGAAGGGCCCCCACTTCCACTTGCAGGCAGACCAGTGTGGCTACACATTGGCTGCCAGAAGGAACTGCCGTGGTATGATTCTAAGTTTGTTGGGAGCTCCTCCCAGCAGCTGTCTCTGTCCAAGCCTTGGACTTCACCCCTTCTTGTTGAGTATCTAGCCTCACCTCAGATTTCCAACCTGTGTCTCAGCAGTGCTGAATGTAGGCTTGCCTGGAAGCAGCTTTTAAAAATAAATCTTTGATATGAGTTTGTTTCCGGGGCATCTGCCTCTTCCTCTGATAGCAACATATTTAATCATGAGCAATCCCAAGAAGCTAGTAGCATCAGCATCCTCCCTGAACATGTAAAGAGGCTGGGCCAGGCATGAACTGGATAACTGAGTGCTCTTTTAAAGAGGAAACTGACGCACAGGAAGGCAAAATACCATGCCCATGTTCATGCAGCTCGCAGTAATTTGCAGGGCTAGATATAAACCCAATTCTGTCTGTCTCCTAAGACTGGGTGTTACCGTAGTGTCTCACTCTCAGTAGTTTCTTCTAAGGGCTTGAGGCTTGCACACAGACCTGTGAGCTCTACAAGGTTGAAAACATTACCTGTTTTGTTCACTGCTCTATCCCGTAGCACAGGACTTGGCTAGGGTGTTAAGTAGCACCTCACCAAATATTTATTGACTGAATGAAGAAATGAGTGAGTGAATTCTGTCTCCTTCAGGAGGTGCTGAAGGGAATGAAGGGTAATGTGTTTCTGTGGTGCTTATACATATATGAAGGAAAAAGATGCTTGAAGTACAGTTTTTAGCAACTCTACCAGGAGGGATCTAAACAAGAAACAGCAAGCCCTCCAAGTATTCATACACAGGGTATTTCATAACACTTACTGGTATTCTACATGATCAAAGAGGCTGGGAGGACAACAGGGGATGGTAAGATACCCTAGAGATGAGTGCTAAGGAAACTACTGTCATCTTCAGCTGGAGGGACAAAGAAAAGCCAGCGTTACCCACGCTGGGGGCCGAGGTCAACCAACAGAGGCTGAAAACCAGAGTGAGCCAATCCTTGAGGAGCTGGGGCCATGCAATTTGCAGCCTCTGCCAAGCGCTCAATCAACACAAGGCAAAGGGAAAAGGAGAGAAATGCACAGGATTCTCCCTTCTTGTCTTCAGTTTCCCTTCAGTGCCTCTCTTCAACCAAAACCAAGAGGAGCCATCTGACAGGGGAGCCTGGGGAAGCAGCCATATCAACATCCCATGATATAGAGCTGGACAGGGGAGGGAGGAAACGGGCTCTGGGGCAGCACAGGGGCTAATCCTAAACCAAAGATTTTAAAACTATCCCTGGGCAGAGGAGAGGTTAATCTTCTTTATATATTTCTTATAAGATGAAAGATCCAGAAAGAAGAGGAGGGAGACATTTGGAATGACCTTGAGAAACAACCACCTTTCGGTGCAAAATCCCTGGCTGAGATAGTTGAATGATGCAGGTTCTGGGGGGCTGGCTTCTGGGTGAGATGTCTTCTCTCATTCACATGAGGGTGAGGCCCCTGGGAGGACCACTGCCCAGGTGCCTGTCTGTTCAGGAACACACAGCCTTCAGCTCATCCATTCAGCCCCCGGGCCCCAGAAAGAATGGCCCCTCAGCCATGAGACTAGCTTATTTCAGGGAGTTTTAGGGGAGTGAGTTCTGTGGTCTGAGCAAGGATCCACTGTTCTAGTCAGTCTAAGTGTCCCACTGTTCCCCCAAAGGCTTCCCCAAACTAAGCATAGAAGACAGATTGACCACCAAAGCTACAAGGCCCCTGTGAGCCAGTGTGACCCCATCTCACTCCCTGCCCCCACCTCATACTCTAAATAAAATCATTGAGGCCGAGCGGTTGAAAGAGGCTTCACCATGGTCATTTCACGATGTAACAACAGAGCCAGAATATCAGCTCAGGTGAGGGTTCCCAGAGGGGCCAAAAGAGGTATGATGTATGGGGGGGGGGGGGGGGGGGGGGGGGGGGGGGAGTGTGCGTGCGTGCTTGTGTGTGTGTGTGTGTGTGTGTGTGTGTGTGTGTGTGTAAAGTTGAAATGAAATGCCTCGCACCAATACAAAATGAAAGATGGTAAACTGTTTTACAGAGAATCAGTGTTAGGGTAAATTGAGTGATCTGATTGAGAATGATCATACATGCCACATTAATCTGAATTTTAAAATACAAAGTGTTAATATTTACAAGTTATATTGAATAGAGTTTTATAATTTATTGTTGAAGGTGTTCAAGAAGCCAAAAGACCTTGGCAGTCCCCAGTTGAGAATGTCTCAAAAACATGGAAGATATCGAGTTAAATGTGCACTGGCTTTGGGATATGTCCTGGAAACCACTTTTAAAAATAAATCTCTAGGGGGCGCCTGGCTGGCTCAGTCATTAAGCGTCCCACTTTTGGTTTTGACTCAGGTCATGATCTCACCCTTTGTGAGTTCGAGCCCCCGCGCTGATACCATGGAGCCTGCTTGGGATTCTCTCCCTCCCCCTCTCTCTGCTCCTCCCCCACTCACTCTTTCTGTCTCTTTCTCAAAATAAGTAAACTTTAAAAAATTAAAAAAGTAGTAAATCTCTAGAGGAGTTTCCAGTAGGCCTTGGCTGCCTAAAGCCGGGACAGATATGCCATTCATAGTCGGGGTTCCTGTCCCAGTCTTGCTAGGCGGTAACCGTGGTAGAAAGAAGGAGGTGTTAGATGCGCTGGCTCACCCCCGCTACACATCACAGCCTTATCTCAGCTCAGAATGAACGATATGCCAAGACCACCAGGCTCATCAAGGACATGGACCCAAAGCACTTGGTCTTGCTTTGAGATGGAACGACACTTATTAGTTTTATAAGAAGCATTGATCAATTTGCTAATTTAGTGCTACTTCGGACTTTGGGACGTATTTATTGGGCAAAAAAGTACGGTGATATTCCTCAAGGGATTTTTGTGGTCAGAAGAGAAAATGTGGTCCTACTAAGAGACACAGACTTGGCAATGCAGAGTGACTCACCCCGCCAGCGACTGTTGAAGAAATCCTGAGAGAACAAACGGTAGAGGAACAGACCAAGCTCTGAAGGATCGGGGCTTCTCTATTCCACAGGCAGATACCCTTAATGAGCCTTATGTGAATTGCTCAGAGGCTATTGCTCTTGGGGAGAAGGGTCAGTCACTGAATGAAAACGCCATTCTAGTCACCTCACACATTTGACTAGAAACTATAGAGTTTTGAAAACTGATTTTTATTTTGAATTCTTTCATACGTACAACATGAAGAAATCATGTGGATTTCTTCCCCCTTCTCAATGGCAAAACCCTTGTCTTAAAAACAAAACAAAACAAAAAAAAACAAACAGTGGCACAGGCTCCTTTCACACATCACTGTGGAGCCAGCAACTACTTCTATATATTACTCTTCTTGCCCCTTATTAGCATTTACAGGAGACATCCTTTTTTATTACTATTATTTTGAGAGAGAGAGAGAGCGCAAGAGTCAGCTGGGAAGGAGCAGAGAAAAAGCAGCTGTCAGTGCAGAGCCTGATGTGGGGCTCAAACTCATAAACCATGAGATCATAACCTGAATCGAAACCAAGAGTAGGTCACTCAACTGACTGAACCACCCAGATACCCCAAAGGAGACATCCTTCATTTACTTGAAAATAAAATGTGAATCTCAAAATTCAAAAACAAACAAACAATAAATCTCTAGAGACTTTGACCAAGAGCAACTATAAAAGCTAAATATATTGCATAAAATAGATGTTAAAAGTCATCAGAGATTAAAAGCAGGCAGGACCTTAGAGGCCGAGATTCTAGAGAAAAGGGAAATGCAGTGAGTAAAACCTAAGTTTCCCTCATGTTTTCCCTTCCGGGCATTTGCCAGTTCTCAAGGGATATCATTGAGACAGAGGAGAAACATTGGCCTAGAACTGAACCCGCCTAGGTGGTCTGAGAAGACAAAAATTGAAGTGCAAATCTACCAAAGTAGCCAAAACATAAGAAAGCCTTATCCTAGAGAAAGAGCTGTATAGAAACAATCCAGGCATTCTGTATTTGATTTCCCTTCAAGGAATTTTCTCATTCCTAAGCTTTCCACATGATAGGCAAGCGGCCAAGAAACTAAGCAGTAAACAGCTTCTAAAAGGCTGGAAAACCAGTCAGAATTTGAGCAGTCTCAAAGTGCTAAGGAGAAAAAATATTGATGTTTAGGGACCCAACAAAGAGAAGAAATTTCAGTGAATAACCTAAATTTTTATTGAGACAGATGAAGGATTATACCCTAAGAGACAAGACAAGCCAGGCAGAGACCAGCCCTCATAAAGCCTAAAATCCAGCTTCAGATTATCTCAATTCCTGACAGAAGCAAGGTGCTCTGACTGCTAGGGCGAAAAAAATCCTTTCTAAAGGAAGGCAAAATTATCCTGAGCCTCAGTAATTCTTCATTCTCCATATCCAGTATTCAATAAAAAATTATTGTAGCACGGTAGAAATAAAACCAAATTTAAAAAGAAAAGACTGTAGAAAAACATGTAGGTGGCCCAAATAGTGTCATTATCAAAGACTATATGTTCAAACAAGTAGATGGAAAGATAGGAACCTGGAATCCGTTCTAAAGGAAGCAAACAAAAATTCTAAATCCGAGAAATTTTATAACTAAAACCGAGTGTTCAATAAATAAGCAAGAAATAGGTTTACCAGCAGATTAGACACAACAGAAAAGAGGATTCATAAATTGGAAAATAATCAAATTGAAATGGAAGAAAAAAGATTAAAAACACATATACATATATATATATATATATACACACAAAAAGAGGGAGAGAGAAAGAAAAAGAAAGAGGAAATAAGCATGAGAGAAACAGTGAAAACAACCTACCTGTGTGGAATTTGAATCCCAGAAGAAAGGAAATGGGCCAGAATCAGTATTTAAAGAGATAAAGACCTAAAATAACAGATTCAAGAAGCATTAACAAACTCAAATACATACAACCAAAGAAAACTGCACAAAGGCACATTATAGTAAAGCTTCAAAAAATAAAGATAAAAAGAAAAATCTTAAAATAGCCAGGGAAGAAAAAAAATTCAATAGGAGTAATAAGACCTACTGTATACAAACAATAGAAAGCAAAAGATAATCAAATGACAGAGATAAAAGGCAGTGGAGGGGGAAGAGGTAACTGCCAGTCTAGAATTCTACATCCAGAGGAAATACCCTTAAAAATGAAGACAAAAATGTCAAGCAAATAAAAATTAAGAAAATGTATTATTAACAGATATACATTAAAAGAAATACTAAAGGAAGTTAGTTATTCCAATAAAACAATCCCAATTGAAAGAATAGTAATGCAGAAAGCAAGAGAGAGCACCAGATGTGGTAAATGTAAGAGCAAATCAAAATGAGTATTGACTATTTAAAACAGTAAAAATGATAATGTCCTGTGGGATTTCAAGTATATAAAGAAGTAAAATACATGACCAGAATAGAAGAAAAGGAAGATTGGAATTGGGTAAATGGAATTAAGGTGTTGTAAGGTCCACATATCATCCAGAAAGTAGTAAAATTATTAACTGAATAGTAGGTTCTGTGAAGGCATATGGTGTATGGGTAGCAATTAGGCAAACTACCACCCACGTCCAAGTCCAGCCCAATGTCTATTTTATACAGCTTGGGAGCTAAGAACAGTTTTGCATTTCTAATTTTTTAAAATTTTTTAAGGTTTATTTATTTATTTTGAGAGAGAGAAAGAGAGAGTGTAGACATGTGAGCGGTGGGGGGAGGGGCAGAGATAGCAGAGAGAGAGAATCCCAAGCAGGCTCTGCACTGTCAGCACGGAGCCTGTTGCGGAGCTTGAACTCACTCACAAACCATGAGATCATGACCTGAGCCCAAATCAAGAGTCAGACGCTTAACCCACTTAACACCCTAACCCAACTGAGCACCCAGGTGCTCTGTTTTTTTGCATTTTTAAAGAATAGTTGAAGAAGGAGGAGGAAGGAAAGAGGAGAGGGGGAGGAGGGAGTCAGAGACTGTGCACATCCCTCCACACCTAAAATATTTACCATCTGTCTCTTCAAAGAAAAAAAAAAGTATGCCAACCCCTGCCCTAGGATAACACTAAATAAATAATAAAAGAATTTATAACTAACACACTAATGGAGGAATTAGGATTTTGAAAAGTATTCTATTAAAAGAAGGCAGCAGGAAAGAAAACAAGAACAAAAACCAGATAGAGCAAATTTAAAACAAATAATAAGATGATAGATTTAACAGCAAAAATTCAGGAATTTGTTAAATATAAATGGAGTCAATTATCCAATTAAAATGAAAAGACTGTCAGATCAGATAAACAACCCCAAACAGCAAGACCCAACTATATGTTGCTATTGGCAGACGGACACATAAATATGGAAAGTCAATACGCCTAGGAAACTCTAACCAAAAGAGAGCTGGCTTATCTATACTATTATCAGACAAAGCAAGAGTTTAAGGCAAGAAGTATTCCCAGAGATAAAGTGGAGCATTTCGCAATAACAAAAATTCAATTCAGCAGGAAGATTTAATAATAGGAAATGTGTATGCATCTGAAAACAAAACTTAAAACATGCAGAGCTCACACAGAACTAAAAGGAAAAGCAAGTAAATCCAATAGCATAGGTGAAGATTTCAAATCTATTTTCAGCAACTGATAGGCTAATCAGACAATGAGTCAGTAAAGATAAGGGGACTTGGACAGCATGATAAGCAAACTTGACCTTCTTGGCATATGCAAAACACTGAATCCAACAAGAGCAGGATTCCATTATTTTTAAATGTTTATTTTTTTTTATTTTGAGAGAGAGAGTGGGGGGGGGGAGGGTGGGCAGAGAAAGGGAGACAGGGAAAGGGAAAGAATCCATGATGTCAGCGCAGGGCCTGATGCAGGGCTTGATCCCATGATCCTAGGATCATGACCTGAGCTGAAATCAAAAGGTGGACATGCAACCAAATGAGCCACCCCAGGCACCGTGGATTACATTATTTTCAAGTGTGCATGGCACATTTAACAAAATAAACTGTATTCCGAATAATAAGGCAGATTTCAATAAATTGCAAAGGCTTGAAATGAAACAGAGTACGTCCTCTTAATAGAGTGGGAAAAAATCCTAGAAATCAATATGAAGCACTTAAAATCCTCAAATGTCTAGAAATTACTAAATAACAGTTCTAAATAACCCATGATTCACAAGCCAAATCAGAAATTAGAAATTTCCATGGAAATTAGAAAATACTCTGAACTGGATAATAATAAAGAATCAACTTGTCAAAAGTCTGTAGCATAGAGCTTCAACTAGGCCTAAGGAAACAATTTATATCCTTAAATGTATATTTTAGAAAAGAAGAATGGCAGAAAATCAGTGACCTAGTGACTACCTCAAGGAGTTAGAAAACAACATCAGATTTAAGGTTAATTAATTAAAAGGAAAGAAGTAATAAAGATATGAGCAAAAAATCATACAGAAAAATATAGAATAAGGAAACATCAACTAAGCCAAAAATTGGTTCTTTGAAAAAAGGAATAATAAAATTATTCCTTTTAATAATATAATATAATATAATATTTATAATATATATAAAATAATATAATATAATAATAATAATATAATATAATAATAAAATCTCTGGAAAGATTGATCATGGACAAAAGTGTCATCCTTAGAAATCAATCAACAAAGGGGCAATGAGAAGACAATTACAAATAACTTTGTGCCAATAGATTTTATAATCAGATGAAATGGATGAATTCTTTTTATAAAATCACAACCTGAAAATATTGACGCAAGAAGAATTAGAAAGTCTGAATTATCCTATCCATTAAAACTGAACACTGCATTCCCTTGATTCAGCAATTCTACTCTAATAGAGATGCCTACCTAAGTGCACAGAAAGATGTGTAAAAAATGTTCATAGAGGGGCGCCTGGGTGCCTCAATCAGTTGAGTGTCTGACTCTTGATCTCAGCTCGGGTCGTGATCTTGTGGTTCATGGGATCAAAGCCCATGTTGGGCTCTGCATGGACAGCATGGTGCTTACTTGGGATTCTCTCTCTCCCTCTCTCTCTCTGTGCCTCTCCCATGCTCACCTTCTCTCTCTCTCAAAATGAATAATTTCTTTTTTTACAAATGTCCATAGGGACACTATCCCTAATAGAGAAAAGCTAGAAAACAAACAAACAAACAAACAAACTAGAAACTACCCAAGTGTCCCTCAATAACAGAAAGGCTATACCGTGGTGGAGTCATACAATGGGAACACTATATACAACAATGTAAAAACTGAATGACTGCTATAAGCAACATCATGGATGAATTTCACAGATGCTGATGTTAAGTGGAAAAAGTCAGATACAAAAAGATACATATGGTAGTCCCCCTTTATCCTCAGGGGGTATGCTACAAGACCACCAGTGGAGGCCTGAAACCATATAGTATCAAACCTACATTTAGTATGTTTGTTTTGTGATGTGTACATATGTAGATAAAGTTTAATGTATAACTTAGGCACAGGAAGGGATTAATAACAATGATTAATAATAAGATACTAGAGTAAGAACAATATATTATAATAAAAGCTTATGCAAATGTGGTCTCTCCCTCTCCTCTTTCTCTCTCTCAGTAGCTTATTGTACTGTACTCATCCTTCTTGCAAGGATATGAGATGATAAAATGTCTATATGATGAGATAAAATGAGGGGCACGATGTAGGTGTTATGACATAGCATTCGGCTATTATTGGCCTTTGAACGATATGTCAGAAGGATTATCTGCTTCCAGACCCCAGCTGACCATGGGTAACTGAAACCACAGAAAGAGAAGCCTCGGAAAATGAAACTATGGATAAGAGGGTCTGCTGAACTGTGTGATTCCATTTATATGGCACCACAAATATATTTTTGACGGAAGATAGATGCTGACTGCTCCATGGAGGGAGTGCTGGGCGGGGCACACAGGGGCTTTAGGACCCTGTGCAGTACTCTCTGTCCTGATCAGAGTATGTTCATATGCAAACATTTACCAGAAGGCATCCTTGATATTGTGTACTTCTCTGAATGACTCCGTATTTTAATCTTACAAATAAACACTAAGTAAATCTCTAATGCAATTTTGTTTCTGGGCGTTTGTCTCTTTCTAACAAAAATCAGACAGCAGTATGGGCATTTAACCCCAATACACTCTTATAAATAGCACTTGAGAGCATCTTGAGAGCTTCCAACCTAGGATCATGCTTTTCCTACGCCTTTATTGGAAGAATGCTTTCTCTTCTGCTTGGGAATAAGCAATTCTCTATGTTCGAAGGAGTGACAGCATAAGGAGGACAGAATGTAAGATTAGAAGAAAAGGGGTCCACCTCATCCAATAAGCCCTGTCAGAGGGGTCACCCTATGCAAGCTCAGGCATGCCTAACAGAGGAGCCAGCGGCCAATTCTGAACTTTCTAACCATTGGGCTTTCAAAAATGGGTACTTAGAATGGAATCATCCAGGCATTCATTATTGAGTGTACGCTTCACCCCTACAGGATTGGAAGGCTGCTGACTGGTGTCTTCCATGCCTGAGGAATAGCCACTTTTACAGGGGGATGGGCTTCACCAGACAAGTCCTTCCACATTTAAACAGGGATTTCTGGAGAGGAAAAAAAATCTCACTGGAAGCAAATTAAAAAGGTAAAAAGATAAAGTTGTTTTTGCCATGGTAACTAAGGTTTGCCCATACCTAGATGTATTTCGTTGACTGAAGTGGTTTTGTGGGTGTAAGTGATTTTTGAAGAGCAAATTAAAAAGACTTTTTATAAGTCCTGGTAGACAACAACCAAGTATTAGCTAGTGGCACTTGCCATTTCTAAAATAATTACTTTGTAATAATCTGTTTATTAATGAAGTGATCTGCAAAATGGATAATGGTTTCTTAAGATTTCAGTGAGCACAGGGATTCTTCCTTCTACTTCATTTTGCTTTTTTTGCAAAAGTATACCATGAAGTAACTCAAAATTTGCTGACAGATTTTAAGTATAATAATTTCAGAAATGCATGTTCAAGCAGGTTGAATAAACCCATATTTCTTGTATTGTGCCCTTAAATTATTCCCTCTGGTGATGGAAATGTTCTAAAATTGCTTGTGGTGATGGTTGCACATCTCTGTAAATTTACTAAAATTGATTGAATTGCACACTTAAAATGGGTAAATGTTATGGTCTGTAAATTATAACTCAATAAAGCTGTTTTGGGGAAAAAAGGAAAAAAACAAAATTGACTGAACATTTAAAAAATTATTTCCTCTGTCTCCACCCTTTTGTCATAGGAATGTTGAGTGTTGAGAAGGAAATATTCCAGGGAAAGATGGCGACTCTACAAAAGGTAGATGCAAGTGTGGAGAAAAGAAGATCTAAGAATCCTAGTGGACCACAAACTAAACAAAGAGCACAAGTCAGCAGGAGAATGCTTCTTTTAAGAAATCAAGTCTCCTATTGGGAAATGTTCTGAAAGCAGCACTCTCTTATTCTAAGGCCAGGATTCTGCCAGAAAGACAGATCCTGGGTGCTCCCAAACTCAGCACTTCCTCACCTGCTACTACTGCTACTTCCTTTTATCTTCATTGATTACCACCTTGTTTATTCCTTATGTTGTCTAGTAAAATGGAGCACCCACAGGCATGTGGACTTCGACCTCTTTGAGGGCGAGAAGTGCGTTGTATTTTTCTTGTACCGAGGATCAGTGAAAACCCAGCCAGTGCCGGGCACATAATATGTATTTAGTAAGGGTGAGTTCTTTCCTTTCTAGCCCAGTGCATAAACAAGTTATTCAAACCCTTTCCTTCTAGACTCTAAGGTGCCCAATCAATACCACCCTTCTAGTATAAGCTTGATGGAAGTAGCCGTGGTGCTGCCGTATGAACCATCTAGAAACCACCTGCCAGGAGGGCCAGCTGGGTCCCAGCTGTTGAAAAGGAACCAAACCCCCTGGACTCGAGGCCCTTCCATCCTCTCTAGCCAAACAACCATGGCTCCGCATCCCAGTCAGCACACAGAGTCCACCCCCAGCCAAGCCCTTCCTCCACCCTGTGGAATCTCTGGCTGGCAAATATTCCTTGTATCATCTGAGACACCCCCATCCCCTAACATGTGCCCGGGGCCTCTCTCCAGCCAGGCTGGGCTCAGCTCACCACAACTCAGCTCTGATCCAGGGCCCAGCCTGGCTCAGCCAAGCACAGGGAAAACCAGCTACAGGTGGGGTGCAGACAGTGACGGCACCCCGTGTTCCTAATGGTCAACTGGGAGCACAAAGGAAGGATGACCAGAGACAACCATGTCGTGCTCATGGTTGCACCCATTGTCCCAGAGCGGCAGCTAGTGGCAGAGCCAGAACTAAGATCCAGAGCTTTGACTTTGGGTCCAGTCTCTGCCACGAGTTGATCAGGTGACCCGGTGCACAGGTCTGAGCCTCCGGGTCTCATCTGTAAACAGGGCACTGGCTTGTCTCTCTCTCTTGGGTTCACAGTGGGGTGGATGAGGCTTTGAGTGTTGGGATGTTGGAAGAAATGTTCCAGCACAGAAGTCCTGAGCATGAGACACCCCCACTGCTCACGGCTGCAGGGACTGAGCTCCAGCTCTGGGGGGAAGCAGGCTTCAACCAGATGCTGCCACTTTTACATCTGCCCTAGGACCTGAATGCCACCGTCGCAATGCTGCTCCCGCTGCCTTTCTGAATCACTAGGTTTTTAACCTGCATTTCTGGGAATCTCTTTATGCTTTCCCTGACAACACTGTTACTTTGGGTTAAAAACAAACTTTTACAGCTGTGTAACCTTTAGTCTACAAAGATTGTCAGATCTGAATTCAGAAAATAACACTGTTCCAAACTCTTATAGCTGAGAAGGCCCAGGGTGACAAAATCCGGGGTGGGAGGGGTGGGGGAGGAGTTTTGCCGTAGGCTGGGGATGCTGGGGAGAAAGCAGGGGAGGCCAGTTAAATTTCAGAGTTGCTAGAAATGCCTGACTTAGTGACATGTTAGAAAAACAAGTTGCATTACTGTCACCACTAAATTAACACCATTAAAAATGATTATCAGTGCTTAGAATCATGGGTCCTAAGAATAATAATATTATGTGCAGTGTAGCATCAGGGTGGTTGAAATCCCGGGTTTTAGAGTCAGCTCCCAGTTCAAATCCCAGCCCCACCATTTTATGGTGGTGCGGTGTGTTACTCAACCTTCCTGCGGCTCTGGTTCTTCATCTGTCAAGTGGAACTGATGCCCAAATCTTCAAGACAGTGAGGAATTAAATGAAATGAGACAATGTGTACAAAATGATCTTGTAGCTGACACAATAAGAACCCTCCCACCCCCGCAAAGATGTCAGCATCTTCTCCCAAACCTGTGGATATGGGACCTTGCAAGGCAAAAGGAACTTTACAGATGTGATTAAGCTAAGGACCTTGAGATGGGGAGTTGAATTTAGATTATCTGGGTGAGCCCAAAACAGTATGACCACAAGGGTCCTTCAGAGAGGGAGATAAGAGGATCAAGGTCAGAAAAGATAAGACACCAGAGGCAGAGAGAAAGACAGAAGGGTACACAAGAGATGTGAAGATGCTCTGCTGACTTTGAAGATGCAGGAAGGGGCCAGAAGCCAAGGAAGGCAGACGGGCTCTTGAAGACAAAAAAGACAAGAGAAAGGATCCTCCGCTAAGGCCTCCAGAAGGAACATAGCCCATAGCCCTATAGACACCATGATTTTAGACTTCCAACCTGCAGAAAAATTTGTATTGTTTTAAGCCACTAATTTTCTAGTAATTTGTTACAGCAGCAAAAGGAAACTAATACAGGGCTTTTGACCCCACTTAGCACTGGGCCTGGCACGTTTTTAAGTTCTCAAAAAAAAAAAAAAAAATGACAGCCAGTATTAGTAGCTACTAATATTTGGAGGGACTTTTAATTTGTGTGTGTGTGTGTGTGTGTGTGTGTGGTCAAACACCCTTCATCCCTTCCTTGATGTCCCACTGAGGGACTTTCTCTCTCCACTTGGTCATGTCTACTGACAAGTACTCCTGTCTCCCAAGCAGCCCATCCCTTGGGACAGCGGTGAGATGGCAGCAGGGAGTTCACCCTCACAGGGACCTGAAATCTGGCCAGAAGACCCTGTGAAACCTGCATGGGCCCCTCTGCTCCTGTCACCCTTCACTTAACCACATACAGGTCTCAGCTAAAGCCAGAGGCCTCACAGCTAATTTCTGAGTCTGCTCTGGGCATTGAGCAGCTGAACCACACTGCTCATTGGTGCCACTTTCCTGTATTTTTCTCTCAAACTGAAGCTACTGCATCTTAGCCCTGAACTCGTGCAGGGGATGAGACCCACAGGCTTGATCCTACCATTTGTCTCGTTCATCTCATACCTTGGTGCCCCAGCCTATTCTTTGGGCCTTGTTATGCCGAGTAATGTATTCTCCGCATGTCATCTAAAGATCGGTTAACTATTCACCAAGTCATATGTCTGCATAAGTAGTAAAAATATCAGATAGAAGCACGATTGTGGCCTTTCACTAGAAATTTACTTTTGCACACGTGGATCAGCAGCTTCAGGTATGGCCATAAAACAATTCTCAATTCACCTACTATGCATACCAGCTGAAGTTGCAATTACTTTGTCTGGTGCACAAATTTCTCATGAGATTCTTTGACAAATACTGAGCTGAGGTGTGCGTTGCCTCTACCATAACTAATATAATTCCCTGACATGATAATCTAGCACACCTATCACAAAATTGGGAATATCGCTACCTTGTTGTGACTTGCGCTTAAAGAAGCCCCATGGTCTTCTAGAGAATTCTCCATTTTTCATGTGCTCACAAATCAACCTTAAATACTCAACTGAATGACGTGGGTTGGATATTCCCCCTTTTGTAATGTGCAGAATCACCCCCTTTCCCCATTAAGAAAAGCTACATTTTTGCTTCTCAAGTGTTCATTTTCTCTCCCCGTCTCCATGCTTCTTAAAGATTATCAGCAGAGACTCTACAGCATCGGTGGTGAGTTCTCTACTCCCCGGAGTGTAATTTGTCCCGGCCAAGAGACTTGAGCTCATTTACAGCAGGTTGGTGCTTGTTATAATCTCTTTACTCATCTTGAACTTCAATTTTCTCTTACCACAGTTTTCTTTTTCTTTTTAGTCAGTAGATTGCTCTCCTTGGCAAAGAAGGAGGAGGTAAAATTCTGCTTTCTCACTGTGGTTCCAGAATGCAGAGCATCGCGTTACTTGGTCTGCCACTCATGAGTGGTGGGCACCTCTTTGCCCGAAAGCAGTGACTCTCAAACTTCTCTGGGGTACTTGTTAAAAAGGCAGATTCTCCAGAGAATTCCCCTCTCAGAAGCCAAGTCAAATGCTGTATTAGTCAGGGTTACACTAGCTGCAAAAACAAACAATCCCAAAATTTTAAAACTGCTCAGGCACAATAGAGTTTTCTTTCTTATTCTCAGGAAGCTCAAATATTGGTGTTCATGATCAGCGAGTGGCCCTCTCTAAACAATAATTCAGAGACCTAGGGCTTCCTTAATGTTATTGCTCTGCCTTCTTCAACATGTGGCTTCCGAGATCCCTGTGCTCACATTGATCAATATGGAGAGAGGGACAAGGTAATGGAGAACATTCGGGGCAGATATTAATGGGTGAGGTCTGGAAATGGCACCTATTTACTTCCATTCATATTCCATTGACATGAGTGCACCTAACTCTAAAAAAGACAAGGAAATATAGTCTAAATGAAAAGAAGCCTGGGAAATGTAGTCCAACTGCAAAGGAGGCTGGGAAGTGTAGTCTGACTACAAAGGAAACTGGGAAATGTAGTCTAGCCCATGAGGATGAGAAAATGGTTAAGGCGAACAATCTGTTGATGTGGACCTAGAGTTGGGCTTGGGGGCCTGCATTTTCAGAAGCCTCCCAGGTGATCCTGTTGAAGGACCCCACTTAGAGCAACACTGCCCTGTGCACCCCCAGTGCAGAGCCTCTCTAGCCCCATCTGCACTCTCCACCTTGCTCTAATTTGATAAAACACCAGCAGCTTCCCTGGACTGCCCTGCTCGCACACCTCAGTGTTTGGCAATTCTTGTTCTCCTGATCTTCCTCCCACTGTTCACTTGGCAAAATCCTGCTCATCCTTCAGGACTCAGCTCAAGTGTAATCTCTTCTGTACAGCGTTTCCTGACCCGCCTGCCCCCAAGTAGCTCTGGCAGTATCTCTCCTAATGTCCCTGCTCTACCTGCACTGAATCTCATTATGCTACTGATCTTGCTGAATGGCATTTGTTTATATGTGTGTCTTTCTGTTAGACTGGGAGATCCTCGAAGGCAGCGACCTTTCCTTAATTATCTTTGTATCCTCGGCACCTGGCACTTTGCCTGGTACATAGTGACTCTCAGCAAGAATTTGCTCTACAGAAATTTTTAGTATGAGACGACTTCCCACAATCACCGGTCAGGTCCTTCCTTGATGTTCTGCTCGTGCCAAATAAGAAAAGCTCTTTTTTGTTACTCTTACAATGTTGCTGCCCTCAGTACTAATTACTGTAGACTTAGTAGAGTCTATGTGACTCTACTAAGCTGATGACCCTTTTCTCCTTTGCCAGCTGCACTCAAAGGTGAGCTTTCCAACAGTCACTCTGCTTTCATCAACAGCTGCTCTCACCTTATCATTTTTCTTTGAGAGCACTTGCAATTATACAGTAAGAATTCTATCAATGAGAATTCTTGAGCCATTTTCCCTTTTGGAGTCTAACATCATATCCTCTGATTTTCTGGGGACCTTCAGAAGGCTGAAGCCTTCAGAAGCCTGAATTCCTGAAAACCAGTAAAATACATCCTACCAAGTCCACTTATTCCCTCTCTGGAAATCATGGAGGCTAAGACCAATGCAGTGGTAGTTAGCCTCCAAAATGACTCCCAGTGATCCTACCTCCTGGTACACACAGCCTTGTGTCCCTTCTCGCACTAAACTCCTGTTGGTCTATATTGTCCATCTGAGGTTAAGTTATAAAAGACATTAAAGTTTCTGTCCTATGTTTGTTTATTCTCTCTCTCTCTCTCTCTTGCTCTCATCACTTGCTATTTAAGGAGAAACTGGCTGCCATGTGTTGGGGCAGTCCTATCAAGGAAGCCACATGGCAAGGAGCTAAGGCCTCCAGCCAACAGTCATGCAACTGAGCTTAGATGCAAATACTCCAGCCTCAGTAGAGCCTTCAGATAACTATAGCTTCAGCTGATGTCTCCCTGCAGCCTTGTGAGAAATGCTGAGCTAGATCCACCCTGTCGTGCTGCTCCCGGATTCCTGACCCCCAGACATTGGGCAAGATAATAGATAGTTTACGCTGCTAAGTTTTAGGGAAATTTGTTATGCAGCCCTAGATAACTATTACAGCTGGGCTTCTCTCTCTCATTTGAAATCTACCTTCCATTGTCCTTTCGGTCAGACTTCCCTAGCAGGAGAGGTACAACCATCAGCCAGGAATGTCCAGAGCTTACCAGTGCCAGGCACCTGCTATATGCTTAGGTAGTGAAAAGGCACACGGGACATCCAAGTGTGATGCTGGTTTTGAAGCATGTGTCCAGGACGAGCCAGCTGTATCTCCCATCTAGCCAAGGGTGGCATCAGATTGCATACTGACAACAGAGCATCTGCCTGTCTCTCTTTGTGTCTGCATTCAAGTTCTTAGGCCCAGGATCCACCAATTTTCAAATCCTTTTGTTGTAAGAACACAAGAAACAATTTTAAAAGGAAAGTTCAAGGCTTAGAGCAGTGTCTGGCACATAGTAAGTGCTAAGCTAATATCAGCTATTGTTGATATTTTTGTCAGCAGTGCGGCATTCATTATTCACATACTGTCACCCCACCTAATATCTCTGTTGCTTTTGAATGCCACATGCACATCTACAACCACATGATGATCTTGATTCCCAGGAAAAGGAGCCTTGATTATAACGCTGAGGTCATATCTACTGCCCTTTTAAAACCCTAAGGTCAGCTTAACAGGATTCATCTGCAGACTGGTATGTAACTATCTCAGATCCCAGCTATTGTTCTGATTCTCTCCAAGCCCTGCAAGGTTTTTCTAACCCGCCTCTTCTAATATTTAAGTTCTGGTTGTTTTGAGTGAAATTTTACATTAGTCAGGACTCTCTGGCTAATTTTGAAATTGACCTAAAGCTACATTGACATTATCAGGGAATTAGACTTTAGCCAGAAGATACTTGTTGCTTTCTATGAAAATTCACAGCCACCTAAAGGAAACGTATCTGATTTGCAGCCCTTTTCCTGAATTGGCAATAAGTAAATCTATAAAGGATTGAAATGTTTTTTTAATGAAATCATCAGGTAAATATTTTCCAAAGGTTTAGAAGTAGTGAAAAATGTTAACATAACAGACCTGTAGTGTTACACTTTTTCCACGTTTGTCTCTAAAAGTCTAGAGGAGAAAACTTTTATCTCAACAATACTATGTTCTTCAATTTATAACCGTCTCTGATTTTTAAATAGTTTCTATTCAAAACATCTTTTATTACTGATACAAATGTGCCTTCAGGTAACCTAGCACATGTGGCCTTTTTTTCCTTAGAGAGCCTAGTTGTAGAACCCATTCATCTTGTACACTTGATGCCTCTAACCCCATCTCTTCCCTTTGGAGTCTGTCTGTTCTATTTCTTTCCTGAATGTCTCCTTTTGCCCCATGTTTTAACCTGTAAGTTGCTCAAGACCTCTTGAAAGTAAGTAGGTGACAAGCCCTAAATAAATAAAAATAAATGAATGTGCTTTTGACCAGTTGGGTATGAACAGAATTTCTAATAAATCAGCCACAGATTAAATATCAAAGGGGAAAGCTTCACTTGGGGAAGCCCATACATTCTTTTGTAATGCAAGCTGGCAATTCCTTCTGTTCTATCATTTTGAATTTTCGTATATCATATTTTCTTACAGCAAGATGTACCTGGACCAGATGATGATTGTCATCACTGACTTTGGGCTATATTTAAGGCCCTTTGTAAATATTCTGTAGGTACCCAGAGTTCAGGTGGCATTGCTTTACACTTCCTTGCTGTCTCTGTTCCCTGAGGACAGAGCCTCTAGGGCCAAAGTGTTGACAGTCATCTTTCCACTGGGCATGGCCTCACAGATTCCTCCTCCCACAAATTCCTCCTCTCGGACGCACTTCGCAGAAAGTGTATGCAGCTTCACAAATGCTAGTGGGGATAAGTGTGAAGATGAAATACAGGTCACATGTTCCAAAAAAGCCGAAACTATTAGATACTCCAAATATCTCTGATTCCAAGAGTGTGTAGAGCCTCATTTCCAACACCTCTGTCTTTGGGAGAATAGTGAACTTGTCCCGTGGAGGAGGGGCTGCCTTTTGCTTTTGTGAAATGATAGGTGGCCTCCGCTCTTGGGATGTGGAAATAAACAGTAACTGCTGAGTCAGAGCCCTGGACCTGACCATGTTCGTTAAATAGCTAATGAAAATGGGATTTGCTACCAAAGGCTCTGCACTGTGGTCCCTCTGCCTGTGGCTGTGCTCCCTCCACTGCCCACATGGATGGTGATACCCACTTGGGCAGCCAGGGTCCCGGGAGAGGGCAGAAAGCATGAGGGTCTGTGTCCTGGAGATAGTCAAAGCAGGGCAGTCACCTGCCCTTGACGGTTACTGTTCTGCCTCTGGCCCAATTCAGGGCTTCAAAGTAACCACACTAATGACATGGTCCTGGCCCTAAGTTCTACTGAAAACTCAGAAGGAGATCAAAGCCAGTGGTACCAGTGGATTCGGGAGTCAAACAGGGAACAGGCCGGCCCTTTACCTATTTGTTCTCAAAAACAGCTCAAAAATATGTGTACGCAAAGAACTATCAGGAGGCAACCTTCTCCCAAAAGTCTCCGGAATTTTCCCTTTAGTGAACCTGCTTCAGTGAGTCAAAGAATGCTCGAATGCTCCAACAAAATGCTCTTACAACCTATCCTACCAATCATTCCGGTTTTCTTTTTGCACTGTCTCACGGGGAAAACACTGGCCCCTTCTTAAATATTGAAAAAGTCAAGTCAACAATTTAGCACCCAATAAATAAGTAGGGAGCAACTATTAAATCCATTTCCTTGACCATTTTGTTTGAAGAATCCCTTTATCAATGGGGACAGTTGCTCTCTTAAAACGCCCAAGCAGTGTTTCCTGACAGTTTGGGAGTCAGAACCACCCAGGAAAATTGTTCGTGGCTCTGTCTAATTAGCACTCTTGCCACCTGCAAAAAAAAAAAAAAAAAAGAAAGAAAAGAAAAAAAAGAAAAAAAGGTACTAAAAAAAGGTGCTGAATTCCTGCCATTGAGAATGAAAAAAAAAGAGAGAGAGAGGGAGCGAGACCACTGGCTTTATTTTGAATTTTAGAATATAATGATCCATTGATTTGGGCAGAAAAGGAAAATATACTATCATTTCCACCCAAAGGAAATGACTGTTAACAAGTCCTGTTTCAGAAACCATCATACCATGAGCCCCCCATTCCAGGGACCCTACCTCCTCTGCCCTCCCCTGCCTTCTGTTCTGGCTGGTCTGTGCTCCTCTGCCTCCCACGAAAACCTCCTCACTCCTCAAGTTCAATCTGAGGCCAACCTCCTCCAGGAAGCCATCCTGACCCGCCCAGCAATTCCAGATCATCCCCTAGACCCTACAACATTTGGAGTCTTTTCCCCACAACTGGTCACTAAGTTATATTTCTTAACAACCACTCTTACCTTAACCCCTGTCGAGAATGAGAACCAAGTATGGTATTCAGCTGCCTGGACCCCTTTGGGGAAGCAAACTATCTTATTATACCTTCCCTGACTTCTGGAGCACCCAGCACAGAGCTGAGCATGCAGAAGGTCCTCGACAAATGGCTGATTGAGTGATGAGCATGTGCTTTTGTGACACATCAAAGAGCAGGGGTGGCTACAGTGAAAATTTAGCAGCTGTGACTTCTTGCTTCCTGCTTTAATCAACACCATGGGGTTGAAATGCTGGACACACAGTAGGTGCTAAATAGATTTTTATGGGTCGATTAAGCACTGGAGGGGCAATGACTTATATAGGATTTATTAATGCTCTTGATGTCAAATGGGGGTGGTTTTAGTGGCACATAATATTAGAAAAACAAAACAGCAAATACAAAATCCCAACCAACAGAGAGGTTGGCTCCTGCTCTGTTTACACCCACTGCACTCCTTGAAACAGATGTCCTCTCAGACCTGAGGGTTTCTGATGAGGCGTCCACCCTTCCAAGTGACCTGTGTGTCCAGCAATCAAAGTGATGTTTTTCCCTCTTCTATCTCAGCCCTCTGTATCCCAGGATTGATTTCCAGTTCTGGGTCCAGGACCAGCTGTTGATAAAGGCAAAATCAGCATCCACTGTGTCTACTCCAAGGGAAAATCACCAGGCTAATGACAAAAGAAATTGCATTCATCTGTTGAGTGTGGTGAAGAGAACAGAGGCTTTGGAATCAACCAACCAAGCTCAAATTCCAGCTTGGCCATTTATGGGATATGTGGTTTCATCCTTTTTTTTTTTTTTTTTTTAATTTTTTTAATGTTTTATTTATTTCTAGGAGAGAGAGAGAGAGACAGTGTGAGCAGGGGAGGGTCAGAGAGAGAGGGAGACACAGACTCTGAAACAGGCTCCAGGCTCTGAGCTGGCAGTCAGCACAGAGCCCGACGCGGGGCTCGAACCCACGAACCGCGAGATCATGACCTAAGCGAAAGTCGGACGCTTAACCGACTAAGCCACCCAGGCGCCCCGGGATATGTGGTTTCAGAAGGTCACCTACCCTCTCCATGACTCAGCTTTTGAGGCTGGTAACACTAATTCTACAGGTTGCTGTGATGACTAACAAGATTTCATGGGTAGAATACCTGGTAAAATGCTTACGATGTAGTAGCCCCTGAATAAATGATCGGTTTGTTGTGATTACCGTTATAAATGCGAATGAGGAGGGAAGTCCATCTCAGTCAGGGTGGGTGCTCTACACAGTCCTGATGTGGCTTCCTCTGCTGCCTCTCTGGGGGACAGTAGTAGCCTCTCCAGCACAAAGCCCTGGTCTGATTGATGGCACAAATAACAGGGGAATGGGTGCTCTAGAACATTCCATTCTACTTCCCTGTGCACCACAAGTCCACTCCTTCACGTTAGTCCTTATCCCAGAGCCCCGCTTGGGGCATCTGTCAGGACAGAGAGGGCTGCCTTTTGAAGCACATTCCACAATGCTGATCTTGTGCTTCATGGAGAAATTTTGGACCCGGGCAGAAGTTCCCATGTGCAACAGCCAACAAATCCCACTTACCATGAAAAGAGATCCTTGCCGGCCAAGGATCCATACACCACAGAGCAGGACAGTGAATAACCCAGAACAGATTGCAGACATCCGCGAGATCTGTGGAGAAAGACAGGAGTTTCCTTACACTACATAAAGCAGATCCAGCGCGTGTCTCCAAGAGCCCGGGGGAGCTGGGGCCAATGACATGAGCTCCAGGTGAAATGGATTTCATAGGCAGCTACGTCCAAACCCAACAGTCCCAATAGGGCCGAGCTCCACTGCAGGGGAAGATCTTGGCTGCAGGGGAAGATCTTGGCTTCAGACTGTGGGCATCCTTATTTGCATTGAGGCTCCCTGGGATGAAAGACAGGTGGGTTGGAGGGAGGGTAGACAAGCCCTGTGTGATCCTCCCCCATTCTACTGACAAGCTGGCACCCCCAGCGAGCTCTTCTCTAGCTTGAGCCCTGGAGGCATTGCCACTCTGGAACTGGCACCCCTGGCATCACAGAGGCCAAAAGATGTCTCTTCTGTGTAGATGGGGATTCAGCAAGGACTGTCTCCTCTGACAAAGCCAACAGGGAAGTGGGGAGAATCCTCATACCTTCACCTAGAGAGATGTAGCTGAGGAAGGGTTCTCGGAGTGTGTATTTCCTTCTTTCATTTGAGGATCATTCAAAATTATCCGTAAGACACTATGAGTGCCTCAAATTGCCAGAACTTTACTACCGCAGACCCTGCAAACCTTAGCTGTACTTCCGTAATGCAGACAGCTGTCCTACATGCCATTGCTCCGGAACGTAGCCGCCGAGTGGATTCCTCCTTTTGCTCATGCATGGTGGTGGATCATGTGGATCATTTCAGGGGGTGGCTTCCTACAACATGAATGAACAAGGACTCACCCTGTGCCTTTGTTCCCCTCCCTCTTTGCCTTAAGTTGCTTGAGGTGTTACCTGTTGTTACCTGCTGGTTACCTGTCCTTTTAAAAATCCCAAGTAATGCCTTTCCCCCCATTCTCTTATCTACATGACTCCTCAATCACTTTTTATACACCATTTTAAGAAGTTAGTATTCAAGCCACATCTTCCCCTTCAGGTGTCGTTGAGAACCCTTGGGAAGCTCTCCTTCCCTGCTCCCTCACTGCTTCCCTCCCAGGCACCCTCCATCAGCCACTCTCTGAAGAGACACACCGGGTTTCCCGCCGACCCCCTCCCCAAGGGTGGATTCCTCCCTGCGGTGCTTTGCCCCGCTCCCTCCCCAGTCCTCAGGCTTCACACACCAAAACTTTATTCCACATTTTCTTTTTCCAGGAAACGCAGTTACTCGAACACCAATGTGCCATTTCCCTGGTGTCCTCATTCCCTTTCACTGACAGCCCTCCTTCTACCCTCAGTAGATTATTATTATTTATTATTTATCAGCCGCCACACTGTACTCTGCTTCCTACACGATATTAAAGAAGACACAATCCCTGCCCCGAGTTTACAGCCAAGGAGGGCAGAGGCCTGGATTCAGACATCACAGGAACGAGCAGCGTGCAGGGGATCCGCGGCCCCAGGGGTGGGGGCGGGGCCCGGCGGAGCCCGCCCCGGGCCGGCTCCTCCCACTTCCAGCCCCGGAGCCAGCCGCTCCCCGCCTCGCCACACCCCTCCCCGATGGCTACCCAGGCCTCAGGCCTCAGCAGCTTCGCCGGGGAAAGCGGGCTGGGGGTGGGGGGTGGGGGTGAGGAGAGGAGGTGGAGACCCACAAACCTTCATGTTCAGACTGGGGGTAGGGGATATATTTCCTCTGAAATTCAAACCCACACGAGGGGGAGGTAGGGGAGGAGGGAAAGGTCAAGGAATAAAAACCAGAGCTAGAGAGTTACCAGCGAAGACTGGTGCCGAAATGGAATGTTCTGGCCTAATGGAAAAGTCCGCACTGGGGGGCTGCCACGGGCCTCCAGCCAAACCTTTCCTGTTAGAGTTGACGTTAGGATCTGCGTGGACGGCAAGTGTAGACAGAAAGGTGAAGGGGCTGAGAAAGTCAGTGTAGACCGTGAGAGAGACGGGGGCGGGTGTCGGTGTAGACAAGCAAGGCTGGTGTGGCCTGAGTAGAGGCTGACTAAACAGAGAGGTCGAGTGGATTCAAGTGGGTCAGTGTAAACAGGAAAGTCCGCGTGCTCTGAGGAGAGTCGGGTCTGCACGGAAGAGGGGGGCCTGTGGTCTGGACCGGCGGGCTAGTCGCGGTTCTCCGGAGGTGTGAACAATTCCTGCTCCTTTCCGTGGCTGGAGTGTCCTAGGGAGGGCGGAAGCTGAAAGACGATTGGACTTTTCGCTCTCAAACTTTTCCGCCAGTTTCCTCAGGTGTTGAGAGCAGCCGGGGAGCTCGCCTCGGCCGCGTGCACCAACCCGGGGCCGGCGGGGCCGGGAGGCCGGGGCCGAGCGACCCGGGCCACGCGCGGCGCATCCACCGGGCGCGGCCGCCGAGCCAGGCGCGCCGGGAGCCGCCGCTGGGGGGGGGGGGGGGGGGGCGGCGGACGGACGCACGGACACACCCGCCGCCACTCCGGCCCGGGCCCGGCGCGCCGCTGCCGGGGATCCCTCCGGCCCGGGGAGCAGCGCCGGGTGCCCGGCCGGGGGCGCCCCGCCTCCCCCACCCTCCACCCCCGCCCACTCCGGCGCCCGTGATTGGCTCCGCCCGCCCCTGGCTGCGCGCCGAAGCCCGCCTCCCTCGCAGCTAAAGAAGACGGTACCCGGAGCGGAGCGAGCCAGAAGGGAGCATGGTCCCCGCGCCGCGGCCGCGCCAGCCCCCGCGCCGCCGTCCCCGCCGCCGCGGATCTTCCTGCAGCCCCAGCCCCGGCCCCGGCTCCGCAGCGCCCGCCCGCAGCCCCGGCGGCTGCCGCGCCTGAGCGCAGCCCCCGCCCGGAGCCCGAGCCCCGAGCCGGGAGCAGCCCCAGCCCCGCGGCCGCCGCGGCTGCGGGGAGAGGGCGGGGGCGATGCTGCCGGAGCCGCCGCCGCCGCCGCCGCCTCGGTGAGAGCCGCGTCGCGCCGCGCGTAGCCGCACAGGCTGACAGGCAGAAGGACTGACTTCCCTCTCCCGGGCATCCTCCCTGGGCTGCCGGGAGGCGGCGGCGGCGGCGGCGGAGGAGGAGGAGGAGGAGGAGGAAAAGGGGGAGACGGCGGAGAGCAGAAACGCGAGGAGGTGGACCTGGATCCGTTTCTCCTGGCCAGGACCCAAGCGGCCCCAGCTACCGCTACCCGCCGGCGCCGTCCCCTATCCATCAGCCCTCCTGCGCCCACCCGCGACCCCCGGCTCTCTGCGCGTCGGGCCGGGGCCGGAGCGGCGCGGCCGGAGGTAAGAGCCAGGCTAGGGCGCCAAGGATGCGGCGCCGGGGGCCCCGGGTCCTGGAGGCTGTGCGGGGCCGGGCCGGGCTTGGGAGCGGGGCCCGAGAACCCGGAACGCTGGGCTCGGCTCCCGCGGCGGCGGCGGCCCCGGCAGGAGCCTCCCGCGTCTGGACTCGCAAGGCTGCAGGAGCCCTTGCGCCTGCGCTGCTCCAGGGGGGAAAAGGGGGGAAAAAAACTTCCTGCCCCCGGGTGTGTATGCGCTGGGGCTGCCCGGGGCCAGTGTCGCGATGGCCGGGGGTGCTGGAGGCGAGTGTGACCCCGGCCGCGGCACCCCCCTGGCTGGGCCCGGCAGTGCGCGTTCCTCTCCAGGCCACCTCCCTAGAGCGGCCCAGGGCCCGCGCCGGGCTGGGGGCCAGGAGGAGGCACCGAAGGGCTAGACCCCGGGGGCGGCCGCGCGCCCTGCCCTTTGGGGAGGCGCGCGCTTCTGTGCAGCCGGAAGCCGTGTTAGGGTTTTGTGGTTCCCGTCCGCAGACCCCGCATTTGGGGACCAGGTCTCTTCACTCAATCCCAAGTAACTTTCGAGGTGGAGGAGCTTGAAAGCCATGAGGAGGGAACCCGCACAGACCTCGTCGTGACCCCCCCTTCCCTTAACACCTTATGGGTGCCAACGTGTTTGGGGGGCGCGGGAAAGAGAGCCCACGGCGATGGAGAAGGGACGAGGAGGTGGTGTCGGGTGGAGAGGGGTTGTTTATGTGTGGGATAGTGTGGACCCCGAGGTGTGCGATGTGGGAGTGTGGACGCGCGCCCCGACCCCGGCGGGGTTCAGGGTGGCCTTGCGCTCACGTCCGTGTCTCCGTGGCCTGGAGCGGGCGGAGAGCGCGAGGTTTTTCTGCGGTCGCCGCGCGGGTGCGGGCGCTGGGCAGCGCGGGCCCCGGGCCGCGAGGGAGGGGCGCGCTCGCCCGGGGCCGAGAGAGAGGAGCCGGGAGCCGGGGCAGGTCCGAGGCAGCTCCGGCGAGCAGGTCGGGTCTGCGCTGGCTGGGGAAGGCGGCGACGCGCTGCCTGCCTGCGGCCAGCCGTCACCGAGGAGAGGTGGGGGCAGAGCGCAAGTCTCGGATGCCAGGGTCCACCAGTCGACAAGCCAGGTGTCGTTCCTGGGCTCTGGAACCCAATCGCAGACGGGGTCAGTTGGCGGGTCTTCTGGCGTGTCTCTGGAGATGCTGATGGGCAAGGAGACGTCGCCTTTACCATCCCTGCCGCTCTGCAAATGCTCTCCTGCCCTACGGTGCTGGCGCCGCGGCGCGTCCCGGGCGACTCGTGGACGCAGGTATTTATGTAGCATTAGGCGAGACCTCGGCGCTGGAGGGACCGGACTTGAGGACGCCGTGCTGCTTCTGTCCGCGAAACTTCCACTTCGTCAGCTCAGGGACAGTAAGGCTGTACTGATGCAGGCTCCAGCCTCTCCTTGGCCGAGCTGCGCCGGGATTTGGACTTCTCTTGGCAGTGACGGATCTGTCCTGGTTACAGCTGTATTTACCCTAATTTCAGTCTCTTTAAAGTCATCTGTCTGGTCCCTACAGAGTTCTTCCCCTTGCCGTGTGGTCTTCTGTCCAACTCGGCCCTAGGAGAGCAGATTTAAGGAATTATTTCGGTTGAGGTTGAATGGCAGATTTAATTAGTCCACTTCATTACTGATGTTCTAAAACAAATTCTATCGAGGGAGCATAAAGCTAACTTTTTTCACTCTCTTAGGGGGATGAAGAACAATTTTACAGATTGTTCACCCTGGTACCTGGTGAAATCGTTGCCCTGTAATGCACAGGTGAATACTTTCAGGGCTGGTTGGTATGCATGGCTTTGAGCGGTCACATAGTCTGGGTGTTTCTACAGGTATGGAGCTGTGTGCGACCGATGAATACAGTCTCTGTCCCATGCATTGTTCTGAGTGCACTTGATTTATCATCCTACTGTAAATAAGGGAGTTACTAGCATATGTGTCCTTAAACTCTATACGAATTTAATGACATTTAAATTGGTTTATGGGCTGATGCATTTAACCGATTTTAATAACTTTTCTGTACATGCATCTTATAAACCGTATTTGTCTGTGATTAAGAGAAACATTTTCTTCTGTTCAGTCTCCCCATTTCTACACAGTTAACAGAAATTTATAGGTCTCTAACTTTGATTTGCAAGCAACAATCCAAAGGAAATACCTAGAATTGTACTGAAATTAAAAAAAAAAAATCCTATGGTAGCTATGGTAACAAATAGATTAAGGGTTATTGGTTTTCATCTGTATGTGCTTGGGGGGGGGGTGGATCTAGTGTTGTGCCTTTTTAATTATGTTTCTAATGAGTGGTGGTCATACTTCAAGTACTCAGTGTGGGAGATAAGCCAGAGCGAGAATTCAGTTTTGTGAGAGGTTTCTTGGAACAAAGACTGGAGCCCAAGAGAATGACTTGTGCTAACTGCAGCTCCTCATATCCAGAAAGCAAATAGATAAAACCTTTTTTTGTTTTTCAAGTAGATGTGAATTGAGTTAGTCCCTTTAAGATTTAGAAAATGTATTTTTTTCGTAGAAGCTCTTACCAAAGGAACCTTTAAATCGGCTCCTGTTTTCTAGGAATAAACATGTTAGAAGTGTGGATGTTGGTGTGGATTGAGTGTCAGAGTTGTTATCAACACCTGTCAGTCTAAGTGAGGCGTATCATTAGTCTATTCAAATCTTGCCTATTTCAATATTCATGCATTTCCATGGTGATCCATTCCATTTTTGTTTACTTAGTCAACCTTATAAATCTTTGGCATCAATTTCAGTTGTGCTGTCTTTTTTTTTTCTTTTATTTATCAATTGATTTGGCTGTATATCATTCCCAGTTTTTTTTTTTACAACTAGTTTATTGTCAAATTAGTTTCATATCATTCCCAGTTTAAAGTGGTCCCTTTTTTTTTTCTGCTAGTTTCCAAAAGTTTACACTATTCCTAGTTATACAAGGATACAAAGGGGTTAAAACATTTTAATAGCCTCAAATAACATCACTGATGCTAGTGTAGTTTTTTAGCATCTCATTTGATATGTATGTATGAATGGGTAATTTTTTTCTTCCAACAAGCTTACCGTAAAGCTTTCTTGTTTTATGGCCCAGACATATCAGTGCAATCCAGCAGAATTGACTAAAGATTTTCCTTCCTTCCTTCCTTCCTTCCTTCCTTCCTTCCTTCCTTCCTTCCTTCCTTCCTAATTTTATTTTTTCCCCTACCCTATTATGGTTCAAGAATTCTTTATATCTTCAGCTGTATCTGCTTAAACAGATTTCTGAACTTTTTGCATTGGACCAGGCCTATCCTTCTAGGATCTTTTCTAGTAGTAGCAAAAGACAGATGGTTCCAGAGTGTCAGAGTATTTTTCCAAATACAATACATGTTTAGTTACAGCATATAGTGCTCCTAGGATCATTGTAACATTGTGAGTTCACTGAACAGGCAGCTTTGCTTAAATGCGAGCCATGATTTTGCTCACCCGCTTTCATTTTGCTTTCTAATGATGCAATCCCATGCTAATCACACCCTGTATATTTCAGAAATATCAAGGCAAGCATTAGCACGCTACTGACTTATTAGGATCAAGCAAAGTAATTGGAACACTTAAGTTCAAAGTCAGATGGAGAAACGGAATTATAACCAACCTTGTGATTCTATAATTGGTCAACTAAATGCCTACTTGGGGGTAGAGGGGAGGCAAAAAACACCGTAAGTAAGAAATCCAGCCGTTGGTTGTGATAGGTGAAGATAAACCAAGACAGAAACCATGGCAGATGACTGGAGAATAAGAAATCTCTTTGTGGACAGATAAATCACATGTGGACCCAAGTGTTAAAATATTTGTAGTTTGTTCAGAAGATGGTCATTTGCTATACTCAGGAAATTGAGGGTCATTTCCCAATATGCTACAAAAACTGGATGACATAATCACTGGAAAGTACTTTCATCTGAAATAAATTTTACCATATAAATGAATTGAATAATTTTGGTTAAGAAGGAAAAGTGAGTCAGTATTCTTTATCTGCCTATTGTATCAAAAATGATCAGAGATCAGGACCACTCTAAAAGCAAATTCTGTTGTTTTCCTATAACGGATACATGCTTATTTTCCCAAAGTCCTAGGTCAGAAAGGTAGTCTGTACTTTCTTCGAAGAAATCACTTGAAAACAGGGAAACTGGAGCTGCAAATGAAGGTGAGGCAAGTTGATCATTAGCAACACAGCTATTCATGTAATGAACTTGATTGTTTTGGGGCAATTTCACCTTTAGGGTGGGAAGGGGAAGATTTCTCCTTTCCCTTGAGAGAGGATATCTGCATGAAATTCAAATGGTTCATAGATTCTTGATTCTGCGGTCGCAGAGGATGATTCAGAAGCTAGAACAGAACATTGAGCACGGTTAGGGCAGGGCATTGGGTTTGGGCCGAGAAAGAGGTCAGCTCCCCAGACATTCAAAGACTGCTCTTGGCCCGACAGGTATCGGTTTTATAATTATTTTATAGGGCTTTGAAATTTTTAAACCATTAACTCTTTTAAGGATACACACACACACACACACACACACACACACATATGTATAAACATATACTTACATATATACAAATATATATTCTGGCACTTTTCTTTTTTTAAATTGTGTTTTAAAAGCATATAACATAAGATTTACTATCTTTACCTTTTTAAGTGTTTAGTTCTTTAGTATTAATATCCACATCGTTGTTCAATGGATATCTAGAACGTTCTCATCATGCAAAACTGAAACCTTCTACCTGTTAAACATCAACTGCCTGTTTCCCCCTTCCCAGCCCCTGGCAACCACCATTCTACTTTCTGTTTCTATAAATTTCACTACATTGATACCTCATGTAAGTGGAATCCTCCAACACATGTCTATGGGTGTAGAAATACCTCTTCGAGATCCTGCTTTCAATTGTTTTGGATATTTACCCAGAGGAAGGACAGCTGTATTCTACCAGTTTTTACACTATTATATTACACTGATCTCTTTTTTTTTTAAATTTTTAATGTTTATGTATTTTTGAGAGAGAGGGAGACACAGAGCATGAGCAGGGGAGGGGCAGAGAGAGAGAGGGAGACACAGAATGTGAAGCAGACTCCAGGCTCCGAGCTGTCAGCACAAAACCCAACATGGGACTCAAACTCACGAACCACAAGATCATGGCCTGAGCCCAAGTTGGATGCTTAACCAACTGAGCCACCCAGGCGCCCCTACACTGATCTTCTCTTTAAGAGACTTGGTAAAAATGCAGACAGCAGAATAGAGTCAAATAAAGAATGCAGTGGATGTGACTGACATTTGTTCTTTCTTTTCTGTGTGTACATTTCCGGGCAAATCTCTTGAATCTCTTCTGTTTAGCTTTTAGGGCTTGTCTGAATGGCAGCGATATTGCAGAGTGGGTAAAGACAAGAGCTTAGAGTCAAAGTTGAAGTCCGCTCCTTGGTGCCTCCTAGCTGTGTGACCTTGGAACGATCCTTAATCTCAGTAAGCTTCCGATCTCTTTTGAAGATGGAGGGAATAATTGTGGCCAAGATTACCCCAGTAAAATGTGCATCCCGGTGTCTGACCTAGAGAAATGTTCTCAAAAGGAGAGCTTAGGCGAAGTAGAATTAGCAGCAGCAACCCCTGAAGACCTCAGAAGCCATAGACATCCATCCTGCTAAATTTGATCATAAATGTTTCCACGGTACGCCACAGCATGTATATATATTGTACTCTCTGAGTCTCATTATCAGTACTTACTTTGAAAAGCATGAGAGATTTGCATCACAATTAAAATGGTTAAAAATATCTTTAAGTGGATTTGATATATGAACTTTTAATTCCATTTTTTAGTATCATAATTTTAGAGTTGATATGGATTTTAAGGTCAGCTAATTTACCTATTATTCAATCATCAAACCTGTAACAAATGCCAATAATATAATAATAACAGCTTCCAGTTATGATTGCCCACTCTATTTTAGTACTTTACATATATTATTTCTAATCCTCATATCAGCACTGCAAGGTAGGGATTATCCACATTTTACAAATGAAGATGAGGCTCAGAAAGGTAATCAGCTGGCCCGAGACCGCAAATCTAGCCTCATTGTACAGCTGTTTGAACCCAGATCCGTCAGCTACCAATCTGTTTTGTCTTGTCTTTTCTCTGTGTGTGTACGTGTTTCTGATACTCTAGACCGGGTCTCAGTGCATTTGCACTACTTTATACTGCCTTTTATTTGCCAGGTACTGTGTTGTCTGTGCTAATTAATATTTTGTTTTTTTAAATTATTTTACTGTTTATTTTTGAGGGGGAGAGAGAGAGACAGAGTGGGAGTAGGGGAGGGGCAGAGAGAGGGAGACACAGAATCTGAAGCAGTCTCCAGACTCCGAGCTGTCAGCACAGAGCCCCAAGCAGGGCTTGAACTCACAAACCAAGAGATCATGACCTTAGCCCAAGTTGGACACTTAACCAACTGAACCACCCAAGCACCCCACGCTAATTAACATTTTAAATAAAACAATTCTGTTAGAAGAAATGCGAGCTTAAATAAGAATATTAACCAGGGCTGACCAACATTCACTGTACTTTTAGATTTTCCTACCTGCTTCCGTTTACCCTACTTCCTGGAATGCTAAAGAGAAAACTTCTAGATTGCTTGAATGGCATCTATTTCTGTAGTAAAACAGTGTAATAAATAAGCAGAAAATTGAAGAATAGAAATGATGCACAAAGAATTCAGGATACATCTAGAAGCACTAAAAACTGATCTAGGGTTTGTTCACTTTTGAATCCTGGTGCCTGGCACCGTGCTGGGCACAAAACTTCAGAGTGAAAATGTTTGCCTGCTTAAATTTATGCCCAAAGAAGATGTCAGGTAATAGACACCAAAGCCTACTTCTTGGATTTTCTTTTTACTCAGTGGCTATGCAGTTATATCTTTGCAGTTTTTCGTTGTGCGGAATTTTAGATGCTATATTTGGGCACATATCTATTAAATATGCTTGTTGATGAATTCTAACTAATCTAAATGGAATCTTCTAGGATTTATGACTTGAGACTTTGAAGACTAATTTTCTCGGAGCTTCTTCATTCCGATGATAACTTGAATCTTTTTGGCACTTTTGAGAGTTGACACATAGTCCATTCTTTGTATCATATTTGCAAGGTGTTGTCACCACCAGATTTTTTAATTAAAAAAAAGCATTGTTTTAAAGAAAAATAATACAGCTAGAATCCCGAGTTTTTTATTCCTTAGATTAGGTTTTTCGGGGGGTGGGAAGAAGGAGATGGGTAGAGGGTGTGAATAGAGCTTGGAACAGACACCGCAAGCTATGTCTGCTCCTTGCTTTAACTCTTCCAGCCCTTGTTCTGCCGAGGAAGACTCCACCAGTCTGAGAAAAAGCCTGGGATCAAACCTGTAACTAATGACCACACAGGAAGTGCCAGGCAAGGGCTGGACTGCAGAGGGCACTGGGCTGGTGGAGGTCACTCCAGTGCGCCTGCCGGTCCAGCCCCACACCTCCCCCGTCCTCACCCCTGGGCCGGTTTCCACCCTAAAGGTAAAATCTGGCATGAGTCTTTGTTTTTTGTCAAGCCTCCTTGCAAGAAACTGAGCAGCAAGCAGGGTCAGGGCGGAGGCAGTGAGGCAAGAACAGACAAGGGGACTCTCTCTGTCCTGTGAAAAAGCAAAAACTACTCAAAGGCTCAGGCCAAGACCTAACTGTTGCAGATCCTCCCTGTTTTCCTTTTGGATATTTAGCGACACCGAGAGGTGGGGGGGGGGGGGGGGGCG